>NC_085138.1:286247453-286556348 GCF_035046485.1 Aedes albopictus
GTTGCGTTGATAGGTACTAAGAGTAATACCAATCCATTTGAGGCACTCGTCATGTGTCTACAAACAACGAACAGAATATGGGTTTGCGTTCTCGCACCATTGTAAACCATGACGACTTTTGCTGGCAGCCTATGGCGAACATCGTCATCATCATCATCCGTCCTAATCATCGTCATCGGCATAATTTTTCTCATATGTGTAGATTCTCATCAAATGGGAAACATGCACACGTTCGAACTAACAAACAACCTACAGCTCGGGGAAATGTAGGAAGCATGAATATTCATAGCGCATAGCCCTACATTCAACCGTCTCGCTCCCCCACCACCACCCCTACGGAAGTTCTTAGTAAATTTAGACACCAGGTTACAGAGTGCAGAAAACCGCAAGCCTTAGGAGTTGTCTGGGTCTACGCGAAGGGGGTTGCAGCCGAAGACTATGTCTTGTCTGTCTGACAGGCTTTGGCTTGCAGACGGTCACACAGCACCGGACGACCGGCGACGGCGCAGCGCGGGGGAGCTATTGGAGTTTTGCATGCAACAGACAGTCGAGCAGCTCCCACCAGTATCTAGCTAGCTAGATCGCTATAGGTACCAGACCCAGACAAACAATGCGGAGGAGGCGCGCTGCACAACAAAGACGATAAATTCCCAAACCTTTCGATGATGGTGCGGAGTTCCCGTTGTCCCACACACGTTGCTGCCGCACGCCGTTTATCGATCAACTAAGTAACAACGCAATGCAACGGAACAACAACGGTGTAGGTGTGGAAAAATGGAGCAAATTGAAAATTTATGAATTTTGCTTGTTTTGTTGTGGAATTATCTTTGGGCATGGGTTTTCGCGATCTAGTTGCAACCCGTAATAGTATTAACGTAGCTTTTTTTTCCTAAGAGGTGGCAGCAAAATAATCGCAGAAAATATTTTTAGAAGAAGTCATACAATATCTTGTATTACATGACAGAATTTTTGACCTAATTATTTTAAGTATTTAAGTGGGTTTGGCGATTATTCGCGACGAATTCGAAGATCAAGTACTCAAGTTCTGGTGTTATTTATTCTCCGATGATTTTATTGGGGAATTCTAGTGTGCTGTCAGATTTCTGAAGGTTCAAATAGATTGCATAGACATTTCGTTTATTATTAGTGAATTCGGTATACAACCCAGACAACCTAGAGTTCAAGAGTCCCATATATGCTTATAAGCATGCACGCATTACATCGTATTGAGTACTTTTTTAAGTTACTTTCGCATATATACACGGAGGATGGACAACAATTTTCATCACATATCGTCCCCTTGAAGCTAGAACTAGGTAACTGGTTTTGAGAAATCGCAAGAAATTTGTTTATATCTGAACGAACACCACAATAAACACAAGTTTGTCAGTTGAAAATCCGAAAACTTTCAAGACCTACATTGAGTTTGTTTTATACCAGGATAAGCTTTACCAGCCATTTTTATCCGCATTTTCCAAAACGAGTTACCTAGTTCTAGAATTAAGGGGGCGATATATATGATATTATTTTTTGAATTTTTTGCTTTGAATCTAGTAAAGTATAAGAATACAACTCAACTTTTGTAAGGTTTTTATTGAGTTCATCAACTTATTCCCTAACGCGTGAGAGCAGACTCGTAAAGTGAATTCGCATAGCTGCGCACTGCGATGATTATACGACTTTATTTGGTACTTTTCTTATTCAGGATGTCTATTCAATCGTGATCAGGCTTTTCCAGGTCAAATTCCAAAAATTCTAGAATGGAAAATACCTTGGAAAATACTGATGATACGTTATGTAGGGTAAAACACCAAGTGTTGCACAGCTTAAAAACTCGTAAATTGTTGCAAACCTCATAAGAGAAGCATTGAGTGTGCAACAATTAGCGAGTTTTTAAGGGTAATTGGCGATATAGCCTATACCTGACTTCATAAAACTTCCTGGGTGAAACAATAAAGAAACTCCTGAAGAAATCCCTCGAGGAATTACACGAGTAATCGCTCAAGGAACATAAGAAGAAATCCCTCAAAGAAGTCCAGTAGGAATCCCTCAATGATTTTCTGGAGAAAAATTCCTGAAGGATTTCCTGGGGAAGTCCCTGGACTAGTTTCTGGAGAAAACCTTAAAAGAGTTCTTGGACAAAATTTCGATGGAATTCTTGGGAAAACTCTCTTGTAAACTATCATTAAAAACGGCTACGCAGTCTTGAAATTAGCAAACGATGTTCATCACTTGCCCAACGTTTCGAGACGGGGTTAGTGTCTTCTGGAGAATACAGTCGAGCCTCCACTAGACTGCTCTCTAGTAATTTAAAGAGAAATCCCTGAAAATTTTCCAGGAGGAATTTCCGAAGAATTTCTGAAAGATTGCCTGAAGAAATCCCTGATGGAGCTCCAAGAGTATTCCTCGAAGGAGTTTTTGGAATAATCTCTCCAGCAGTTACAGGAGAAAATTCTCTGGAATCCATGGAGGACTACCTGGAGAATTCTCTGATGATGTGCAAATACAAATCCTTGATGGAGTTTCTGGATAAATATCTCCAGCAATTCCAGAAGCCCCTCAAACTTTTTATGAAAATCCCTGAAAAAAAATCCAAGAAGGAATTCCTTGATGAATTCCCGAAGGACTCCTGGAGAAGTCACTGAAAGAGTTCCTGGAATCCCTGAAGGTGTTTATGAAGATATTTATCAATGAACTCCAGAAAAAATCCTCTAGGAATTCAAGGAGATTTTTTTTTTGCAAAAATCTTTGATTTGTTCTTGGAGAAATCTCTGGAGAATTCTCCGAAGGAGTTCCTTCAGAAATCCGTGAAGAAGATCCTGGAGAATAACCTGAAGTATGTAGTTCCTGAGGAATGGCTTCGGGCTGAATTTCCTCATAATAAAGAGCTAATAATAAAATTCTTGAAGAAAATCTTAATTCGAGAAGAAATTCTTGATGGAGTTTCTGAAGAAATCTCTCCAAGAAATCCAAAAGTTTCTCCTCAAAGATTTCCAGGAAAATCCCTGAAGCAATTTCTGGAGGAATTCAAGAAAAAATCTTAAAGCAATTCCTCTAGACTCCCTGGAGAAATCTCTGAAGAAGTTTTTTTGACAGGGTGTCTACTCATAATTCAAAATAAAATTCCCTGAGTTTTCCAGGTTTTTCCAGATGAATTTTTGAAAGTTTTTAATTAAAAAAATAACTCTAATTTTCTAAAAATTATAAAGGGTATCATCGGCAGGTTTGTTCTCTTCGTCATGAGGGATTTATGTCGGCCAAATTGCCTGAAACTTGGTCATATTCAGCTTGGTTGGGAAGGATTTAATGCCAACTCTAAGTTCAGCAGGTTTAAAAAAAAACCATGACGAAGAGAACAAAACTGCCGAAAATACGTAAGTTCCCCTGCTCTTCAAAAATTCTCTCATGATTTCTGAGCGTAATTCCTGGAATTTCTTCCAAAGTTTCTTCCTAGTTTTCTGCAGGATTCTTTCACGAGATATCTGTTTGAGTATGTCCCGATATTTCTTGCAAAGGTTTTCCGATGTACTTTCAGAGATTCTCGTTGGATTCCTCCTGAAGATCCATCCAAAACTATTCAAAGTTTCTTCAAGAATTTCATTGGTTGAGCCTCGTAGCCATGCGGTTAGAATCCGGATGGATGAGGATTCGATTCACGCTCCGAGCGATGAAATTTTTCACGAGAATAGCTTTTTATCCGTGTTAAGTTTCGTTGAATCGGTACAGCCGCCGGCTGAAACCAGTGTCCGTGTCTTTTTAGTGGTTTCCCGGGATAGCTATCCAATAGTTTATGTCGGGATTTTTACCGATAGTTTTCCGATATTTCTCATGTTTTCCTCGCGGAACTTCTTCCGTAGCTGCTTTCAAGATTCCATGAGGTTTTCAGAATTCCTCCTTGGATTTCCTTATTATTTCTTCTCGGGTTTACTATTACCTAGAACTTTTTTTGAGATGACTCATTTTTTCTCAGGTTTTTCCTGAAGTTCCTGTCGAGATTTCTTCAATAACACTTTGCGGAGTTTCTCGCAAAATTTTATTTGAATTCCCTCGAATATTTCTCCAAGTATTTCCTATAAGGTATTTCGTAAGTTATCGCAGGAGACATTCCGAGGAAAACCCGTAGAAGAATCCCTGCAATAACTTTGGGAGAAATCTCTAGAGGAGTATCCACTATCTTGGGACAATTTCTGGTAAAGATTCCGAGAAGAATTTTGGGAATAATGCAGAGAATATCTGTAAAAAAATCTCGGGTGGATCACTGCAAGAAATCTGGTATAACTACAAGGAACAGCCTGGCTCTGAAAGAATACAAGAGAGGAATTCAACGAGAAATATCAGCAATAATTCCAATGGAAATCCCAGAAGGCACTCGGGGAAAAAATATTAGGAGAAAGTCCAGGGTAAATTAAGAAAAAACTCTGAGACACATCTCATGACCAAAACCGGAAGGAATCTTCTGAAAGAAGTTTCAGGAGATACTCCGAGAGAAATCTCAGGTAATAATTCAAAATGAAACTCGCTAATACTTTTAAGAAATTCCTGTAGGAGACCAGGAAAAACATCTTGAAGAAAACCCAAAGCAATTGTTTGAAGATATTACAGGAAAAAAAATGAAAGAAATCTTTTGAGGAACTCTTGCAGTAAATTCGTGAAAACTCCTTCAGAAACCATGCCTTGGAGGAACTTTAGTAGAAACCTCAGGAATATCTCCTTTAGCAACTCCGAAAGAAATTCTGGGGAAGTCCCAAGAGGAACACCGGAAGGAATCGTGTAAAATTTCCATGAGGAATGCCGAAAGAAATTCTACGATTTATCCCGACAGAAATTCTTATACACTATTCGGGATAAATTTTGGTAGAAATCCTAAGAAGATTTCTTTAAACAAAACACTGGAGGAACTCCGGGAAGAAATAGTATCCCCGTGAAAAACTCCAGGAGAAATCGGTTGGAATTCAGGAATCCTGGAAGAAGTCCGGAAGCATACCTTTCTGGAAAAAAATGAAAAAGGAATACCACGAAAAAATAGCGTCAAACATGCGGAAGGAATTTTATAAGAAATCCTGGTAGACATTCCAGGAGGTAGAAGTTTCAGAGAAGCCCTGACAAAATTTCTGGAAAAAAACCCTTATAGCGATATTTTTCATGCGTTCCTCTACTCTCCCCCACACTAAAAGACTCTGGAATCGAGCCTCCTGGCAGTGAACGCATCTAGATTCTCAGCAAAATGACAACAGCCAAAACAAACTAAAAACTAAATTATTGCTGAGAAATTAGAAATTTAAACAAGGAATAGCTTAACGGAATAGGGAGATTTTATGGAATAGTAGCTGAAGTTCTCTCCCGAGCAGGCGTGTGCCTCTTGAGGGCTAATAAAATCCAAAGTTTGGAAGCAGTTTGTTTGTCGTCGCCTGGTGCTCCCTCTTCCACCACAAAACAAGGTTCACCACAGACGAAACAGAAATTTCTATATAAATTTTTACAACCTGGTTTTTATTCATACTCATACTGAGTACTCAAGATATTCCATGAGTATTCCAGGTTTTTCCCTGTTAAAAAAGCTTCCCTGAGGATTCCAGGTTTTCCAGGTTTTTCCAGGTTTTTTCCAGGTAGTAGACACCCTGTTTGAGAAATCCATGAAAGAGTGAATGAAAAAACCTTTCCCTCAGACTAGAAAGAATTCAAGGAAGAAATCCTGAATGAAATCCTACACGAACCGCTTAAAGAGTTCCTGGAGATAATCTGGGAAGAATCCCTGGAGAAATATCTGAAGGAGTTCCCGGAGGAATTCCTGAAGAAGTTCCGGTAGAAACCCCTCAAGGAATTCCCAAACAAATACGTCCAGGAATTCAAGGAAAAATTTCTGAAGAAATTCCTGAGGAAATCTCAGAAGGAGTTTCTATAAGAATTCCTGAAGGAATTCCTGGAGAAATCCATCAAGGAATTCTAGAAGAAAGCTCTCAAGAAACTTTAAAAGAAATCTTGCAAGAAATTCATAAGAAATTTCTGGAGTAAACCATTAAGAAATTTCTAGATGAATCCCGTAAGGAATTCCTGGAGGAATTCAAGAAAAAAAAAAAAACTAGTGGGGAAATCTCTATAGGAACTTCAACAAGAATCCTTGAATCGACACCAGAAGAAACCACTAAAAGAACTTCTTCAGAAATGTTCGAAAAATGTCCTTAACCCTAAGTTCCCCCTTTAATGAAACCCTGAATAAATTTCTGAATGAATCCTTGATGGAGTTCCTAGAGGAATTATTAAAGAACTTTCTGGAGGAATTGCTGAATGAACTCGATCAGGAGTAACCCTTGAAAAAGCTTTTGAAGCAATCCCTGAAGGAAAATTGTGGACGAATCTCTTAAGAAATTCCTGGAGGAATCCTAGAAAAAATATTGAAGAATCATTGCTTGAACTACTAGAGAAATCTTTGATTGAACTTCAGTAAAATCTTATTTTATTTTTATTATCGTGTATTTCAACTTTAAGCTGATTCTACACTTTTTATACCACAATACCCTAGTAGGTTGATTATTATTGTTGAGCAGATCATCAAGGCAACTATCGTTTTTTTTTATAATAAAATCATTTCATGAAACGAGCTCACCTGTCCTTCTACATCTTGTCAGAGATGGCCACGTTTTCACGGCTCACGATGCGAGTGCAACCTTGCGTCAAATCACCTCCGCTACTAGGTAGCTAGGTACCCTAGGTGACTCTACCGTCTTGACGTCTGCCTTTTCATCGTTCATCGACGGACGAACGCGGACCGGACGAATCAACGCCGTAAATGGGGGGCAAAGATGCCAAAGCATAACAACGAGCTTATCTGCTCTAATCCGGCCGTTGTTTTGACAGCTATGATGGGAAAATCAGCCTATTGCAATCGCAGTTTGCCACTTTCTTTCGATTCGCCCTGTCTTGCGCCGAACGTCTGGCTGGGACGACTGCCTGAGACAACGACCCACGACGACGACGACGACGGACGAAGAGAAATCGCGGATAACATGTGTTTTGAATGTTTGCGCCGGTTTTCCATCCATCCCATCGCACCGATATGAAGCTAATTTACATAATTAATTATTCATAACAATGAGAACCGCTCGCTTGGCTCGTTAGGAGTGAGGCTTTTCACGGTTTGTTGACTGCGGCGCGGTCGGTGAAGGAACCTGGGCCGCGGTGGACGGTGGACGGGACACCGAATCGCTGCGCTGCGCTGCTGGTGCACTGCACTGACACTGACTGTCTGTCTGTTCGTCTGTCGGCCGGTCTGTCGATCTGACGCAGATCATGAGGACAGACGGCGGCCGCCGCCACTGACTGTGTGATCTGCATTCCACGGAATTTCCGATCGCGATCATTTGCTCTTTAGTGGTGCTGTGTTCGCTCCATATCGGTGCGGTCTGTTTCATAATATGTACAGTTGAGTCTCATTGGCCGTCGGCTTTCATCTACCGGCTATGGAAGCCGACGGACGGAGACTCCGAGGGGTTCATTGGAGGTTCAATAACGTTCTCTCAAATGACATGAGGTATTTCGAAATGTTGGGAAGTTTAAACCCTCAGTTTATGATAAACGTGATAACTGATAACTGACAAAAAAAAACTCCAATATGGAGTTGGGCATGATACACAAATCTCATACTTGCACCACGGTGCCCCCACAGACCGTTATTATAAAATAAAAATGTCCATCAAAACTTAGTTCAGGGATCGAATCCTGGTGCCATTCTGCACCTCTGGGCAAATTTTTAAAATAATCCCTAGGAGGAAACTCGAGAAATCTCGATTTGATGTTTTATTCTAAGAAATTTCAAGGAAATATATGTTCACATTTTAAAATATCGCTTAGATACCAACAAAAAATATCCCCAAAGTGTTCAAAGTTGTTTTAAACCCGTATATATTTATTAACGTCACTTAAATTATGCATATTTACTACTCACCCAACTCAATTAACTGATTAAACTGACTTAAGTATGTTATTCTAAGCCATGAACAGGTTTTAATGAACGCATTTGAAAATATTTTTCATCATTGTTTCATAAACATATTTTACTTCCAAATCTATACATTACATTACAATAAAATGTCCCCCGATTCTTCATGTTTACAATTTGCATTCGAATTTTCATAGTGATATTAGCGTTTACTGTGGGTTTATGGCAATATATGTGAAACAGTGTTGAAACATATTTTTTTCCTACAATTTTCTACTGGGTTGATTAAGTGCGTTATGGTGTATACGATATACGATCTTAATATATAGAATCATAATTAGAAATTAGCTGAGTTTGGATTTGAATAACTTACACTTACATAATCCGGTAGCTCAGGATTATCTGCCAAATATGTGTACAGTGTACAAAAGTCAGAAAAGAAATCTTAGCAAAAAAAAACGTTGCTTGTTGTGCGTGCTTTTGATTACCAACACAATTGTTAGGGTTACAAAACTGGAGCAGGCATTTGAAGGCAGTTTTCTTAAATTGAATAACGTTTTCTGTCACAATAGTCGAAAACAAATTTGTTCTTTTGTTTCGATATTGCTTAGCATTTTGAACAGGGGCGCTCAGTGTTTAGTATTGTATTATTTCTTGCTGTAAATGCAACGTTCCTATATGGGCGAGTATTGCAACACAATTAACGACCGTAAGGACGTGGCCAGCGCCGTTGTTGAACTCTCAATGTTGAACTGTCAATGTTGAACTCTCGAATTGTGCACATTAAGAATGATTAACTAGTCCCAAGCTTTACATTCATTGGTTCTCTGTGCAACTTCGCTTGCTCTGGTCAATCACGGAGTAGCAACCCGGATAAAAATTCCAATACAAATACAATACATAGCAATACATACTACATACTACATACATACTACAATACATTATATTGTCAACAATTCATTATATTGTTTTTGTATGGTTATACAACAATACTTTCTATGTATTGTGTTAAAATTTCAAACAATATTAAAATTTCAAACAATATTAAAATAATAAAATGTATGGCTTGCGTTTCAGATTTGTTAGAGAAAAACATATTTTTTGTATTATTACGATACTTAACAACCTGTATATTATATTGTAAAATGTTCATTATTAATACATTTTATGATGCATATCTATACGTTATATTGTATATATATTGTCTTCTGTATGGTACCTACAATGAAATGTATTGCGAATGTATTGTAATGTAACAATACAATAGGGGTACTCACTAAACAGATTAAATTGCTGCGTAAGCCATGATTTTCTGCTTATTTGAAATGTTTCATGATTTTGCGAATGAAATAATCAAAGATTGCCTTGGTGATCGCGACGTTTAATCAGTTTAATCAGTTTACGCTGTTAAGTGAATCCCCCTAATATATTATATTTGTATTGGACATTTTTACGAGGGAACTACGATGTGTACGGATATCTTTGATTTGCTCTGATATTGTCTAGAATTTTGAACATTTTTAAATGAAAAGTGCTAAATATTCTTGCACATGAACACTAGAAAATCACTGAGAAATATGTGTCAAATGAAGATCTAATAGTACATCAATTTTGGGAGAACAGGAAAGTACGACATATAATTGGTAATTATAAGTATAATTATGAATTACATAATGCGTTGTTGTAGATTAATGTCGTAGTGGAATAACATCTTCCAAATGATATTTTCTTATAAACTAGGATATCCTTAGCCAAAATTTGGCGCTATTTATATGAAAGATGACTACATGTTCGAAAGACTATTATTTACACGAGAAGAAATACGATGCAACTTTTTTTTTTTTTTTGAAATCCGCACCCAGCTTAAGAATATTTTTTTTTAATCACTTAAGTTTTCCCTACATTTGGTTGATAAGGAAAGATATATCAGTATGCATTTTGATCGGTTTTATCTCAACGGAGCACAGAGACACACCACAACGCTCTTAATCAACTCAGTAGATAAGGTAGAAAATTATAGCAAAAAAAATGTTTAACTTCAACACTTTTTCATATTTATTGCCATAACACCACAGTGAATGCTGATATCGCTATGAAAATTGGAGTGCAAAAAGTAAACATGTTGTGGAATTGGGGAAAATTTTAATGTATAAAACGTAGCTGTAAAATATGTTCGTAAAACAATGGGGGAAAATCGCTTTTTAATGCTCACGTTAAAACCGATGCATGGCTTACAAAAACATACTTATGTCAGTCTAGTCAGTTAATTGAGTAAGGTGAGTAGTAGTAGTAGTAATAAATATATACTGGTTTGAAACAAATTTGAACACTTTGGGGACATTTTTTGTAGGTATTTAATCAATATTGTTCAAGCTGAACATGGATTTCCTTGAAATTTCTTAGTATAAAACATCAAATCAAGATTTCTCGAGATTCCTCCTAGGGATTATTTTAAAAATATGCCCAGGGGTGCAGAATGGCACCAGGATTCGATCCCTGAACTAAGTTTTGATGGACATTTTTATTTTATAATAACGGTCTGTGGGGGCACCGTGTGCACTTGTTGTTTTGGGGAGGGCTTGAGAATCATGAGAGTTTTAGGAACTATATCTATAACATGTTAGACTCAAAAAGTACCCTTGGTCTAGCTTTTGAATTGAAAAGAGACGATTATGCCTGCAAGTTTTACATTCATATAGCTCAAATATTGGATGCACACCTAGACGCACACTATCGGCGCTACTGTTCCTTATATATTGAGGAGATCATGAAGGGGACGATAGACCGTTTACCTAATTGATGGGCTTCCAACATCACTATATGCAGCATATGAACGAATTCAATTCAGCTGATGTTGTTGCCCTACTATCCCAAAGGCGGTATGACAAGTAGAGCAACAGTACGTGGCCGAACGCTCCTCTGCGGCGTTCTGCGGCTCCTATGGCCGAAATCTACAACCGTTAATGCCAGCAAGACCAAATCACCGCACCCGCCACCCCGAAATTCTATCGACAGTGATAACATCGAAGCGGTTGAAGTATTCGTGTACTTGGGCTCACTGGTCATCGCAGACAACGACACCAGCAGAGTAATTCAGAGGCGCATTGTGTCAGGAAATTGAGCTTACTTTGGACTTCGCAGAACTCTACAATCGAATAAAGTTCGCCATAACACGAAGTTAACTATCTACAAAACGCTGATTAGACCGGTAGTCCTCTATGGGCAGGGCACGAAGCATGGACTCTACGTGCAGAGGACCAACGCGCCCTTGGAGTTTTCGAACGGAAGGTGCTGGGTATCATCTACGTCGGAGTGCAGATGGAAGACGGGATTTGGAGAATGTAAAGGAACCACCAACTGCATCAGCTGCTGAGAGAACCAACCATCGTCCACACCACGAAAACCGGAAGGTTACGGAGGGCGGGTCACGTCATCAGGATGTCGGATAGCAACCCGACTAAAATGGTTCTCGAGAGTCATCCGGCCGATACAAGAAGACGTGGTGCGCAGCGAGCTGGGTGGGTCGATCAAGTGGAGGACAATCTGCGGACCCTTCGCAGAGTACGGAACTGGAGACACGCAGCCATGGACCGAGCAGAATGGAGACGACTCCTATGCACAGCAGAGGTCACTCAGGCCTTAGTCTGACCGGTAAGGTAAGGTAAGGTGCCATCAGCCATTTCAAAACCCCAAAGATAGCTGGCAAGTTGATGACGATCTCTTTAGTATTTGTGGGATGTCCGCAGATTAAAACTTTTGTCAGGATCTTGTTGAGGAGAAAGCCGATGGGAAAGTCTGGATTCGGCCTGGATCAAGGCTAAAGCGAGCAGCTGCCAAGGATGGAGATGTTTTACTTTGGCTCTATGTAGTCTCAGAGACGGTCAGAATACATGAACCAGTGAGAAAGTGAGCTCAGATATTGCTGTCATATGTCATAAACTAAGTCTTCTCTTGTTAGAAATATTAAACATGTAGTTCGTTATTTATTATAGCTATTACTTGATTTCTAAAAGTCTTCAAAAAAGAAAAGATTCAGTGTTGGAGAGTCTTCTAGCTGACCAGTAGTCCTCGGGGTACTGGTTCCGTTACTGAGATGACAATCTTAAATTGTACGCCATATTTAGGATAGAAACTTATTATTATGCTATAGCGAATAACATCAAAATCATGTATGTAGTTCGAACTGCCTTTTCATATATTTTGCAGGCCCAAAATTCGCAGACTTGGTAAGCATCAATGTCATATAGGGTAACCAATATAATTTGGACCCCCATATATTTTGGACCCCCTGGGTCGTATTATCACAACTTACACAGATTTAATGATGAGATGACGGAATTTTTTAGAATCATTCGCTAAATAAGATTGCTCTGCACGGGCAGCAATCATTTCCTCACTGGAAATATCCTTATTTGCATTGAAATTATTTTTTGCCAATCTCGTCATCCGTGCGAGCGTCGCATCATGCTTACAAAAAGAGATTGCGGTGCTGATGAAACTTGCAGATGTAAACAAAAACGTTTATCATTCTAGCGCATTAAATTCGCAAAGTTCGTCTAAGCAGCCTTTGTCAATCAAGTAATTAGGATGTAATCCAGCATATTCAAGCGGCATATTCTTCCAAATTAGTTTCAAACGAGTTTAAACACCGGGTGTCCAAAATATATACTGAAGAGGATCCAAAGTATATTGGGGTGCCCAAAACAGTGAAAACTAATGCTTCAAAAATCAGTTATTTTCATCAAATTTTCAGCCAGAAATTACCTTGTGGGTATTTTTAACGGACAGTGAAGGCTTTTACGAACATACTAACATCATCATTATGTGTAAATACCCTCTGAATCAGTTTAATTTTCACTTAAATTCAAACTAATGTCCTCTAGGGGTCCAAAATTCAACCGTTACCCTATGTATTGTAACACACATGAACATTATCAATTTAGAAGTGTGGCAACCACTTATCCTCAGTGTGTTAGAGCCAATGTTTCTCGTGTATTTAATAAACTTTGGCATTCTTAACGTACAATACTGGTAAATGCTGTCAATGATGATGCTTTCGCTCGCCCATGGTTGATATTGAAATGTACAGCATCTGCATGAGTTTACGCAGATGTTCGTTGTAGGGTAAAAAGTTACAGTATCTTCTGAAAGTTTTTAATTCAGCAACTTTACCATATATAACAATATGGATTTATTTATACCCAATATACCCACTGGCCATGAGTTCAATATTTTGAAGCCAAATAAGACATGCATTACAAACATTTACGAATCTTTGATTCTCATGTTAAACAATATTTTCTAATTGGTTGCAGAGTTTTACTGTGATTGAAAGAAACCTTATCATCAAAACAATGTAAAGCTCAGCAGCCAAACCTCATTAACCGTCATTGTGTGTCCGCGTAATTATCGCAAAGGGTGTTATTTTCCTTTCAAAATTGCTACATATCCCAGGCCACGTAGCGATAGTGCTACCCATAATCTTATCACTTCCGTAAGGGAAACTTGAAATCGATAACGAAAACAGAACGATTGATCAAAAGTCCAATCGCCATTCAATGTTCATATTACCCAGATAAATCCGGCCTGGGACTTGCCATACCAACTCACACAATCACGCCCAATATGCGCGCTGGAGGTCATAAAAGTCTAAACCCTACTTAAGCCGCTATCGGCACTCATCATTACGGTCGACAACGATTACCGAATTCCAGTAGCTGATGAACCACTGAACCTCTGATGTATGGTAGCCACATTTTATGGTCGTTTCCTCGCCGGCGGCAGTTCCTCTACGGCCCCCGAACACCCTCTAACGTCCCGATACCCATCCCTCCATAATAATAAATCGATTTAATCCATTCGCCATAAACCTCAATCCGACGATTACCTTCAATAGCGCGATGTCCAGGTCCCAAGCGATGATGCTACTCGCTGTTGCCACTATTCTCTCCGTATCCTCCCGCGCGTTCTTGTATTTCTTCTACGTACAAAAAATAAAAACACTCCACACAACTTGTCACCCCGTTTGGCTATGCTGTATACGCACCGGCTGTACTACTGCAGCGCACACGTTTCGCACGTATATCTGAGTACGACGACGATGATTGTATTATACACACCGCACAACTGTTGTTGTTTTTTAGTGCAGCTCACAGCTCACAGCTCACAGCAGAGGGGTTCACGATTTTCGCTATCACAAGGCGACGACGACGGCTGTCACACATCGCACACGGCACACAGTTGTTGCCGTCGTTGACGTCGCCGCCAGAGCTTGTTCTCGATATCAGGTCGTATAAACTCACCCCCCAAAATCACACATCTACCGCTTGCAATCTCGACTGCCTGTGTCTGATTGTCACACTGACTGCTGCGCGCTGCCAGTATTATTGGTTGGACCAACGTATAATCCTTTTGTTGTTACTGCTGCGTTCGGTTCTGTTCTGTATCACATGTGCTTAGCACATTAGCGAATCGTTTTCGACTGTAGACTACACACCACCCGTACAGGACCACGATATTTTCAGCGTACAACACCGCGAAAAAATAAAAACACAAACGAGACGAGCAAACCCCCAAATATTCGGGACAAGGTTGTAATTTTGTTTCACCCGTATTCGCTGCTTCTTCGTCCAACAACAACAACCCGTGCGTATTTCTCCTCAGCCGACGAAAACACTACGCACTTCAGGAGCTTGCGTAGTACGGTTGTCAGTACGCACGTATTTCACCTACGATATGACAGCTACCGTTCACTTTTGTTCTGGCACTCGTCTTCCGTCGGAGCAAAATCGCAGACTTTTCCGTCAAACTGCAGTTGACATTACGACACTGTTTTCCTATTCGAACGTCTCGTCAAACGACGACTGTATTCTTCGGTACGGAGCCGTCTTCCACTTCCAGAGTGAAGGGTGAATGTCGCTTCACTTTCAAATCAATCACAAAACAATGCCACAAACAAGAGCACTTCTGTGCTATGATTTTCCGCGCTGTTTTCTTCTCTTTTTGCCGTGTACACACTTGAGGCGAGTGTTACGCTTCGATTTTTCCCTGTAATGCCTCACACTGTCATTGTACGCTGTGCGCACTTTTACCGCACCATTTTGTAGTTCACTTCCACGTAAATCTGCACCCGTTTGTTCTATATTTTCCGTGACACTACACCGCGGCTACCGATAACAATTTCTAGTCTCCCTCTTAATCCGCCATATCAATCCGAGTGTCGCTGAACCGAGAGCGAAGTGCTGGACGACCGATAAACAAGGCCCGTCTGTATTGCTGAACGTTCGAAACTCAACTAAACTTCACGGCAGTAAACAGCGAACTGTTCTGTACGCGTATGCTGTTCGCCCCGTATCGCTTGATGCTCAATCTACTCTCTCACACTCTCCCGGTTCAGATTCTCTCATTTCAGGCCAAACATGTCTAAAGGTCCAATGTGCAGAAGAGAGGCTCTCTTTGGTTTCCCTCTCTTTCGTTAATATCTCAGCTGTTTATTTGTATTATGATTGTCTCCTTGCATTGAACGATGGTCAAAACAATCGTCTTTTGATTTGTACTGCAAAAATAGTTGAAAAGTGTACCATTACATTGCAATAATTGAAAGAGAAAGTGAACAAAGAGAGCCTCTCAAATGCAGATAGGACCTATTGAAATGTTTGGCCTGATTTATGCTCTATACCACCCATCCACCATTGTTATTTTCCTCCATACAATCGCTGCAATAACATTACACTGCGCCCATTCCATGCACGTCAACCCTCTCGACAGGCCGGACCGGTCCACGGTCTTATGCTCTCTCACTGGTATCACTGTAGTGACAGCACCCAACCTGGTATGCATGTATTCGAAGAGAGGAAAATATTCAAGCCAAGAGAACAAGCCATGGAACGGAGCATAAATTTAACTAACCAGCAGAAAGCAAATCGGTGAGATTTTTGTATTTTGCTGAACCGAATCTAAGTAGAGGACAGAGGAGCTATAGCTGGACGGATGGACGACTCCAACGACAACGATACCAAGGAAAATAAACTAACTAGCAGAGGTTCCTAATGTTACGATTCGCAGTTGTACCTTTATATTTATTTTTATTTATTTATTTCATTTAGCTTTATTCAGTATTTTATTTTACACATTACGTCCATGTAATTTAACGACTGTCTTTACCTATGTGGTATCACATATGCGATTTACACAGTGTATTCTGTGTATCCTCGCCTTTGGCGTTTTCCGATCGATTAATCCGTGAACGCCCGAAGTGTCTCACAATTTAAATCTTTAAATAAATTTGTTATTAAAGGTTACGTTCCAAAAAAGCTTGATTTGACGAAAAAATGGAAGTCTATGGTGTAGTTCCAAAAAAAAATTCTTCATTGTAGGTCCTCAATATCTGATAATTTTCTCGAGTTCTACTTCAGCACAACTTTTACGTTATCGTTATATTCTGATCCGTATAGATACAATACAGCTCTAAACGAGTGAGAAAGATGATAACCACTCAAAAAGAATAGAAAAAGGACTTATAAATTGGGACAGAAATGTAACCCGATAAACGCCTAAAAGTATGCAATGCATATTCCTTGTAATTTCATGTAGTTTCGACTGCAGGGTTCAACATTTCTCAAATTTATTTTTTTAAAGGGCGAACACGATGAAATTGCCACACAGAAAATATTGTATAACTTTTGATTGCGTTCGTCAAAATAGCTAATTTTTTGAACATGAATAGTATATTATGTGTAGCTAATACCATAAAATTTTCATTAAAATCGGTTGAGTATTGGCGCATACATTGTCGATATCATAAAATGAGATTTTAGAAAATTTGTGCACCCATTTCAAAAAATTACTTAGGCTATAACTTTTTTGGTACCTCATCAAAACGTTTGAAAATTTCACTAGATATTCTTAACATAGTATCAATTAAGTGGTAAAAATTTGATCGAAATCGGTTCAGTACTTTTTCTAGTAATATCCAAAGCTCAAATCGCTTCAAGGTAAATTTTAGATACTTTTTTATTATTTTTAGTTCCGCGTGTACTATTTTGACTGTAGAACTGGTAGCACTGTCCCGATTTTTATAAAACTTTGACAGTGTCAAATTGTTGTGTTGAACTGTTTACAGTGAAAATTTCAGACATTTTTGTTGAGTACTTTCAAAGTAAGAGCAGTTTGAATTTCACTATACCAAAAACCACATCTGCTTATTGTGACATAGTGCGACATATATGACTATAACTTTTTAACGGTATGATCAAATTGAATGAAATTTTGACAAACTACTTCTACATACATACTTTACGTACATAAAAATTTTCATTGAAATCGGTTCGGTATTTTTGGCGCCAGCGTTGAAACGGCAAAAAAGTGATATTTTCCAAAACGTTTATTTGTACAAGATTCTCAAGTGGCAATTTCCTTGTTTCAACGATATCTCCGCCAATACTCAACCGATTTTAATGAAAATTTTATGGTATTAGCTACACATAATACAGGGTGTTAGGTTCCTGAGTGCAAACTTTTTAAAGGGTGTTAGAGGACCATAAATGGAGAAAAAATTGTTCTACGCATATGGTCAAATCTCAACCGTTACGTAGTTATTGAACTTCCCATGTTTTTGACTCTCATTGCCTTAACTGGCTATAACATAAAAATGGTTAAACTTATCGAAGTTTTTTTGACCCTTATTCGAAAGATTATTGAATTTTCTATCAAATAGCATCTTTGAACCGTTTGGTTCAGTTGAATAACTAAGTTTTCTAGAGCAAATAGCTCAAAAGTAGTGTGTTTCAATTTATTTTTGTCAATTATCTTTGAAAAATGCGTAATAATTTAAAATTCATTCTTAGGCAAAGTTGTGGCCCCTGCTACACTCTACAATTCGTTCTTTGACATCAAACTTCTATCTCTTATCGTTTTGTTGCAATTTCGATTTTAACATCGCATTTCAGATCATAAATTTGCAACTGTCATGGAAAGCACTTTTTGGCGCATTGTGCCGCACATTTAAATCAAAATTGCAAGAAAACGATAAGAGTTAGAAGTTTCATGTCGAAGAACGAATTGTAGAGTGTAACAGGGGCCACAACTTTGCCAAAGAAAGAATTTTAATTTATTACGCATGTTTCAAAGATAATTGACAAAAACCAATAAAAATACACTATTTTTGGCTATTTTGCTCTACAAAACTTAGTTATTTAACTAAACCAATCGATTCAAAGATGCCATTTGATAGAAAATTCAATAATCTTTCGAATAAGGGTAAAAAAACTTCGATAAATTTGACCAATTTCAAGTTATTTCCAGTTAAGGCAATGCGAGTCAAAAACATGGGAGTTCAATAACTACGTAACGGTTGAGATTTGACCATATGCGTAGAACAATTTTTCCACCATTCATGGTCCTCTACCACCCTTTAAAAAGTTTGCACTCAGGAACCTAACACCCTGTATACTATTCATGGTAAAAAAAATAGCTATTTTGGCGAACGCAATCAAAAGTTATACAATATTTTCTGTGTGGCAATTTTATCGTGTTCGCCCTTTAAACAAATCAAATAAAGAGTACTCACTATGTGTAGCATAACCAAACGTAAAAATACTGCAGAAGTTAGATTTTACACAGATAATGATTTCTAATAAAGTAATTGAGTTTTTCCTTCAGTAGCCCCACTAACTCTCTTTACGTACTCACCATACGTAAACTTTTCAGAAATTTTGCATGTTTTAAATTGT
The DNA here is from genome assembly GCF_035046485.1 of Aedes albopictus. Classification (NCBI taxonomy): domain Eukaryota; kingdom Metazoa; phylum Arthropoda; class Insecta; order Diptera; family Culicidae; genus Aedes; species Aedes albopictus. The sequence goes on from NC_085138.1 coordinate 286,266,120, forward strand.
TCCTTTTAATTTGTATCCTTTGACAGATACGTATTTTGATCTCAACTATAAGGGTCTTCAGTGTCTAGTACCGCATTCTCAAAGGTACGTGATCGCCCAGCAGTAAAGGAGGTGAAACAGTGTGCCGAAACGTCACAACATTAAATCAGTAGTTTTCATTGGCTCACCGAGAAACATCAATAAAACAGTTAAATATTAGTTAACGGTGATTAACACATCCAATTATTTTAGAATTACGTACAAAAGTCTGAAAACCATAACGCTGGGGGGAAAAACACTCCTGGTATAAATCCATGAAGGAATCTCGGGAGGATTCACTCAAGGAATTCTGGGAGGCAAATCTGATAGAATTCTGAGGGAATCTAAGTTGAAAGCTTGGTAGGTGTCGTGAACTCGCGGGCTGCGGTTCGGCTCGTCGTCTTCGCTGCCGATGCGGGAGCCATCCAAGTGCTCCATCGTACTCCGTTGCTCTGATGGGGAGATCCTCAACCCTTGTGGAAACTGGTAGAAAATGTTTCTAATAACTCTTTAGCAAGTGCAAATAGCTTTCTTATGAAAGCTATTTGCAATTTGATGTGGGAATTTCCCACATAACTTCGATCAACTCTTAGTGGGACGGTATCATAACTCTTGTGTGGATTTCAATACCAACTCTTAGTGGAACGGTATCACAACTCTTGTGGATTTGGTATGCAAATACCATTGGCATCACGCTTCAAGAAGCGTGAATTGCGCGCCAAGTTTCACGTACCAGTTTGCGTGGCGCGATGGATTGATGCGCCCGGGCTACCCTGCCGATGGTTCGATCGAATGGTTGCTCCTAGCAACCGTTGGTTCCGCGCTCTTTTCCACGCTTGGGTACGGCTGGCTCGATGGGTGCTCGAGGGTGATTATCGCTAGTGGGTTGCTTGAGAGGCGGTAGCCTAACTCAAGTGATGTATCCGCTTTGCCGTCCGATTGTTGAATGCCGCAGGAGGCCGCGCACCGCGACCTATATAGCAGCCGAGTCGCTTGCTGTGGTAGTTGCCCCTAGCAACCACGTGTCGCGCACCGCGCCGCGCACTGCTGGCTGTCTGCTGGTTCGGGTGGTGGTTGCTTGTGGCAACCGCGGGTTTCGCTCCGCTTTCTTCGCTCGCTGGCTAGTAGCTGGATGTTTGCTAACTTGTAGGAGAAGTTGCAAACGTGTCGCCGTCCGAATGTTGAATGCTCTCAGTCCAGAATTGCCGGCGTATTTATAGCAGTCGCGTGGAGGGGAAATTCTTCTAGATTCCCCTCACGGCCTTGAAATTTGCGCTTTTTTTTTCTTTTATTTTTTTTTTCATTATGTCAATGCGCAAAACTTTCAGTTTCAGTTTCTTAGTTTACTAGAAATCATTGTAGAGATTTTCTCGTTAGATACTCAAAAGAAATGTTTTTTTTTATATACATTTATTTTTCTAAATTTACAACTATTCTAATGAATATTTATTGTACCTCTACATATCTCCACAATACCCCTTTCCCCTACTCTTTATTCAAAAATGGAGAATAGTATCATATCCTTAAATCTATTTGGTTTCCTGATAATTCTATGAGGTCGCGCGGATTCATTGATTGGGCTGGATGCTGAAACTTCTGTCCCGGCTCCTTCGGGATCATTCTCTAGTTCAGTACCGCTGGACGTTTGAAGAAGCATTTGGTCATCCTCTTCGGTCTCCTGTTGGGTAGGATGCTCCGATCCAGAAGTCAGGTGGACGGGTATCTTTTTAACATCTTGGGCATTTCGTGAGTACTGAACTCCTCTCTCGCTTCGTACTACTACTTTGGCCCCTTCTCTGGCAATCACGGTAAACCTGATGAAGAAAAAAGGTTGAATTTCAACTGAACTTTTTTTTTTTGTTGTTTTTTTTTTTTTTACCTTTCTGCAGAAAATGTTGGGTCCGATTTGTGCTTCTTCTGTTGCGCAATGAATACTCTATCGCCAACAGCGATATCCGAATATTTTGCTCCCCGTCGCGAGTCCGCATAGATTTTACTTTCCAATTTAGATGACGCGTCCTTCTCCCGAATATCTGTCCTATCCAACTGCTCCGCTGAATTTGAACTCCAGAGGCATGGAAATGTACCTCTACATTTCCATCCCACAAGCATTTCGAAGGGAGTTACGCCTAGTCGTGATAAAGGTCGTACTTTGTTGTGCATGTGCAAGTACTGGTCGAGTGCCGTCCTCCAATTCGTCCTATCCAGTTTAGAAGCCGCTAGTGCATCCTTTATACCTTTGGTAAAAAAATAGTGTAAGTTAGAATTAAACTATACACTAAGGTCTTTTTTTACACGGGGGATACGTCCCGTGTAAAAAAAAACCGTGTAAAAAAAAACCGTGTTAATTCGCGAATCCGTGTAAAAAAAAACCGTGTTAATTCGCGAACCCGTGTAAAAAAAAACCGTGTTAATTCGCGAATCCGTGTAAAAAAAAAACCGTGTTAATTCGCGAAACCGTGTAAAAAAATACCGTGCTAATTCGGGAATCCGTGTAAAAAAAAAACTGAGGGAAATCTGAAAATATTTGAAATGTCCTCACCTTCAGATATCCGAGGTTTGTTTTAGAGAGTAATAAGAAAAGGGGGGGGGTAGTAGTAAGGGTTGAATCTAGGGGTTAGTGGGGAAGGGGACAAGGGATGGGCTATGGGGAGCAGAGTGCATACTGTTTCCAAGAAAGATCGTAGAGGATATTTTGGGGTGATAAGGACTGTCTAGACGGACGAAACGAAGGATCAAGGAGACTGTCAACACTCTACAGGTCCACGGAGCAAGGTGGTGTAGAGAAAGATGTTCCAGGACACCCAGGAACTTTCGCGAGTAAAGGCTTTGATATCTACGAGCGTAATCGATTGATTGTTGTTACATCGCTGATACTGTTCTACATCCTACAGGTATACGGAGCATTGTTCTGTAAATAAATCATTTTCAAACATGACCTCCAATTTTGATCTCCAAGAACTTCCGCGAGTAAAGGCCAGAAGATCCACAAACATAGCCAATAATTTCTTGCTACATGCGTTGTAACATCCCAGAGGTCCATTGAGCGTTGTACTGAAGAGTATTCATTTCTAAAGACATACTAGGTCTTCCTTGAACTTCCGCGAGTTGAGGCCTTAAGATCTACAAGCGTACTCAATGAATTGTTGTTACATTTCTAATACGTTGTTACATGCTACAGGTCCAAGAACATTTTTTCTGTAAGGAACTAATTTGTCATAGATGTTCTAGGTCCTCCAAGAACTTCCACGAGTAAAGTCCAGAAGATCTACAAGCGTTGTCAATGGTTTGTTGTCACATTACTGATACAGTGTAGCGTCCTACAGGTCCAGGGAGCATAGTTGTGTAGAGAAATAATTTCCACAGATGATCTAGGACCTCCAAGAACTTCCGCGAGTAAAGGCCTTAAGATCTACAAGCGTTATCAATGGTTTGTTGTCACATTACTGATATAGTGTAGCGTCCTACAGGTCCAGGGAGCATAGTTCTGTAGAGAAATAATTTCCACAGATGATCTAGGACCTCCAAGAACTTCCGCGAGTGAAGGCCTTAAGATCTACAAGCGTAATCAATGGATTGATGTTACATTTCTAATACGTTGTAACATGCTACAAGTCCATGAACCATTTTTCTGTATAAAAATAATTTCCACAGATGTTCTAGGTCCTCCAAGAACTTCCATGAGTAAAGACCTGAATATCTACAAGCGTTATTAATACATTGTAATACATTGTAGCGTCCTACAGGTCCAGGGAGCCTAGTTCTGTAGAGAAATAATTTCCAATGATAATCTAGGACCTCCAAGAACTTCCGCGAGTAAAGGCCTTAAGATCTACAAACGTTATCAATGGTGTATTGCCACATTACTGTTACAGTGTAGCGTCCTACAGGTCCAGGGAGCATAGTTCTGTAGAGAAAAAAATTCCAAAGATGATCTAGGAGCTCCAAGAACTTCCGCGAGTAAAGGCCTTAAGATCTACAAGCGTAATCAATGGATTGTTGTTACATTTCTTATACGTTGTAACATGCTTCAGGTCCATGAACCATTTTTCTGTATAGAAATAATTTCCACAGATGTTCTAGGTCCTCCAAGAACTTCCATGAGTAAAGACCTAAGATTTATAAGCGCAATCATTACAAGTTCCCAAGAACTTCCGCGAGTTTAGACCTGAAGATCTACAAGCGTTATCAATGGTTTGTTGTCACATTACTGATACAGTATAGCGTCCTAAAGGTCCAAGGAGCATAGTTCTGTTGAGAAATAATTGCTAAATATCTTCTAGGTACTCCAAGAACTTCCATGAGCCGCAAGAGTACTTGGAAGACATAAAGCATTCTTGGAAATCAAGACTCTACAGAACTGTCTTCCATGGACCTGTAGGATGTTGCACCGCATCAGTAATGCAACAGAAGTCCATTGATAATGCTTATTGATCTTAAGGCCTTAACTCGCGAAAGATCTTGGATTAACTAGAAAATCTTTGAAAATAACTTCTCTATAGAACCGTGATCCATAAATCTGTATAACATCATATAAGTAATGTAAAAGCAATTGATTAATTACGCTAGTAGATTCATGCCTTTACTTGCGGAAGTTCTGGATGACCTAGAACACGTTAACGAAATCTTGCGCCAAGGACCTGTAGTAGACGTGTGCGCCGAAGCAATTTTCACCGGCGGCGGCGTGTATAGTAATTCGAGGCAGCGGTGGCGCACGCCGTTCGTCCTATACGGCGGCGGCGGCGGCGGCGTAATCGGCGTGACCAAAATTTTAAATTATTTTTTTTAGTGTAGAGCAAATTCTAGTCATTAAAAAAACGTCAATACAGAACAATTTCTTTCTTCTTCTTTTTCTTGGCGTAACGTCCTCACTGGGACAAAGCCTGCTTCTCAGTTCTATGAGCACTTCCACAGTTATTAACTGAGAGCTTCCTCTGCCAATGACCATTTTGCATGTGTATATCGTGTGGCAGGCACGAAGATACTCTATGCCCAAGGAAGTCAAGGAAATTTCCTTTACGAAAAGATCCTGGACCGACCGGGAATCGAACCCGTCACCCTCAGCATGGTCATGCTGAATACCCGTGCGTTTACCGCCTCGGCTATATGGGCCCTTAACAATTTCTTTCTTGTATCTAAATTACAATTTTCATCTATTTTGTGTAAACGGTTTAAACGTATGTCAATCAGAGGTTTCAATAAAAACTATCCTCATAAGAACTATGCTATAAATTTCAGAGAGTACCCTTGAGGACGTTTACCAAGAAATTTATTTAGGATTCCTCTAGATAGAAATTCACAACGTCGCACGTCTCGTCTAAGGATATTCTTTAATAAAACTCATTTTAGACCAGTATAGTCATGGTAAAATTCGAAATGTTTGTATGTATTCTGTTAGGGTGCTTTTCAGGAATTACTCCAGGGATTCTATCAGGAGTTTCTCCAAAAAATTCTGAATAGGGTTCCTCTAAGGGGCTTCCTAGAAGATCCTTAGATATTCCTCCACAAGTGGGATCGTAAACTTCTCTAGAGATTTTTAGAAACCTTTCTTCAGGGATTCTTTAGAATTAACTTCAGGATTTATTTCTTAACGTTTCTCCAAGAATATCTTCAGAAATTCTTTTCGGAATTATTGCACAGCATTCTCCAAATTTCAGAGACTCCTTGAAAAAAAAAATAACAATTTTAGAAAATTCTTTGGTGATTCCCTTACGAATACTTCACAAGCTCCTCTATTTAGAAGTATGTCCATGAGTTCTTTCAGGGTTTGTTCCAAATCACCCTTCAAAAAATCATTAGGAGATTTATTTAAGAATTCTTTTAGTATTTTTGTCTGTAATTTCTTTATGGATTTCCGAAGATTTTTTTCAAGGATTCTTTCAGAAACTTATCAGAGGTGTCCATTAGAAATGCCTTCAAGGATTTTTAGAAACTTCTTCAGTATTTTTTCCTTGATTTTTCCCAAAAATTTCTCATAAAATTCTACTTAAAAATCCTCTAAATCCATCTCAGGACTTTTTTTCCTACCCCTCTATTCGGGAAATTAAGCCACTTCGTCCAATTAACTGAACTTTTGTGTCGAATCTCAGGAGTTCCTCCAGGTATTCCCCAAGGACTTCTCCAGGAGCTATAAACGAACCCCTTCAAGATTATGTGAAACTATCTTAGGGATTTTTTCTGAAATGGTTCTAGAAAGAGTTGCTAAAGAAAATGCTGAAAACTCTTCCTCGGAAACCCATGATTGAACTCCTACAAGGATTTATTAAAAAAATATTTAGAAACATTCCAAGAGAAATGTCTTACCAAAATTCATGGAGGATGTTCTGAAAGAATTCCAGGAGGAGTTCATGAATATTTTTAAAGAAAAACTTTAACAGTAAAGGAAATTTCCAAAGAAATTACCTATATAACAACGCTTGATTGAATACGCTAGAAAATGTAACAACATTTGATTGAATACGCTAGTAGATCTTCAGGCCTATACTCGCGGAAGTTCTTGGAGGTCCTAGAATATCTTGGAAAAGTACGTCTCTACATAACTATGCTCTAAAGACCTGTAGGATGTTGCACCGTATCAGTAATGTAACTACAATCCATCGATTACGCTTGTAGATCTTAAGGCCACTACTCGCGGAAGTTCTTGGATGCCCTAAGATGTCCTTGAAAATTACTTATCTTCAGAACTATGTTCCATGGACCTGTAGGATGTTACACCGCATCAGTAATGTAACTACAATTCATCGATTACGCTTGTAGATCTTAAGGCCACTACTCGCGAAAGTTCTTGGTTTACCTAGAATATCCTTGAAAATAACTTCTCTTCAGAACTATGCTCCATGGACCTGTAGGATGTTACACCGTATCAGTAATTTAACAAAAATCCATTTATTACGGTTGTAGATCTTGAGTTCTTTATTCGCGGAAATTCTTGGATGACCTAGAGCATATTTGGGAAGTTTTTTTTCTACAGAATTATGCTCCATGGATCTGTAGGATACAACACCGCATCAATAATACAGCAAAAATAATTAATTACGCTCGTAGATTTTCAGGCCTGTATTCTCGGAAGTTCTTGGAGGTCCAAGAATATCTTTGAAAACTACGTCTCTACAGAACTATACTCTAAGGACCTGTAGAATGTTGCACCGTATTAGTAATATGACTGCAATCCATCGATTACGCTTGTAGATCTTAAGGTCTTTATTCGCGGAAGTTCTTGGATGCCCTAGAATATCCTTGAAAACAACATCTTTTCAGAACTATGCTGCATAGACATGTAGGATGTTACACCGTATCAGTAATGTAACTACAATCCATAGATTACGCTTGTAGATCTTAAGGCCACTACTCGCGGAAGTTCTTAGATGCCCTAAGATATCTTTGGAATAAACTTCTCTTCAGAACTATGCTCCATGGACCTGTAGGATGTTACACCGTATCAGTAATTTAACAAAAATCCATTCATTACGGTTGTAGATCTTGAATTCTTTATTCGTGGAAATTCTTGGATGACCTAGAGCATATTTGGGAAGTTTCTTTTCCACAGAACTATGCTCCATGGATCTGTAGGATATTACACCGCATCAATAATATATCAAAAATAATTGATTACGCTCGTAGATTTTCAGGCCTGAACTTTCGGAAGTTCTTGGAGGTCCTAGAATATCTTTGAAAACTACGTCTCTACAGAACTATGCTCTAAGGACCTGTAAGATGTTGCACCGTATTAGTAATGTGACTACAGTCCAACGATTACGCTTGTAGATCTTAAAGTCTTTATTCGCGGAAGTTCTTGGATGCCCTAGAATATCCTTGAAAACAACATCTCTTCAGAACTATGCTGCATGGACATGTAGGATGTTACACCGTATCAGTAATGTAACTACAATCCATCGATTACGCTTGTAGATCTTAAGGCCACTACTCGCGGAAGTTCTTAGATGCCCTAAGATATCCTTGGAAATGACTTCTCTTCAGAACTATGCTCCATGGACCTGTAGGATGTTACACCCCATCAATAATATAGCAAAAATTAATTGATAACGCTCGTAGATTTTCAGGCCTGAACTCTCGGAAGTTCTTGGAGGTCCTAGAATATCTTTAAAAACTACGTCTCAACAGAACTAGACTCTAAAGACCTGTATGATGTTGCACCGTATCAGTAATGTTACTAATTACGCTTGTAGATCTGAAGGCCTTTATTCGCGGAAGTTCTTGGATGCCCTAGAATATCCTTGAAAACAATATCTCTTCAGAACTATGCTCCATGGACATGTAGGATGTTGCACCGTATCAGTAATGTGACTACAGTCCAACGATTACGCTTGTAGATCTTAAGGTCTTTATTCGCGGAAGTTCTTGGATGCCCTAGAATATCCTTGAAAACAATATCTCTTCAGAACTATGCTCCATGGACATGTAGGATGTTGCACCGTATCAGTAATGTGACTACAATCCATCGATTACGCTTGTAGATCTTAAGGTCTTTATTCGCGGAAGTTCTTGGATGCCCTAGAATATCCTTGAAAACAACATCTCTTCAGAACTATGCTGCATGGACCTGTAGGGTGTTACACCGCATCAATAATATAGAAACAATTAATTGATTACGCTCGTAGATTTTCAGGCCTGAACTCTCGGAAGTTCTAGGAGGTCCTAGAATATCTTTGAAAACTACGTCTCTACAGAACTATGCTCTGAGGACCTTTAGGATGTTGCACCGTATCAGTAATGTGACTACAACCCATCCATTACGCTTATAGATCTTAAGGCCTTTATTCGCGGAAGTTCTTGGATGCCCTAGAATATCCTTGAATAAAATTACTTCTCTTCAGAACTATGCTCCATGGACCTGTAGGACGCTGAACCATACTCCAAAAATCACCTTTAGGAAACCCCCCATTTAACCGCTCCTAGCCCCCCATATATCCCCCCCCCCCTCCTTCAAGAAACAGACCCCCCACACATCCCTTTCCTGCAGACCTCTTACATCATCATCCGCCTTCACCTCATACCACTTTTCAACTCACTTGCAACCCTTTCCCATAAATCCCATTTCTTCCTTTCAGTAAAAGTTCCCTTCTAGACACTTAGCGCGAGAAAGTTGAAAAAACCGTGTTAATTCGCGAATCCGTGTAAAAAAAACCGTGTTAATTCGCGAAACCGTGTAAAAAAAGCCGTGTAAAAAAAAACCGTGTAAAAAAAAACCGTGTAAAAAAAGACCTTAGTGTATATATATATATATTTTTTATATATATATACCTTTGTTTTGACGTTCGACAGCTCCATTTGACTGTGCACTCAAGGGGATTGATTTGCGAATCGCCACTCCTCTGTCCTCCCAAGTTTTAATGAATTTATCACTTTGGAAGGGTGGGCCATTGTCGCTATGAATAGCCAGTGGGTAGCCCCAGACCTCAAATATCCGCATAAGGGCTTCGTTGGTTGCGTCAGCGTCTGTACGTTTCATCTCGATGACATGTAGATAGCGAGAATATGTATCCACAATTACCAAAAACTCGCCGTATCCAAATTCTTGATCAGCAAAAAAGTCGATTTGGAGTATTTCCCAAGGTCCATTTGGAAGCTCTCTGCTTGTTAATGGAAGTGGCGCGTTTTTATGAGATAGTCTTAGGCATGTTTCACATCCTTTCACGTATTTTTCGGCATCTTTGCTCATTTTCGGCCACCAAAAATAATTCCTCAGAATTCTTTTCATTGATGCTGCTCCCATGTGGCCCTGGTGAGCAGTTATGAGAGCTTTATCACGAAGTTTGTTCGGCAAGACTACACGATCTTCTTTGAATATAAGTGATCCAAGGGTTCTGAGATACTTTGCTTGAGATTCATAGCAACGGAGATGTCCCTCCCATTGTCCCGTTTTGAGGGCTTCTCGGACTTCCGATTGTTCCACGTCTTCCTCTGCTTGAACTTCAATCTCATTCCACGATAAATCCATCTCGCCGGCATCTAGCAAATATAGCAGATGTCGATCTGCGGCATCGTCAAACGGTTCTGTGAGCGGAGTGTCTCCAATCAATCTCGATAATGTATCTGCCAAATTTTCATTTCCCGGAATCCGTTCTACTGTGAAATTGTATGGCTGCAGCCTCAGCGCCCACGCTTCAGCACGAGAAACTGCTCTCTTCCCAATGCGATGCATTCCACCAAATATGAATTCATTCGATTCTGCATCCGATCTTATCGTAAACTCGATACTCATTAGGTAAGTAGAAAACTTTTCGACTCCCCAAACCATCGCCAGAGCCTCTTTTTGTGTGTGGGGGTATTTCATTTCAGTAGCTGACAATGCTTTTGAAGCGCATGCAATTACACGGGGGTTTGCGTTTGCGTCAAACTGGACAAGCACTGCACCCAATCCATGTGGGGAGGCGTCTACAAAAAGCTCTGTTCTGTCATTTCGGTTGTAGTAACCGAGGGTCTGAACTGTTTTCCAGGCATTGCAAGTGAGATCTACAAATTCTGCATCATGTTCTTGTCCCCAATAGAAGTGGTCAGCTTTGGCTAGTTCTCTAAGATGTCGAGTTTTATCTGCTCGTTGAGGTATAAACCTTTCTATGAAGTTTATCAAGCCCAAGAAGCTTTTTACTTCCGCTTGGTTTTGTGGTCTTCGGAAATTCTGGATAGCTTGAATTTTACTATCATCCACGCTCCATCCTGACTCAGACAACTTAAATCCCAGAAACGTGACCTCTTGCTTACTTAACACACATTTTTCTGTATTAATGTTTACGTTGTGGTCCTGTAGTCTTGCCATGACCGCATTCAAGTTTTTGTCGTGTTGTTCTTTCGTGGCTCCAAAAATAAGTACGTCGTCCAAGTAATTAACTACTCCTTCACAATCCGAAAGGATCGTTGTCTGCATAATTTCCTGGAAAATATCAGGGGCATTGCAGAGTCCAAACGGTAACCGACAACATCTGTACATTGCTTCACCAGAGAAAAAATTTGTCAAATGACGGCAGCTTTCGTCGAGAGCAACGTGGAAGAACGCGCTTTTCAGGTCGATAGTTGAAAACCACTTGGCTCCATGTAGTTTCATCAATATATCTTCGAACGTTGGCATTCTAAACGGAGTCCTGTGAATGCACTTATTCGGTCCTCGTAGATCTACGACTAGACGAATATCGTCTCTACCTTTTGGAACAACCAGAAGCGAAGAGCAGAATGAGCGATCCATATCATCTGTCACAACTTCAATGATGCCCAATGATAGCATTTCGTCCAATTTTCGTTTCGTGAGTTCTTGGTAGGCGGCTGGGATATGAGTGTAAACGTTCCTGGCAGGGGGCATCTCTTTGTTATAGTGCAAAACGACTGGTGGTACATTGAATTTGGGGAACTCGGGTACTAGCTCGTTAGCTATTGAATTTACCGTGGCAAATTCACAAGGCCAATGAATATCATCTACTGGTATGGATAGGCCTACGACAAGAACACTGTATCTTGTAGAGGTGTTGAATCCTAGCAAAGCTCTTCCTTCATCCACGACATAGAATTTTTCAACAAGAACGGGTCTGTCTTTTGACACATACAGCTCTGCCGAAAAAGTGGCCACGACTTTGATATTGGAAGATGCAGCATATGCTCTGAGCTTAGTGTCTGTAGTATAGCTCAGGTTTATCAACTTGCTGCGTATTGAGTCTTTTTTGACCATTTTCTCAAATTGCGTCTTCGTGATCGTATTGACTTGTGCCCCAGAATCTATGAAAAATATTATGCGAAAACCTGCTACTCTTCCTACCACGAAAGCATCTTCTTCCGTCTGACAAATTGTAGGCATCGATATAACCTTGTCGATGACTAGTGGAACGCTTTCTGTACTGGTCTGAATCTGAAATGTGCATGTAAAAAATCTTCTTAGTTTGAGTTTTTTTGTTAAGCCTTACTTGGGTCGATATTTCTATTTATAACTATCGTTTCAATTAAATATTAACCCTAGTCGTGCATTATTGGGATAACAATGACCCAGAGGCACGCTGAGCATACACTATGTCATCGGGGCGAATGTCAGCTAATACACGAAGAAAGTTAATATTCGATTGTGCACCTCTTCTTTTTTTACGATATATTCAATAAAAACCAATAGATATTCGACCCAAGCTGTTTTTCTTTTTAATAGTTCTTTTTTTATTATTTTCGTTAAATTCAAACATTTATTATTAAATTTCTGAAAATATCCAATGCAATTACATATTAATCAATTTCACTCACATCAACTGGTGCAGATTCATTCGTTTCTGCTTCGTTCTTGATAGCTGCAACTTTTCGAGGAGGCGCTTCATTGCTCTCTGCAGCGAATCGCTTAATTCCGGTTCTGGGGCTGCCTTGGGAGGGGCAACAACGTGCTAGGTGCCCTTGTTGCTTACAGATGTGGCAGACCTTGTCGATGACTGGACACTGCTCAGAACCATGGTAGACGCTAGCACAACGCCAACATGAACTGTTTTTCGATATTTGGTTGCGCACTGGGGTACGATGATATGGTCCTCTTCCTCGACTCGCATTATTGAATCTTCCGAACGGGCTTCGGTGAGACTGTCCGTGTTGGCGAGCATAATTGGCAACTGTTGCTATCGTTGCTGGTCTCTGCGACTGGTGCATCTTCTGGAATTCTTCTTCATTGGATTGCTCTGTATCGTGATCGCGAACCAAATCGATTAGATCGTTCAGCGTACCTTGCCGAACCCAATTGCGATGGGCAAGCGTGCGCACTCGTTTGTCGGTTGAACTTTTCATCAAGGTACGTGCCACGGCTTCCATTTCGTCGTCCTCCTTGTCGTAGCCGCAAAGTTTGGCAGATGCCGCCACTCGACGGACAAATAGGATATTTGTTTCTCCAGCTTGTTGTACCATATTCAGAAGCTTGCTTCGTTGTGAAAGGGTGTAGGCCCTTGACCCAAAATAGCAATCCAATCGGGCAATTGCATTTGAAAATGGATGACTGACTTCATGTGGCATGCCTGTTACGGAACTCGTCCCTTGGAATAATTCCAACAGCTTCGGTCCGGCCTTGATCTTGAATACGTCCATTTTTGTGTTCTCGTCGTTAGCTTGGATCAGATTCAGTGATGCTACTAGAATATTCTTCCAATATTCGTAGCCTTTCTTGTCAATGTCCGTTTCACCGTCTGATGGAACGCACTCAGGGATACTCATCGTACTCAACGACATGTTGTTCACGCTGGCAAGAAGAGTTTCTCCAACCGCACCAAAGGGTTCTGTGGTGCTAGTTCGAACTGATTCGAACGGGTAGGTTGGCTTCGAGCTAGTCGCTGAGTGCAACAAAGCATCCTTCTCGTTCCGTAGCTGGGTTAACTCCTTTCTCATGAACGATATTTCTTCCAGGAGCATCTTCTTCGTAACGCTTTTCTTGGACTTCCTGTGAAATTGACATAATAAATTGCTCTTAAAATTCGTCGAATAACCTTTGCCTTTTTTTTGTTCTAGTCTAAGTCTGGCACGATTTTTAGATCAGATTCTGCCTTCACATCAGAATCGAATATTAACTATATTATTGCAAAACTTTCAGCAAACATCACCTTCTCATTGATGTTTAGTTTTGTTAATGGCACTTGGTTTTTAAAGCAATAAAAACTTCGCCTTCTCATCGAAGTATTTATTTTTTTTACTAAGCACACCGTCTTCCCACCGGAGGCTTGGGTATTGAATAGCACTTTTATTCATGGTTACACTATACTCACCGCTTCGATGACTTTTCCGTCGTACCGACTGCGTCATTGTCGTGAACTCGCGGGCTGCGGTTCGGCTCGTCGTCTTCGCTGCCGATGCGGGAGCCATCCAAGTGCTCCATCGTACTCCGTTGCTCTGATGGGGAGATCCTCAACCCTTGTGGAAACTGGTAGAAAATGTTTCTAATAACTCTTTAGCAAGTGCAAATAGCTTTCTTATGAAAGCTATTTGCAATTTGATGTGGGAATTTCCCACATAACTTCGATCAACTCTTAGTGGGACGGTATCATAACTCTTGTGTGGATTTCAATACCAACTCTTAGTGGAACGGTATCACAACTCTTGTGGATTTGGTATGCAAATACCATTGGCATCACGCTTCAAGAAGCGTGAATTGCGCGCCAAGTTTCACGTACCAGTTTGCGTGGCGCGATGGATTGATGCGCCCGGGCTACCCTGCCGATGGTTCGATCGAATGGTTGCTCCTAGCAACCGTTGGTTCCGCGCTCTTTTCCACGCTTGGGTACGGCTGGCTCGATGGGTGCTCGAGGGTGATTATCGCTAGTGGGTTGCTTGAGAGGCGGTAGCCTAACTCAAGTGATGTATCCGCTTTGCCGTCCGATTGTTGAATGCCGCAGGAGGCCGCGCACCGCGACCTATATAGCAGCCGAGTCGCTTGCTGTGGTAGTTGCCCCTAGCAACCACGTGTCGCGCACCGCGCCGCGCACTGCTGGCTGTCTGCTGGTTCGGGTGGTGGTTGCTTGTGGCAACCGCGGGTTTCGCTCCGCTTTCTTCGCTCGCTGGCTAGTAGCTGGATGTTTGCTAACTTGTAGGAGAAGTTGCAAACGTGTCGCCGTCCGAATGTTGAATGCTCTCAGTCCAGAATTGCCGGCGTATTTATAGCAGTCGCGTGGAGGGGAAATTCTTCTAGATTCCCCTCACGGCCTTGAAATTTGCGCTTTTTTTTTCTTTTATTTTTTTTTTCATTATGTCAATGCGCAAAACTTTCAGTTTCAGTTTCTTAGTTTACTAGAAATCATTGTAGAGATTTTCTCGTTAGATACTCAAAAGAAATGTTTTTTTTTACATACATTTATTTTTTCTAAATTTACAACTATTCTAATGAATATTTATTGTACCTCTACATATCTCCACAGTAGGAATCCCTGAAATAATCACAGAAGAAATCCCGAGGGAGGATCCCGGCTCGTAGAAAGAATTCCATTAGGATTCTCTGAATATGTTTCAACAGAACACTTTGAAAGTATACTAAAATGAATCTGTGAAGTAATTCCATCAGACATCCATGAAAGAATGGTGGTTAAAATTTCTGAAAGAATCCTTTCAGGATTTTCTAAAGCAATTGTGGCAGGAATCCCGTAAAGAATACCTGACGGAATCCTTAGAGAGATCATGACAGGAATGCCGGCCAGAAGCTGAGCAGGTATTCTTGCAAGAACCATAGAAAATGTCTCTATGATCTAGGATTGCCTGAAACAAATCTCGGAAGAAATCTATATTTTTTCATATTTTTGTGAAGAATCCCTTAAGGAATCACAGCAAGAATACTGGAAGAAATCTTTGAAGGAATTTCAGCACAAAACCCTGAAGGAATGCAGAAAATAATAACTAAAAGAATCCTTCCAGGATTTTCCAAAGAAACCCCTGCAAGAATCCCTGAAAAGAACTCCGGAGCAATCTGTACAGCAATCTCGGAAGCAATATCGGTAGGAATCCCGGGAATCAACCAGGGAAGATTCTCGAAAGGAATGCCTGAAGAAATCCTGGAAAGAATTCCTGAATGTATCCCGAAAAAATCCCAGCTCAGCTTATCTCACCTCAATGCTTCACCCTACTCTCCAGCCTCTACCTTCCTTGCCCTCTATTCCAAGCCTCTATCCTCTAACCTACAACCCTACCTTCTGCCCTACCCTTTACCCTATCCTCTACCATAGCCACTGCCTTATCCTTTACCGTACTCTCTAGTCTATATTGTGGTCCGCCATATTGGATTTCAAAATGGCGTTAAATATCGATTGTTGACTTCTACTCATCAAGCCCGATCGATAGATACCCATATTGCTTGGTATTGTATATCAAACTACCATTTTCAAAGGCAGCGATAAAAATGACTGCGTCAGTACAACAGAGAGCAACAACAAGCCAATTCCCACGTTAAGAAAAATTGAGGATGCTATCCAGCAGCTCAAAATCAATAAATCAGCTAGTAAGGATGGTATCAGTCTGTCCTAAGCAAATTTCTGAGGTTCATGATGGCGACCAGGCAGGATCACGAGAAATAAGTGGTAACTGTGGCAGCTGCAGAACCCGCAAAGTCAAAGGTTACGATGTCTACCCAGACGGAGGCCTTCGCTTTCATGGGTAGCCCCAAACGGTATAGCGGATGCTAATGCTTATGACAAGCAACCGCAAAAGCGTGTGAGGCACTGAGGCAGCCATCAGGTGAGGATCTTCCAGGGGCAGCAGGGACGGATGTCCTGGGGCCTGACGCACCCCCCCGCTTGCGAGTCAGCCGCGTAGTTGCCGGCTAAGAATAGGACTACTAACCCCAATTCAAGGTGTCAAGCGACCCGTGCCGAGGAATGAGTGATCGAGGGGGTGAAAAAGATGCTCGATCTTTAACGGAGCCTGTGGGGCACCTGGGCACCCCCCACAGTAAGCTGTCCCTTACCGCGTTAATGCAGAGCTCTGGCGTGGTGGACATTCTTTCTCGTGCGACTCGTGGGAACAAAATATGAGTAATAAACAATCTTCAAAAACAAGTGTAACAGGTAGTAGTGGTGCGATCAACCCCTTCGCAAGAAGCGGGTTGATGCGGTCTCCAACAAGGAGAAGCGAGGAGTCAGGTGCTGGAAGCTGCTTACGCAGCTCAAGCGTGGGAGCTCCTGTCCACTCCACGGCAAGCCAGCCGGCGGAGGTCATGGACGGAGCATGGTTGCTGAGGGCCATCAGCCAAGTAGCAGGAAAAGGACGGCCCGCATTGGAGGTAGCTGAGCAGCAGCTTGGCAAAATTATCGACTTTGCGACAACTAAGTCGAATATAAGCAAGGACCTGAAAACGGCCTTGCTTCGGCTTAGAGCGTCAGTTGATGAGGCCAAGCAAGAGCACGCGGTCGCGTTGCGGGCTGCGGCAGCGGCGGAACCCGCAAAGGAGAAAGCGTCTAAGCTTACGCAAACGGAGGCCTTCTCCTTCGCGGGTAGTCCTAAGAGTGTGGAAGCGAATGCTCGTGACAAACGTGACAAGCATTCGCAGAAGCGGGCGAGGCAGCCGTCAGGTGAGGAGCTGTCTGGCGGTGCCCGCAAGGCCAGGCGTATAATAACCCCTAAAGTCGGTATTATGGCCGGAAAGTCGGACCCCAGCCAGGGTTCCCGGAAAGCTGGGAAGGGTGGGCCTGAAAAGGCCGGCCCGTCCCGGAATGATGGGAACAAGGGGTTGCGACCAATGGTGGGCCCTCAGCAGCCACAGAGCAGGGCGATCCAAGGAGATGACCCTCCTTGGACAAAGGTAGAGCGGAAGAGGAAGAAGAAGGTGAATCCGCAGGCAGAAGTGCAGGTCGCCAAGCCAAGGCGTAGGAAGGCAGGTGCCAGGCGCGAAAAAGGTGACGCTATCGTCATCAAGACCGAACAGTCGAAATACTCGGACGTCTTGAAGGCGATGAGGTGCGACGCCAAGCTCGAGGGTCTTGGAGCCGACGTACGCAGTATCAGACGTACTCGTACGGGCGAAATGATCCTGGAGCTTAAGCGCGAGAAGGATCACAAGGGCGCCGCCTACAAGAGGCTGGCAGAAGAGGTCCTTGGTGATGGAGTGGAGGTGAGGGCTCTTACGCATGAGGCGACTCTGAAGGTCAAAGACCTAGACGAGATCACCGAAGCGGAAGAGCTCGTCACGGCACTGCGGCAACAGTGCGATGTTCAGGTGGCCGCCACAGCCGTCAGGCTGCGGAAGGGGCCAGCAGGGACACAGATAGCTCTGGTTCAGCTACCTGTGGCGGACGTTAAAAAGTCCGTTAAAGTAGGGCGGATAAAGGTGGGCTGGTGCGTATGTCCTTTGACATTCCACGAGCCACCAGAGGTTTGCTTTAGGTGTCTGGAACCAGGACACAAGTCGTGGGACTGCAAAGGCCCCGACAGGCGCAAACTGTGCAGGCGATGCGGCGCTGAAGGTCATAAGGCCCAAAGCTGCACGAGTCCGCCCATCTGCATGATCTGTACCGGGAAATCCTCGAACAACAGACATCCGATGGGTGGTCCAAGGTGCCCGGCCTTCAAGAAAGCCGCAGTGAACAACAAATCACAGTGCAGGTAACGCAGCTGAACCTGAACCACTGTGATGCGGCTCAGCAACTGCTTTGTCAGGCAGTTTCTGAGTGGGAGACGGATATCGCCATCATATCGGACCCATACCGAGTACCCGCCGGCAACGGCAACTGGGTCGCGGATGGGACCAGAAAAATGGCGGCGATATGGACGACGGGTAAATACCCCGTTCAGGAGTTGGTGTCTACTACCTATGAGGGCTTCGTGGTCGCCAAAGTAAACGGGGTCTTCTTCTGTAGCTGTTATGCGCCTCCGCGGTGGCCGATCGAACAGTTCACGCAAATGCTGGACCGCTTAACGACCGTGCTAACAGGGCGAAGGCCGGCGGTAATAGCGGGCGACTTTAATGCCTGGGCCGTGGAATGGGGAAGCCGTTTCACGAACCAGCGGGGTCACATCCTGCTAGAAACACTGGCCATCTTAGATGTCGACTTGGCTAATGTCGGTACCAAGAGTACCTTTAGTCGAAACGGAGCGGAGTCAATTATTGACGTGACCTTTTGTAGTCCTGGCCTAACAAGTAGTTCGAACTGGAGAGTAGATGATGGCTACACTCACAGCGACCACCTGGCGGTTCGCTACAGTATCGACTACAATAACAGCAGACAGCGGATAGAAGAAGAGGCGGCTAGGCCAAGGCCAAGCCCTCGCAGGTGGAAGACATCATACTTCGACGAAGGGGTATTTAGGGAGGCGCTCCGCCGTGAGCGAAACTTAATCGGTTTAGACGGCGACGAGCTGGTAGCGGTGCTCTCACGTGCGTGTGATGCGACCATGCCTAGGCGAGTCCACCCTAGAAATGGGAGGCCACCAGCTTACTGGTGGACCGACGCGATTGCGGACCTGCGCCGCGCCTGCCTACGGGCTAGGCGGCGGATGCAGCGAGCACGATCAGAGGAAGAGCGAAACGAACGGCGGGTGGTGTTCGCCGCTGCAAAAGCCGCGCTTAAGACCGAGATAAGAGCAAGCAAAAAGGCCTGCTTTGAGGGTCTCTGTCAGAGTGCCAATACGAACCCGTGGGGTGACGCCTACAGAATCGTTATGGCCAAGACGAGAGGTGTGATGGCTCCTACAGAGCAATCTCCAGAGATGTTGGAGGGGATCATTGGAGGACTTTTTCCGCGTCATGATCCTAGTCCTTGGCCTCCTTTTGTAGGACAGCCGGGGACTGGGGCTGGCGATGAGGAGAGGGTCACCGATGTGGAACTTGCGGGGATAGCTAAGTCCCTTAGCGTAGGTAAGGCCCCAGGTCCGGACGGAGTTCCGAACCTGGCCTTAAAAGTAGCTATTGCAGATGCTCCCGAGATGTTCAGGTCTGCTATGCAGAAATGCCTGGACGAGGGAGTTTTCCCAGAAGCTTGGAAGAGGCAGAGCCTGGTACTATTGCCAAAGGCGGGGAAACCACCCGGAGACCCGTCGGCATATAGACCAATATGCTTGATTGACACGGCGGGGAAGGTGCTCGAAAAGATCATCCTCAATAGAATGTTGCGGTTCACCGAGGGCGAAAATGGTCTTTCGAGTAACCAGTACGGCTTCCGGAAGGGGAGGTCCACCGTAGACGCTATCTTGTCGGTTACAAAAACCGCCGAGAAAGCACTCGAGCCTAAGAGGAGGGGAATTCGTTTTTGCGCGGTAGTGACTCTGGATGTAAGGAATGCGTTTAATAGCGCCAGCTGGTCTGCTATTGCCGATGCGCTCTTGCGTCTGGGGATACCGGAGTACCTGTACAAGATTCTCGGAAGTTACTTTCAGAATCGTGTACTAGTCTACGACACGGAGGTGGGTCGGAAGTGCTTTCACATAACCTCAGGAGTCCCGCAAGGTTCCATCCTGGGTCCGGTGTTATGGAATGTCATGTACGACGAGGTGTTGAGGTTAGAGTATCCAGTGGGAGTGGTGATTGTCGGATTTGCCGACGACATTACGCTCGAAGTCTACGGTGAAACGATCGAGGAGGTAAAGTTGACTACCAACCACTCGATCAAGGTTGTGGAGGCGTGGATGCGGTCCAGAAAACTGGAGCTGGCTCACCACAAGACAGAGGTGACGATTGTTAACAACCTGAAGTCGGAGCAGCAGACGGAGATCAGTGTAGGAGACTGTACTATCCTGTCAAAGCGCTCCGTCAAACACTTGGGCGTGATGATCGACGATAAGCTTACCTTCGGTAGCCACGTCGATTATGCCTGTAAAAGAGCCTCCACAGCTATTGCGGCACTGTCCCGGATGATGTCCAATAGCTCTGCGGTGTACGCCAGTAAGCGCAAGCTTCTGGCTAGTGTTGCTACATCCATACTTAGGTATGGCGGCCCGGCGTGGGGCACCGCGCTAAGAACTAAATGCTACCGACGGAAGCTGGAAAGTACTTACAGGCTTATGTGCCTGAGGGTTGCGAGCGCGTACCGTACCGTGTCACACGACGCTCTCTGCGTCATTACTGGTATGGTGCCTATCAGCATTCTTATCAGTGAGGACATGGAGTGCTTCGAAATGCGCGGCACAAGAGGCATACGCAGGACTGTCAGGATGGCCTCTATGGTCAAATGGCAGCGCGCGTGGGACAGTTCCACCAAAGGAAGGTGGACCTATAGGTTGATACCGAGGGTAGATAGTTGGATTAATAGGCGCCATGGGGAAGTCACATTCCACCTGACACAGGTCCTTACAGGTCATGGTTGCTTCCGACAGTATCTACACCGTTTCGGGCATGCGGATTCTCCCGAATGCCCAGTGTGCAATGGTTTAGAGGAAACGGCGGAACACGTTTTGTTCGTGTGCCCGCGTTTTCGCACAATGCGTGACCGCATGCTTGCCACATGCGGGGAGGACACAACTCCGGACAACTTGGTCCAGAGGATGTGTAGGGATGAGTTTGGCTGGAACGCCGTTTCAACGGCTATTACCCACATCGTCTGGGAGCTACAGAGGAGGTGGCGCGTGGACTCGGAGAATGGCTAGTCCAGATGCAGTACAAGAGGTGGTCCAGGGGTTCGGAGTCGGCTTCGTAGGTCATACCGGTGCCCTGCGGTCGAGATCGACCCTTACAATGATTAAGTGGCCGCGGAGAGGAAGTCCCGGTAGCGGTGCTGTCGTGGCGTCGGTCTACTGGGTTGGATCCGAGCCCGCGGTTGGAAAGGGGTCCCCGGCAAGGGTCGGGGTAGGTGAGATCCTGCTGTCTGCAACCTACGGATGCATCTGATAGGGCCTGAAGGGTAGTGATACCCTTCCTTTGCGGGCAGGTCAGATCGGGTTGCATGTGGGCATCAGTTCTTGATGTCCGCTCAGCAGTAGGGCGCGGGCGGGGTTGACCCTGCCCGCCTTCCGAGGACAAAGGGAGTGGCGAGGACCACTCGGGAAACTGGCTAAGCGCCAGCATGCTACCGTGATGGACTCTCCAAAGCGAGTCATCGATGTTCGTTGCTGCAGGCTACGCAGCTAACCTTGTGGGTGCGATGTGCACTAGCCCCTCTCTGAAGCAATACCTTCTTGGTGGTTCCGGAGAGACGTAGGGTTTGGCGACCATAGGAATGGTTTAGTGGGTACGAGGAGAGAGTAGTCCTGGATTTTACTTTTGTTGTAGAAGACGGCCTGTCAGACCTACACTACCCTAACCTTCTGTTAGGGTGTCTGTTGAGCAGATTATCCCCCTATGGTTTAGAAGGAAAAAAAAAAAAAAAAAAAGATGGTGCCTGCAAGGTTAGGTGGCTGTTAACCCCAAAGGTCGGCAGTAAAGCCGGAAATTCGGATCCAAGCCAGGGGTTCCGGAAAGATGGGAAAGTGGGCTTGAAAAGGTCAGCCCGTCTCGGAACGGGGGGATGCGACCATTGATTGGCCCTCAAAAACCACAAGGGGTCTCCAATCAGCCTAGTGGTTAAGGCTATGGATCGCCGATCCGGAGACGGCGGGTTCGATTCCCGTTACAGTCGGGATAGTGTATCATTGTACTTGCCACACAATGTACAAATTCATGCAATATCAGACAAAGAAAGTTCTTCAATTAATAACTGTGGAAGTGCAATTTAGAACACTAAGTTGAAGCAGACAGGCCTAGTTCCAAAGCGAACGTCGAGCCATAAAGAAGAAGAACCACAAGATAAGGCTGGTCAGGGTGAGGAAGCACTTTGGACCAAAGTAGAGAGGAAGAAGAAAAGGAAGAAACCGCAAGCGGTCCAGGAGCGCACGGACACCAAACCAGTATAAGTTCTTGGAAGTCCTGAAGGCGATGAGGAGCCATAAGAAGCTCGTAGATCGGCGTGACGTGTGCAGTATTGGATGTACTCGTACGGGTGAAATGATCCGCGAGCTCAAGCGCGACAAGGAGCGTAAGGCCGCCGCCCACAAAAGTCTGGCAGCAGTGGTACTAGGCAAGCGTGTCGAAGTGAGGGCTCTTACGGTAGAGGCGCCTCTGAAGGTGAATAACCTAGATAATATTGAGATAAGAACACGGACGTGGAAGAGCTCGTTACAGCAATGTGGCAACAGTGCGATGTGCAGGTGGCTACAGCAGCCATTCCGTTACGAAAGGGCCTAGAAGAAACATGGGTAGCTGCACCAAAGCTTACTGGTGGACGTAACCAAGTCCGTTAAAATAGGGAAGCTCAAGTGGGCTGGTTAGTATGCCAACTGTAAGAGCCATCGGAGCTTTGCTTCAGGTGTCTGGAACTAGGACACAAGTCATGGGACTGCATAGGCCATGACAGAAGCAAACTGTGTAGGCGATACGGCGAGGCCGAGGCTGTAAGGCACAATGTTGTACGAGTTCACTAACGTGTTTAATTTGTATCGGAAAATCCGTGAATAACAAGCACCCAACAAGAACCCCGCAAGGTGCCCGGCCTTCAGAAGAGTCGTAACCGACAAATTCCAGTGCAGGTAACGCACCTGAACCTAAACCATTGTGACGCAGTCCGGCAACTGCTTTGTCAGGCAGTTTCTGCGTGGAGGACGGATATCGCCATCACAGCGGATCCATTCCAAGTATCTGCCAGTAACGGAAATTGGGTCGCGGATGCATCCGGATGCAATGGCGGGAATATGGACGATTTGGTAAACAGCTAATCCAGGTGTTGGTGTCTACTACCTACGAGGGCTTCGTGGCCGCCACAGTAAACGAGGTCTTCTGCTGTTGCTGTTATGCGCCTCCACGGTGGTCGATCGGGCAGTTTACCCAGATGCTATATGTACTGTATGATTACCGTGCTGACAGGGCGAAGGTAAGTGATAATAGCGGGTGACTTCAATGTCTAAGCCGTGGAATCGGGAAGCCATTTTACGAACCTGCGGGGTCAGAACCTGCTAGAGGGGCTGGCTATGCTAGATGTCGATCTGGATAATGTCAGTGGCAACGGTACCTTTTGTAGTCCTGGCCTAACAAGTAGTTTGAACTAGAGGGTAGACGATGACTTCACTCACAGCGGTTAACTGGCGGTTCACTACAGTATCGATTATAACATAGGCAGGTAGCGGGTAAAGAAAGAGGCGGCCAGGCCAAGACAAAGCCCTCGTAAGTGGAAAAAATCATACTTCAACGACGAAGTATTTAAGGAGGCGCTCTGCCATGAGTGAAACCTACTCGGTCGAATCGGAGACGAGCTGGTGCTGCCAAAGTCGCACTGTAGACTGAGATAAGGGCAAGCATAAAGGTCTGCTGTGCGGGTCTCATTCAGAGTGCGAATGCGAATCTGCGGGGTGATCCGTACAGGATCGTGAGGTATAATGGCTCCTACAGAGCAGTCTGCAGAGATGTTGGAGGGGATCATCGAGGAGCCCAATGATCCTAGTCCTTGGCCATCTTTTGTAGGTCAGCTGAGGGCTGGTGCTGGCGATAGCTGGCGATGAGGAACTTGCGGGGATTACAAAATTCCTTAGCGTAAGTAAGGCACCAGGTCAGGACGGAGTTCCGAACTTGGCCCTAAAAGTAGCTATTGCGGAAGCTCCCGGGATGTTCAAATCTGCTCAGGAAACTGGGATTGGCTCAACAAAAAACTGAGGTGGTGGATGTGAACAACCGAAAGTCGGAGCTGCAAATAATGACGAGTGTAGGCGATTGCACTGTCACTTCGAAGCGCTCCCTCAAACGCTTGGGGGTGATGATCGACAATAAGCTTACCGTCGGTAGCCACTTCCAAATTGAGAACCCCTGCCCGTAACACCATCCAATTCCCGCACACACAATGTATTCCTCGAAGCGTGGTGGATCTATAAATATGGCTACACAACATTTCGCTGCTCTCTTGCGCCACGCTCCGGATGGCCGACCATAGTCGCTCACTTCGCTCTCCGATGTTCCCAGGTGCATGTGTGTGCTAGGCTGGATGGCTGGTTCGCTTGGTATTATCATCCTCTGGCACGGAACGGTTTGCCTTAAAAAAAATCCGAGCCAAAGACCATCATCAATCAAAAAGACTAAACTACCCTCTCTGGAGCGCGTTTCTGGTTATGCGTTGGTATAGGTTCACGTTGGATGGCGAGCGACACCTACACAACGGAGCAGAGCTGCCTGCCTGAAGCCTGCGTTTGGAAGTTGTTGGTACGACAGCATGTGCATCTTTTCGGTTCTGGGAAGCTTGGCACTGGAAGAAACGGAGTTGTGTGGCAGCAGCAGCAGCCGGTGCACGGCGACGAACGAAGGATGCATTTAGTCGGGGTGGTGGGACGATGAGGTGGTGTGGGAGAGCCGTCAGGATCGATGAATGCAAACACGGATGGACGACACAAAAAAGGACCGGACAGGCAGGGGTGGGACGACGCGACGTGGGAGGATGAGGAGCCGCGTGGAATATGCAGTTTGGGACACCACAGGTAGAATAAAACGGGCCACGTCTGGTTTATGTACATTACGGACGTGTGTTTTACGGTTGTTCGTTACGGCTCGTAGATGGCATTGAGCCTGGTCGGTTTGGTCGCCGTTCTGGGAGTTGGTTCTCAATTCAAATGGCAGCAATTTTGCGCTTTGTTACGGATAGTGAAAGCCGGCTGTTGATTGCCCATTGATAGTAATTCGATTGTGTGTATTTGGAGTAATTACTAATGACAATGATGTTTATGCGAATTCATGATTCGTCTATTTAACTTTCTAAAGAGGCATCAAAATGATTCCGACCACCTGAAAGGAGCGTTCAACATAGCTCTGACCCCGACAAGTTCTACTGATAGTGTTTTACTGACTTCAGATTGAGTGTGTCCTGAGCTTCTGTTTTCTAAACAGCTCAAACGTCTATCTCGGCATTCAACCAGCGGCTGAATAAGAATTGGTCATACACAGGAAGTCATTCGTAAGCCAGCGGTCCCATTATGGTGGATACACAGTAAATACATTTGTGATATCCACATATGTATCCATTTTCAAGCGTATTCTTGAATAGAAAAACCCCAACAATCACTTTACCTAATTTACAGCTCTTTTAGTCCACTAGGGCACTACGTGAGCGATTCCAATTGGCGGCTGCACTTCACTTTGTACAGCGCCTAAATGTATTCTATTATAATGCTATAATATCGAACTGGTTGCATTTTGCGCTGCTGTCACTTTTCTACCCTGTCCATGGTAGAATGATGAGCATGAGGATGTTGGTGTGTGGCTCTTGTTCCTTTTCCAGTCCAATTGGGGGGTTCCGCTCAGAAGAGGGTCAGGTGTCAGCCGCTCTCGGAGGGAAGAGCAACTGACGAAAAATTGCAAGTGCCGGGGCTGAGATCGAACCCATGACCATCCACTTATGAAATGAACCTTCAGCCACTACGCGTATAAAGAAATACGTGGACCAATTTCTGTTAGAAAATAATGATGGAGGTTCAGCAGAGTTTCTTAAAAATACTTAGATAAATGTAATATTGATGCAAGTTATTTTTTGGGTCTTTTCTCGAATTTATGGTACAGTCAATTTACGACCTCAATTCACCCCCTATTCACACACTCTTTGGGTAAATGGGATTCTAGGTATTGGGGAACAACTAAACATGTGATTTAATGGGAATATTAAGTTGTTTCTCAAATAATCCATCTCAAGGAGCACTACTGCCAGCAATGTTGCAAAATTTCGTGGTTTCCAATCTTGGGCGGCGGACCACGCGAACTTCTCAGAAACTGTATATTCTAGGAGAGTAGACGTACATTACATCTATGTACATGTATAATATAGTAGTGTTGCACAGCTCAGTGGTTCACACGCTAAGGCCACGGGCCAAGCTTACTTCGCAAGCACCGAAAGTTCGAGAAGAAGGTGTGAATGTATTTAGGATTCTGTGTCTCTAGGGGATGTTCATAAACCACGTAGACCGAAATTTGGCAATCTCAGATCCCCCTCCCCCCCGTAGACTTTTGTCCATATACAAATTTTGAATTTTGTATGGAGCGTAGACCCCTCTCCCTCCAAAAAGTTTAAGTGGTTTATGAATGGCCTCCTTGGGGTACCTATCACAACAGAGTGGTGTTCTAAACCTCAGGGCTTTTCAATCTTAAGTCAATTGTTCAAGAATCCTAGTCAAAGGGGAGCTAAGTTCAGTTCATTTTGTTGCCTTTTATCAAATGTAGTCTTAGCTCCACCACTACCTACTACTACTAACATAGCATCAACACAAATGTACCCTGGAAGTACAAGTTTGTGAAATGCTCAAAACTCAAGAAAGCTCCCAACTAGAGTTTTTGAACATCTCCCGAACTATAATGAATCCAACACTAAATTCCGATGACAATTCGCAGTTTCCAAGCATTAAGCTTCAATTTTTATAAGCACCTCCTTGTAAATTATTATCACATTCTACATCTCATAAGGCATTTATTATAATTAGTTGCGTAGCAAAGCTAAATAGTTCCCAAGCTGGGGCCAGGGGCCGTGCTAATATACCAACAACCGTAAGTCCTAGAAGAAAGTGTGAATGTTTTTATAATTCTGCCTCAAGGAGCACTAATTTCAATAAAGTAGCATTACAAATCCAAGTGATTCCCAAGCAGGGGAAACAGGACCATGCTAATTTCGAAAGAACCAATAGTTCTAGGAGAAGTTGTGCATCACTTAAAACAATAAATTGGCGTTGCAAGGCTCAGTGACTCAGTGGCGCCGATAGTGTTGCAGGAAGTGCAAGTATTTTCAGATTATTTTCACCTACTTACTTTCAGTGCTGAGCACCTGCAGAGAGCCGAAACCATTTTAACGACACTACTACAAATATAATTGATTTGTGATGCTCAGATGTTTTCAATACATTGTTAGGGATTATTGTTATAATATTTTCATTACATCCTCAAATTTGGAAACCAGTGATCCTTGCAATGCATCTATATTACTATATTTTACTATTATACTGATTTTGAGATGAGCAATCCGAAAAACATTTGAACTACTTTTAGGACTTTCTATCAGAGTTGTGCAGTTTCAGGATGGTCAATGTCGAATGACACTCGCTCTAACCATCACTTCATACGACAAACGCAGTCCATCAAAACATAATCGATTCACGCAAAAGCCACTCAAGCCAACCCTCGTTCAATGCAGAGTCAACCACATCCAACAGCAGCGATCGTCTCTTGTTTTCGAACCACACGATGAAACACCGAAGCGAGTTTTTGTTCTACACTTTGCATTCTATTCATAGGGTGTGCTATGTTTGTGTTTGCTGCGCCATGCAATACTACTTAACAAATTGACCCTCATCCTGGCATTTTCAGACGAGAGTCACCCAGCAGTGAGTGACATAGCTCTGCGTCAGAACGACGGTTAAGAAGCGTTCGGCTACTCAAGAGATTTGCAGAGAAAGAGCGTGGCGGCGGCAGCCACCGTATCAATGCGTTCGTCTCAAATGTGTTCGATAGCAACATATATGTTGAGACTACAGAGACGGTCGGCTGTAGCGTTGATGGAGGAAGAAGGGCAATGTTGATGTTGCGGCTTTTTTGTGTTATGATGGTGATAATGCACAAGACTGCTTTCTGTGCTATAGAAATTTCCGTGGCCATTGACCTCACTTTGGGAATCACTGAGCTTTATTTTAGAAAGTGACCATTTTTATTTTGTCGTAACACTTGTGGTTAGTGGGAAATTCGCGTGACTCCTGACCATATATTGACCACTGCTTTTCAACACAGATATATTGTAGATATCTCTTCTTAAAATGACCAATGCTGTTCTAGCTATCGCCGATAAGAGGTTTTCATTCCAGTTTTGTGACTCGGGAGTGCTTATGGGAATTCAGCGCAAAAGTAATGACGGTTCCATTACCCAGAAGGACGCTTTCATAATTGTCATAATTCTAGGAATGATTCGTCTCCCAGAACGAGACCTTGATAGCTTAACGAAGAAGGAAATGTTTCGATATTTCCATGGAATTTCTCTATGACTTTTTCCTGGAATTTCTCCTGAGTTTCCTCCAGAGATACCTTAAGGAAATCTCAAGGAATTCGAACCGAAATTCCATGAGAAACTAACGCTGCCATTCAATCAAGACATGCATCCTCTTGAAATTTCTCCTAAGTTGCCACTGAAATTCATCCAGATGTTCATTCCGGAATTTCTCTTGGAGCTCCTCTGAGGTTTTTTTCAGAAGTTCTTACGGAAATCCCTGCAAGATTGTTTTTTTGAAATCACTACATTTTTTTTTCCTAAAATTCCTCCAGGTATTGCTCAGAAATTCGTCCTGGGATTCCTCCAAACATTTTCACCAGGAGGCCCTTCTGGGATTCTTCCAGAAAATCCTTCTTGAACTCGTCCAAGAATTCCTCCAGGATTTTTTTTTTTGTATTCCTTTAGTAGTTTCTTATGAAACTTCAATATTGGATTCCTGTTATCCTGTTACAGCTTTTGTTAAACCCAAGAAACCAAAAGTTCAGAAAAGAGGGTACCTTATAAGTTAAGCAGCTTGATGAGTTCTTTAGCCTTTTAAGCACCTTCATTTTTAAGTTACATTTGATGCTTGATGGTTCACATAAGGAAGTCGGATAGCCTTCTCAGCAGCTTCTGATAAAGATAGTGTAGAATTAGCATTAGTTAAAAGAGTGGTAGAATTAGCATTTAAGTTAAAATACACATAAATAAAAAATTAAAAAAAAAAAATTAGTTAAAATATTGTGCGGGTATTCCCTAATCGTACATGACGGTTCAGAACGTTCGTGCTTCGAACAGTCCCAAAAATCGTCCGTTTTTGTCTTCACACCGGGTTTCACAGTCGAATGTGTCAAAAGAGCATTTTTTATTATCGTACAACTTGGACCGAAGGATCTCAGATTTTCATGAAACTTTTTCCACAGGCAGGGCTCATGGATAAATTAAGAAAAAAAAAAAAATGAGAAAAATTCAGGGTTGCCTATTTTCCCGGAAAACTCAGGTGGAAATTTCTTATTTTCCCCTGACACTACTTACTTTGAAAAATCACAACTCAAGAACGAAGCATCCTCATTTATTAGAAAATGATAGCAAATTTTCTCAGAAATAAAAAAAAATATGAACTGGATAAAGTTTTCCACAGCATTTTCCACAGTTTAGAAAATCCGTAAAGAAAAGCCGAAAAACTACGCCCAAAGTCATGGAAAATTTTCAAAAAAAAAAATGTGGAGCGGACCTGGTGTGATGGTTAGAGGACTTGACTATCACGCCGAGGACCTGGGATCGAATCCCACTCCCGAAAAACTCACAAAATAGTGAGTTCTTCCTTCGGAAGGGAAGTAAAGCGTGGGTCCCGAGATGAACTAGCCTAGGGCTGAAAATCTCGTTAATACAGATAAAAAAAAAATTAAAAAAAATATTTTTGAGAAGGTTATTTGATAAGACTTAATTGGGGGAAATTTTGGAATGCACTTTTTTTTCGTTTTTGAGTTATGGCCAATTTTGTTTAAAAATGTACAAATGTGCCATATAAGCTTTTTTTAAAAAACAATAACTCAAGAACGAAGCATCGTAGAAAATGAAAGCAAATTTTCTCAGGAATCCAAAAAAAAAAAAATGAAGTGGTTAATGTTTTCGACAAAATTTTCCACCGTTGAGAAAATTCATAAAGAAAAGCCGGTAAAATTGTGCCCGAACTCGTGGGCAGTTTTCAAAAAAAAATATTTTTGAGAAGGTGATTTCATAAGCTTTGATCGCTAAAATTTTTGGAATGCACTTTATTTCCTCTTTCTTGAGTCATGACCAATTTTGTGAAAAATGACCATGTAAGCCCATATTATATGGTGATTTTTCTCAAAATTGGCCATAACTCAGGAACGAAAAAAAAGTGCATTCCAAAAATTTCAGCAATCAAAGCTTATAAAATTACGTTCTCAAAAATATGTTTTCGAAAATTTTCCGCGATTTCGGACATAGTTTTTCCGGCTTTTCTTTACGAATTTTCTCAACTGTGAAAAATTGTGTGGATAACTTTGTCCAGTTCATTTTTTTTAGATTTCTGAGAAAACTTGCTTTCATTTCTTAAAAAAAAACTTCGTTTCTACGATGCTCCGTTCTTGAGTTATGATTTATGAAAGTAAGTAGTATCAGGGGAAAACAAAAAAATCCACCTGAGCTTTCCGGAAAAATAGGCGACCCTGATTTTTTTTTCATTTTTTTTGTTCATATATCTATTAGCCATGCCTGAGGAAAAAGTTTCATGAAAATCTAAAACCTTTCGGCCCAAACCCGTACGGTAATGAAAAAAAATCCTCATCTGTGATAATCGGATGTTGTACCTTCATGCTGCTATAGATGCTTGTTATGGCCCATAACTTATGGGTAAGCTAACTTGGCTACTGTTCAAGTTCGCAAACCCAGTTGTCGGCAGATAATAATTTCAAGCCAGATTCCACACGTCATGTACTTTATCGCAACTGTGGTGTTGGGGTAGAGCATAGGGCTCTCAAGCGGTGGTTACCGGA
This sequence comes from Aedes albopictus, assembly GCF_035046485.1. Classification (NCBI taxonomy): domain Eukaryota; kingdom Metazoa; phylum Arthropoda; class Insecta; order Diptera; family Culicidae; genus Aedes; species Aedes albopictus. The sequence continues at coordinate 286,297,033 of NC_085138.1, forward strand.
TCGAACCCGGTGACTGCCACTTTTTTTTCATTCACACTCAATATTTATTGACGTAGTAAATATTGTTTAATTTGTTGTCTATGGAAATTTGCTCATAAGGTTCGTTTTTATAAAATGCCAAAAAAGTCTTCCTTAAAACACGAAGCTACTGAAAAGAACTTCTAGGCACTTGTAAGCTCCAACAAAGTTCTGTGTAGCATTTTAAGCAGATTTCAGGCTGCATTAGAGGCTAACAATGGATCTTGCTGGAACTTTTGTTTGAAGACCCAGCAAGGCTCATTGTTGGCCTCTTAAGCTGCCAGAAAGTTCAATTCAGAACTTATCAGAATTTCGTGCACAGCAAAAAAAAAAAATTGAAAGTTAAACAGCACGTAAATTGAAGATCAACTGAAATTCGCGGCAGAAAAATGTAAATCGCCAGTATTTAACGTCAGCCGAGCAGCGCGCTGCTGCATGGTGTCTGACCATGGTCAGACGGCTTGTTTACAGATTTTAAAGCATATACGCTTTAACTTTACATGCATCTGCTATAAATCATGCCAGCCACTCTCCGTCATCAGCTAAACGAACGGCTGCTCGCAGCTGTGGCGGTTTCCCCGTTGTCTCTCTCAGTACTTTCTGCAGCTGCCGAAACATGTCGGGAAATCGTGCATTATGCTAGAAACAGTTACTGTCTGCTACTCAACAAGCTGAGATAGCCGAGAGAGCTCGGGCGTGCTACTCACACCCCAAGGACCTGAATTCAATTCTGTTTTTTTGAAATGGGGAGTGGAACTTTTGGTTACTAGGAAATTCTCTCTCTAATGTTTTTTTTAACTTCTCTAGGACTTCTTAATGCGTTTCTTAGTTCTTTTTATCCAGGAGTTCCTTCCGGGAATTCTCCAGGAGCTCCTTATGCATATCTTCCATGGAGTTTCTTCTAGATATTACACTGAAGTACTTTCTACAAACCCTCCACAAGTTTATTTTGAAAATTCCCTAGCAGTTCCTTCTAGGACACCTCCTGGTGTTCCTTCAGGAAATATTCCAAGACTTATTTACAGGAACCCTTCAGCAGTTTTTTTTTTTCTAAAAAATCTTCAGGAGTTCTTTGTGACAATCTGTCAGAAGTTCTTCTAGAAATGTTACAACCCAAGCAACACACATCCCAGTCAACCAGTGATCGTATAATATGTTGCATAAGATGTTAAAGTGGATGCGATTTGCGTACATTTCAGATGCGCCTAAATGGAGGCATGCACGCACCTGTCCTCCACTTTATAATCTAATGCAACATCTTATGCGATTACTTGTAGTTTGAGATGTCATATAAGAGTTGTAGCAGCAAAGGTTTTGGTTGTATAGAAGTTAATTTGACGTAATTCCATCCAACCAAGCTTTGCGCTGCTCAAATTATTATATGGCGTGCGTGTTGCTTGGAGAGTTCTTTCTAGAAACCCTCAGTCTTAGTCCCTTGTGGGAATCCTTCACCACTTCATGTTGGGATGACTTTTGAAGTTTCTCATGGAATTCTTTAATGAGTTTTTTTGGGGTACTCCAGAAGTTTCTTCTAAGAACCCTCCTTCTTCTGGAAATACATTAGGAGTTTGTTAAGAAATTCCTAGAACAAATTTCTGGATCTTACAAACTCCTGTACGAATCCTAGAGAAATTTCAAAAAATTTGCTGAAGAAATACCCAAAAGAAATCCATAAAGGAATCCGGACGCCGGGGCCCGTGGCGTAGTTGGTCACACGTTCGCTTCATATGCGGATGGTCATGGGTTTGACTCCCAGCCCCGGCACTTGCAATTTTTCGTCAGTTGCTTTTCCCCCGAGAGCAACTGACACTGACCCTCTTCTGAGCCCTATGGCTCAAACGGACCCGGATACCTGGGACATCAGCGAACTGCTACTCATAATGGACCCCCAATCGGACAGGATAGGAACAACGACCATCATCATCATCCTTGTGCTCATCATTCTACTAGGTATAAAGTAGAGAAAGTGACAGCAGCAAGTGACAGAAAGGCAACCAGTTCGATAAAGTAGAATAGAATCTAGGCGCTGTACAGAATGTAAGTGCAGCTGTCAATTGAAATTGTTCAAGTAGTGCCCCAGTGGACAATAGAGCTGTAAATTAGGTTAAGTGATTAAGAATAAAAAAGGAATCCGGAAGAGTACACAGAAGGCATGTCTGGTGGAATTTCTTGAAACAAATCTTGGACGAATCCTCAGAAATCCTAAAGGAATTCTTAGTTGAAGTTTCTAGAGGAATTTTCATTAGGATTGGAATCATAAGTGGTATTTCTAGAGAGATCAAAAGATGGAATTCCAGGAATATTGCCCAGGTGGCATTAATGGTATAATCCATAGATGGAGTTCTTGTGAGAACCTCAAGAAGAAAATACTGGAGTTCAAATGGGGCTTTTTACAGCAATTTCTTGAGTTTAATTGTAATCCACACCAGCAATTGCTGAAGGAATTCAAAATGGCATTTCTTGAGTGATCTACAGATGAAGTTTCTAGTGGACTTCCTATAATAAATTGCTGGTGGAACTCCATAATATATTCCAGTGAAGTTATGCAGATCCTACAGAGCTAATGAAATGAAAAAAAAAACAAATGGATCGATTATCCGGGTGATTAACCTTCACATACCCGACTTCCGACAACTTATTTTCAAAATGCTGGCATTTCGTCAATTTTCATTCGATGTTTTTGAAGTTGCCCTCAATCGATCATAAATTGGTGCAAGTTTATTACACTCAAATGAGCATGTAATATCCGCAACCATTCCGTAGATATTCCGGATTGTACTGGGGTCAGGGGGTTGGGGAAGGTTTCTGTTTTGCCAAATGGCTAAAAGTGTTTTTTTCGTGTGTTATTGTGTTTGGGAGGCCCACGCGGAACCTGTTTCAGGTGTTCCGGAGCGGCCATATCAGTTGCTACATACTTCAGTCAATCTTTTCTGCCCCGTTCTCTCAAAATCAATAAGTTGGATACGTCGCACGGCTCGTTTTGGTTGTAAACCAGAAATATCCCCGATGTCACCCCCGTGGAACCTATGCTAGAAGTTCCGGGGTAACCATATTGGTTGATACAGACTTCAGGGTATCGTTTCTGACTCAGTCATTCAAAATCATGAAGTTTGATATGTCGGGTTACGTACAAAAGGCTGAATCACATAAGGCTGAATGATTAAAAGGCTGAAACACATAAGGCTGAATAATCAAAAGGCTGAAAGCATCAGAAGGCTGAAAGGTATCGAAAGGCTGAAAGATATCAAAAGGCTGAAAAGTTTTGAAAGTTGTAGAGAATCGAATGAAATGACATTTTGAACATTAACGGCTAATCTATTGATCTTTGAAAAACATTCGACTCGACTTGAAATGATCATAGGAAATAAAAGAATCTTTGGAAATTTGGTCGAACGGACATTTGGTCAAATGAACATTCGGTCAAACCCCATTTTACGGAAGAGGAAGTATATGACATTTAGTCGATTGGACTATCCATCGAATGGGCATCTGGTCACGTGAGCTAAGGCTCAAACTGATGAAAACACATTCGAGTGGATCATAATATTATGGATTTCGTTATCATAATGTCTATGTTAATGTACTTTATTCAGTATCATATCGGCCAATACTCCACAAATACTAAACTCAAATTGACAAAAAAAATCGCCAACATTTCATTTCCTCTCGTTTGAAGTATTTTGTATAACACGGAAACTAGGTTAAATGAGTCTTAGATGCAAACAATTGTAACTATTGCTCAAAAATGTTTGAACTTTGTTCAGTTCAAAATTTCTAACGCGTACGAGCTCCAAATTGAACGCCAGCAGGGTACCGTGGGATCCGCGAAACTGAAATGGCTATACCCCCACCATGTTTCCACAGATTTCGAACATTTGGAGCTCATTAGATTCAGAATCTCTTCTGCTATTGGAATCATATTTGAGCGTACCATTCCGGTCAACATGGGTTTTGGAAAATCCAGATTTTCAATCATATAATTTAATACAATACAGTAACGGAGTTAGCGGCGTGAACCATCGAAAATCATAAAATTGCCCAAACGAGTAGAGTCTGGTCGTCAGTCCATCAGTTGGCCATTCCTGATTAAGTTTCTCAAGGACCATGACAGGAAATAAAAACTTTATTATACTTCACCCCTCCTCAGCTCAATAATGTATTAACGTAGGAGATTTTCGGGTTTTCCAGAACTCCGGGGACTATACCGCTTTATTCGCGTCGACAGAAACTATTTCCCATATATATCAAGCAATGTTGTGCGCATAGGAGTTTAGAACCAAATTGCAGCACCACAGTGTGATCAATTTGCGTTGAAGTTCATACTCGGCACACTGCGATCAAATATATTTGAACATGCAAATTGAACGAGGGATAAACTAATGGAAAGAACTGCACCCGTAGCATGCTGACTAACATGTTACCCTGGTATCTGTGAAACTAAAATGGTCATTCTTCTTCTGTACGGCTCTACGTTCTTCCTGGAACTTGGCCTGCCTCTCTCCAACTTAGTGTTCTTTGAGCACTTCCACAGTTATTAATTGGAGGGCTTTCTGTGCCTGCCATTGCATGAATTTTGTACCTTGTGAGGCAAGCACAATGATACACTATGCCCAGTAGTGTGGGACACCAAAATACATTTTACTCCTGTACACTTTTTAAGTTCCATTTTGGCCCCATATCAACTGTGCAAAATTTCAGCTCGATCGGAGAAACTATATTTTAGCGCCAGCCGTTTTAAATTTTCATACGATTTACTATGGGGAAAATCACTTTTTCAAAGAAAAATCACCACAGGTTGCCCCTTAACCCCTAAAAATATATCGATGAATGATTTCTGTTGGAAATTTTACGAGGAACAAACCCTCTGAAGACCGCAAAGCGATCGAAGGCATGTGGAAAAAGTTATTGACCGAAAACCGAATGACATGCCCACGCTGTTTAACACGTAAGGAATAACAATAAATAATAAAATCTCGTCATTTTATCGATCGGGTAAGGCTTAATAACTTTTTCCACGAATGTCGCATCGCTTTGCGGTCTTCGGTGGTCTGATTCCTCGTGAAGTATTCTACAGAAATCATTCAACGACTTATTTTTAGGGATCAATGGTTGACCTCAAGCGATTTTTCTTTGAAGAGGTAAATTTTCCCCATAGTAAATCGTATGAAAAACTAAGAATGGCGGGCGCTAAAATATAGTTTCTTCGATCGATCTGAAATTTTGCACAGTTGATATGGGACGAAAATGGAGCTCAAAAAGTATACAGGAGTTGGAATTTTTCCATTTTTCATATTTTCCCATATAAACCGTGTACCAGGCTAATGCCCAGGGAGTCGAGAAAATTTTCCCGACCGGAACGGGAATCGAACCCGCCGTCTCCGGATTGGCGATCCATAGCCTTAACCACTAGGCTAACTATAGACCCCATATTTGTGCCATTTTTTCGTCAATTTTAGCAATCTTTTGGATTAATTCGATTAAGAATCTCCTTCCATTGAGAGAGTGAACAAGCCCGACTATCGTGTGTTTCGAAATCCGAGTGCCTAGAGCTGTATTTCAATATCCGAGACCACAATGTCGTACCAATGTGTTGTTGTTGTATTAACGAGATTTTTAGCCCAAGGCTAGTTCATCTCGGGACCCACGCTTTACTTCCCTTCCGAAGGAAGAACTCACATTTTGTGAGCTTGTAGGGAGTGGGATTCGATCCCAGGTCCTCGGCGTGATAGTCAAGTGTTCTAACCATCATACCAGGTCCGCTCCGCCCTCGTACCAATGTGACGCAATTTCCCGTGACATAACATAATATCGTCCAAACATGGAGATGCGGCACTAGTCCTAGGAAAGAAGGCACATAGGATTTAATGATGAAGATAAGCGCTAATGAACTCAGAGCCAAATAATGTTCTTAAGCAGCAAAAGCTCTGACAGGCAAGTTCAATTCTTTGTCGTCCAAAAAATTTAAAGTGTTCAGTTCATTTTCGGCTCACGTTCAGTTCGAATACAATACTATTTGAAAGAATAGCCTATGTTTAAAAGAAGGAGAAACTTCTGGTAAAAAATAAGCAGCTTCAACACCTGAACTTAAATTATTGTTCTTTCAGCATTTTAAAAGAAGCAACATCTTTGAGAAAAAAAAAACTGCAGCTGTAACATCCAAACACAGTAAGAACAGCCTATGTTCAAAAGAAGGAGAAATCTCTGATAAATCGTTTTTAAGGAATATGCGCACGCAGAAGCTCGCTGCAATTTACACATTGGTAAGAATGCCAGCACTGAATATATGCATATACCACGAAAGAACAGCCTATTTAAAAAAAGAAAAAAATCTATCATGGGGGAGTTATTAGTATGGAGATATTATCATCAAACCTTTCCACTTAGTCGTTACACTGTACTATTTGCGGCCACAATACATACTCTCCCATCAGAGATTTTTCCCGCTTTTAAGATTGGCTGTCCTTTCGAGGTATATGCATGCATAGATCATAATTTAACCGTTCAACTAGGCTGTACATGGGACAACTAGTAATATTGTAATATTATTGTTACTAGTAATACTGTACAACTAGTAATCCTCCTTAGAATTAAAATCATTACATATAACCCATTCGGCTAAGTGCCTTTTCAAAAAAGACAATTACACCGTCTTCGACCTTGCAGCCTCTACAGACTGAACAATACTAACATTTGACAACGGACAACACATATAACACCCAGTGGCCCAGTGGAGAATTTTTCGTTTCACGAAAAGTTTTCCCCGACTGGAGCGGGAATCGAACCCACACTCCGAGGCTTACGAGACACCTGAACGACTGACACCGCTAACCGCTCGCCCACGAAGCCCACACAGGCCTGAAATCCATGTTTTCAGCCTTTTGTTATTTCAGCCTTTTGTAATTTCAGCCTTTTGTAATTTCAGCCTTTTGTTACATATCCATAGTTTCAGCCTTTTGTATTCAGCCTTATGTGCATTCAGCCTTTTGAAATTCAGCCTTATGTTACCATCCCGATATGTCGCACGACATGTTTTGGATGAAAACCAGAAGTGTCCCAAATGAGGCCCCCGCGGAACCTGTCACGGTGATCCGGATGGGCCAACTTATGCAAATCTGATTATAGCAGTTGTGTTTTATTGTTCGCAATGAAAATTCCGCTGAAAATCGATAGGTCAAAAACAATAACACACGAAATCAATAACAAATTTTAAAAACGACGTATGATCAATGCTACACCATTGATTATACGTCGTTTTCAAAATTTGTTCCAGAAATAATCATTTTTAGTCATTTCGGCACCCTCTCTGACCACAGAACAGTCCGGAATATCTCCGGAATGGTACCGGATATTGCATGGCCCCTTCGTTGTTACAAACTTGCACTCATTTATGATCGATAGAGGGCGACTTAAAACAAATTGGATGAAAATTGACGAAATGCCAGAAATTTGAAAATGAGGTGTTGGTGGTCGGGTACGTGAAGGTTAAATAAACCGGATGATTTATTTTATGTTCCTGAAAATCAAGTCGGACCTGTGATGGTTTCATCTATCCCATCTACTATTGAACACAGTCGGGTCTCCTATTAAACGCTGCCACCCACTTCACGCCGATCGCGTTTTCCAGACTGTCCTCTAACCAATTTAGTTCATTTTTTGTATGTAATGAGTCTATATAGTAAGCACTAACCGCACTAAAAAAATCAGCTGGATTGAGTGTAAGACAGCTGAGAAATTCCGGTGGGTATAAAGTGGGTGGCAGCGATTAATAGGAGACTCGACTGCACTATTTACAGCTGAACGAAAATGTGCACATATTACTGAATAATATCCCTTTCGGGACGGAGCGCAAAAAAGTGAAATTTCCATACAAATTGCTCAACTTTGCCTCTCCAGAACTCTTAGATTTCCCAAAAAAGCAACAATTATTTTTCCTCATTTGAAGGAACTACTCTTTATCTTTCGATTTCTAGCTTTGACTACCTAGATAAATCAGAAATAATAAATATGCGACAGATAAAACTTTTTCATGTTTTACGGATTTTGCCCCTTTTTGTTTACCCCACAACAAGGTAAATTTCACAGGCAATGTAAACAAAAGTTTGTTTACACACAAGCAAGTATAAGTAGTGGCTGAATTATTGAAACAGTTTACATCACATTAAACAAAGTATAAACCGACGAAAAAAATATGCAAAACTGTTGCCGCTCAACAGCACAATTGTGCTGGTTCGTCACGAAAGGGATATGTCAACGAAATCGGATACATAGTGACAACAACGAAATATACATAGGTACTTGTACACGATTTTTCCCTTTCTCTAAGAACAGAAGCCTATAGCCTATAGAACCAAGTGCCATGAAGGCAGGTTATTAACTCAGTTTTATCTCATTTAACGTTGCCTTTTCATTCATAGTTTAGTTTTTATCACCGTTAGGTAGATTGATCCAGAATTCATGCCTAATATTTGTTTTTGCTCCGTTTTGACCTGCATACCAAGTCTGGTTTGGTTGCTTGGTGGTCGATGACTGTTGCAAACTGTAACCCACCGTCGTCGGCGAAAGGAAACCCCATTCATTGAGGGAATGCTGTTGTGTACTACAGAAGAAATGGACACCGCATCGTCCGGTAACTCTCTACCACATTGCATGCAACCGCCTAGATAAGAGATAGGGACAAAGTTTCGCCTACCTTTTCTCTGTCTAGGCCGGCCAATGTTCAACAAAATGGGACGCCAGCATTTAGAATCGGGAACACGTTCCCGCAAAGTACGGTATCAGAATCTCCTACACGAGAAACACGGAAGGCTGGGCTGAATGTGAGCAAAGTTTCTGTTTTCCTTTTCCGCATCACGCTGGCAACATCTAGGTAGTTCGGAGGACCACTCCGCCGCGCCAATGGCTTGGGTAGGCTGAGACGCCCACGGTAAGAGGACACTTTGGTTCAGTTTGGTAAGGAAATTAGTTTTCCTGTCTGAAAGGCGTTGCTGGGTGGTGCAAACTGATGGTGCTCCGGCTTCGAAGTTGAAGCATTTTTCAGAGAAAAGTATCTGGTGGTTCGTTGACAAGAGATCCTTGAAAATTTATGATTTCCTAGAGTTTGAACTGGCTAAGAGGCTTATGCAAGACACCGCTGGCTGGCTGGCTGGCTGCTCGCTTGTACCGATTTCGTCTACCTTTCTGATTTATTTATTTTACGACACCAATAAAGGTGTAGGTACGTCGTCCTCCCACACGCTGACTCTCTTTTACACTCGAAGTAAGAATCTGACTTTTTAAGAAAGGTGACGAAGGAGGGGATGCTGGTTTCTTCACAGCTTGCATTTTACGACAACTCAGTGGTGCCTGTTGCAAATGTAGAGGACCACCACAGTAGGTACTCAAGTTCTGGAACTGGAGAGATAGCAACGAAGGATTGTTCCCATAAAGTTTGCATCGTAAAATTTCAATAATGTGCCGAAAGAGGGTTGAGTTGGGATGGCTTTCCGAAGTTTGATCGCATGAAAAGAATATAGTATCGATGCAGTGAGCAGAAAGTAATAGAATTTGTTGCAATCCGTAAAGAAAAGTTTTATTGGAGGTAGAAGTTCTGGAAACTTCCTTGATTGCATGTGACACAACTGTATTCTCAAGGACGGTGCATTCCGTTCCACTTGAAAACTGTTGACAAAAGTTCGACTTTGCTTCCAATTTCTCCAATTAATTATTATCAATTCAGACCAGCAAAGACAACTTCATCGCTGGCTCCTAAATCAAGCTCGAGTTCCATAAAATAGCGTGAATATCGCAATCTTATCGTGTCTAGTTTGTCCAGCCAGCGCGACAAGAAGAGCAAGAAACCCGAAACTCGCCTCGATTAACATCCCGTCAGCGTTTTCCAAAAAATAACGACAATCACGATAAGACATAATATATGTCTTTGGTGATCGATTCATTGGGTCCCTGCCTCGCCTCGACCATCGTTTGGCAGCGAGATAGAAAATCTCACAAAAAATAACGAAAAATAAAATATTACACAGCTTGAAACATGGGTGAAGCAACCACGGTCCGAAGCGAAGAAGAAAATCATGTTCGAAATTAAATAAACAAAAATCCCAAATTTCGGCTCGTCATGCTGCTTCAAACTCCACGCAGCCCTTCCGCTGTCGATCGTCGTTGGCGTTGTTGTTGTTGTTGGTGGTGCTGGACCGCACTAGCCCGGGATGAGATGACGACCACGCATCGACCGACCTCCTCTCCAACCAGGCTTCCCTCCGTGCGAAGCTTCGAGGCAAAGAGAAGGCCGGACGGAGATGAGGACGGAGCCAAATGCTGCAATGTTTGTTTTTCGGACCGCACCTCCCGCCTCCTATTAGGTGTACCTTCTTCAAACCCACACTTGACGACGACGACGAGCGAGGAGGACGAGGACGATGCCAGCAGCCGGGAGTCTTGCTGCTTATGCCTTACGGCTGATGCTGCTGCTGCGGATGCTGCTTGACGGTGCTTGGTGTGCTCCGTTCTTCCTCTCAATGTTGATTTTTCAGACTCTGTTGAGTCACAGGAAAGAAAATCTCGAACATACTTAATCAAACTGATGGAGAGCGTGAGGCGACAGATAGTACGTCGATATCGGATGGACGTTAGGGATGATCAGGAGTTGTTGGTTCGTGATGCCTAACTCGACCAACAATTTTGGCGCAGAAAATTAAAACCTAAAAAGTACTGTAGGTAGAGCGTTTGTTCCATTAGCGATCAGTTGGGAACGTTCCACCTGGTCCGCCCATCGTGCTCTCTGCGCCTTGTACCTTCTTGTGCCAACTGGATCAGTAGCAAACACCAGCTTTGCAGGGTTGTTGTCCGGCATTCTTGCAACATTCTTGCCCACCGTATGCTTCCGGCTTTGGCCACCTTCTGGATGCTGGGTTCGCCGTAAACTGCAGCGAGCTCGTGGTTCATCCTTCTCCGCCACACATCGTTCTCCTGCACACCGCCGAAGATCGTCCTTAGCACCCGTCGCTCGAAAACTCCGAGTGCTTGCAGGTCCTCCTCGAGCATCGTCCATGTCTCGTGCCCGTAGAGGACCACCGGTCTTATTAGCGTTTTGTACATGGTGCATTTGGTGCGTGGGTGAATCTTTTTCGACCGTAGTTTCTTTTGGAGCCCGTAGTAGGCCCGACTTCCGCTGATGATGCGCCTCCGAATTCCATGGCTAACGTTGTTGTCAGCCGTCAGTAAGAATCCGAGGTAGACGAACTCCTCCACCACCTCGAAAGTATACCCGTCTATCGTAACACTACTACCCAGACGGATTCGGTCGAGTTCGATTCCGCCTACCAGCTAGTACTTTGTTTTTGAGGCATTAACCACCAGCCCGACCTTTGCTGCTTCGCGTTTCAGGCGGGTGTACAGCTCTGCCACCGTTCCAAATGTTCTGGCAATAATGTCCATGTCGTCCGCAAAGCACACAAATTGACCGGATTTTTTTGAAAATCGTTCCCCGGCTGTTGAGCCCGGCTCATGCCATTACACCTTCCACAGCGATGTTGAAGAGTAGGCATGAGAGTCCGTCACCTTGTCGCAGTCCCCGGCGAGATTGGAATGAACCGGATAGTTCACCCGAAACCCTTACGCAGTTTTGCACACCGTCCATCGTTGCTTTAATCAGTCTAGTCAGCTTTCCAAGAAAGCCGTTTTCGTCCATGATTCTCCATAGCTCTGCGCGGTCGATACATGCCGCTTTGAAGTCGATGAACAGGTGATGCGTTGGAACCTGGTACTCACGGCATTTCTGGAGGATTTGCGTACGGTGAAGATCTGGTCCTTTTGCATAGACCTAAATATCCCACACACTCCGATATTAAAATTTAATTCAAATGATAAAAGTGCATTTCACCCCACACTCCCATAAGAACGGCTGCCCGGGTGCTTGAATTTTAATTTACGCCAATATCAATGCCCATCGCAACTAACGCGCAAAAATTTCGGCAGCTAGAAAAATCGCACCATACATTACTGACCTGGTTTTATGAATCATCGCTCATGTGACGACGGACGGATGGTCGGCCGGGGCAACGATCGCGCAACGATACGTTGTTCATGATCGTACACGTTGGGTCCGGTCGGTGTGATGCAATTTCAATTACGCTTTGGACAAATATGGGTAATAAACCCGAAAGAATGATATGGAACCGCGACATCATATTGATCGCGCTGGAACAAAGATTGTTTATTTTTGTTTCGAAATCAAGGTGCCGAATTGGCCGGGTAAGGTTCTGAACTCAGGTGAACCTTAGCTGGAATGTTCTGAAATTGAGACACCGTATTGGCGGCATACGGCGCCGGACTTGTTTTGCACTCGATTTGTTTTGACTTCGAGTAAATTGAAAGAAAAGAATGTGGGGGTATAATTTCAACCAACATCCGACGGACGGATGGTCGGCCGGGGCAACGATCGCGCAGCGATACGTTGTTCATGATCGTACACGTTGGGGCCGGTTGGTATGGTACAGTTTTGAGTTGACGACGATAACGATGATGATGGTAATGATGATAATGACGAGAAGGATAGGTAGAATAGGTTTTGGACTTTGAGTATTTACTTTTGGTAGGGTTTTGGATACGCCCAAGTTGGTTCGGGCATTGTTAGGAAGTATCGTGACTATTTCGGCAAAAACGAGAGTGATGGTTGGAGTTTTAGACACGCCCAAGCTGGTTCGGGTATTGCTAGGAAATTTAGGCTATAAATACGGAGGCTTTGGCTTCAGTCGGGGTCAGTTGTTGAGGGCCAGTAGTCGGGGAGTTCGGTGACAACGTTAACGCAGGCAGCACATCGGATAAGTCTTGAGCTCCCATGTGGGACACCTCTAGATACTGTCCAAATAAAGGCTGTAGTTAGTACGAAAGCAAGGACTTAGGTGATACGAATTAAGTGAAAAGTGTAATGTAATTTGTTGAAAAGTTGTTAGGAAAGACTAGAACAATACTAAGGAAAAAAAGTGAATCGTTGTAATATAAGATAAGTGATGGTTTGTGATACTTCAATATAGTTTATTAAAAAGATGTCGTCGGACTGTAATGAAATGAAAGATATCACATTCCGTGTAGTGTTTAATGCAGCCCCTGGACGGTATAGGGCGCTTCAATATGGTGACAGCGAAAAACTGTTCGACAATTAGAACAGCGGGACGCCAATTTTCTGACTGGAAGAAGAAATCAGTGTCAGAATCAGTGCAAACCATAAACATTGAACAGTTTTGAACAATTAAGAAGAAAACAATGTTACAGACTGGATGGAAAAGATGAAATTCGTGGCAGCGCAAGTGATAGTGGAATACAACGTAGCACCGAATTGGAAATGGCAACGCAACAACCTGTGTATGGAACCGAGTGTCTGGACCAATGGACATCATTCAGCCTGCATTATTTGATGGTATCGTGAGTATTAACCTTTTAAATGATTAAGTGTTTTGAGATGGTTTAATTTTTTTTGTGAGTTGGTTTGAAATGATGAAACATTTTTACGATATAAACAAAACATTTTAATTGAAATACTGTTGTGGGAAAAATAAAAAACTTATTCAAAAATTTATAAAAAAAGGAAATCATAGTGATGTCTATGGATGGATATGATAATGGAAAAATATAACAAGAATAATGATTTCAAGAAGAACAAGTGGATGAAAAATACGAACAAATAACACTAGTTAACAAAATCAAAGGAAAGTCGCGGACTTCTGTTAACGATTAAAATTATGATGCATAATTACGTGCTGATTTTGAGACCGTGTTTAAAATAAGAAAACTAAGAAGTACAGTTTTTTTTTTATTATACGAGACAATCGCAACCAAGTTTTTTTTTAGAATTTACTAAAATTCGAAAATCTCAAGTTACAATTCACCAAATTTAAATATCCTTTTTGCAATAATAGGAAGCTGAATGTAATATGTTTTGAATATCTGATTATTTTTTTTTCTCGTCAGATTAGATATTGATGAGTATTGGGAACAATCTCCTTAAATTGTAGCAAAATATTCAATCAATAAAACAAGATTTGTATTTTTCTTTCAAAAAAAAAATCCTTAGCAGTTGTAGCAATGTTGATTCAAAATCGCCAGCTTTGTACGGGATATCGAAAATATTTTCAGCTCTACTGTATTTTTCTTTCTTTAGCTTTCGAATTTAGGGCATAATTTTACACTGAACATGATATTCAGCTGTAAACTAGCATTACAATGGAATGGAATCTATTAAAAGTTGAAAAAAAAAATAATAATTTTGTAACTATGCAGCAGACCGGCGACAATTAGGTTGTGTTAATTTGAAAAAAAAAAATCAATCAGTAAAAATATCAACATAAAAATGACCACGAATACAATGGATGAAATAGGCAACAATAGTGGAGCGAACAACGCTAGATTTGAATTTCCAATAAATTTTGCTATACAGTGTATTCCAGAATTTCATGGTAGTGCGTGTGAATTAGATGCTTTCATATATCAAATAAATTGTTTTTTGAAACCCATAAAACAGATAACTGATGCTAGTGAAAGGAAAAATGCAGAAACCGTACTCATTCAAATTGCACTGTCTAAACTTAAAGGCCCAGCAGCGTTAAAATTTAAAAACATTCTTGCAAATACTTGGGATAAAGTGAAAGATAATCTCCAAAAAGAATTCGGAATTAGTTTACAATTGGAAGAACTGTTTAATAAAATAGAGACCCTTGAACAAGGCAAGTGTGAAAGTTTTAAAAAATACAAAGATCGCGTTCTTCAACTTAAGAGGAATATTGATGAATTCGAAAAAGATTATATTAAAGATCCTACAATTGAGTCATACGCTCAAAGACATTTAAGAATACATTTTCTAGCGGGATTGGAAGATATAAATTTGAAATTTTTTGCAAAAACGAAAAAAGAAGACTCATTGGAAGATTTGGTAGATTACCTACAAGAAGAATGCATCGAGGTAGAACAACAAGAGCGCGTCGAGCAGAGATTGAGGGATTCCCACACTGCAGAATTTTACAGGCAACAAAATGAAAAACAGAAATTCAGTAATCCACAATGTATTGATCACAACTTTCATTACGATAAAAGTAGATTCAACCAGTCCGGAATAGTGCATGAGGGAAATTTCAACAATTATAGAAATCTGGGACAACAAGAAATTTATCGTGGTGATTACCAGACAAATTTTAATGAAATCACACCTTATTGGACCAACAGAACTTTTGATGAACGCAACATGGGAATTCAAAACAATAACATTTACTATGATGAGCGAAAAAACTAAATAACCGGAGGTTCGTTAATTGCGTCCGATCACTCCGTCAACCAGAAAATAATTTAGAAAGGCGCTTATATGCTTCAAATAATAAGAAAATGATGCCCATGAACATAAATAAGAATTACATACCAGAAAAACAAATGGTTCAATTTGATAAATGCATTCAAGCACAAGAAAAAGTATTTATACATTGGACGAGCAATAATCAATTAATGTTAAATATCCCAACTGTAGAAAGACCATACACAAAAATCAATTACATGATAGACACAGGCTCACAACTAAACATATTAAGATGGGATGCAGCCCCTAGAATCGGAGCAACAGACATAGATTATTCTGAATCTGAAAAGTTTTTGCTTTCGGGATTCAATGAAAGTCAAACAAGAACGCTCGGATCTACTGAAGTTAGTTTAATGATTGGGAAGTCTAAGTATAAGATAAAATTTTATTTAGTTCACCACTTAAATGTACGTGGCATTATAGGAGCAGAATTTTTGAAACAGCACACATTATATATTAGCCAGAACTTTGATTACATAGCCCTACGCAAGCCAGATAGTGTAGAATATAATATTAACAATATTACAACAACAAAGCACGTAATGGGATCAGATAAATCTTGTCAGACTGATCTACAAGATAATAGTAATTGTATACACTATGATAACAATGACAAAAGCTGTCAAGTAAATTTTGATATTGATGAAGTCATAAATGATGAAATAGCTACACAGCCAATCGTACACAATAAAGAATATTCATGCAATATGTGCAATTATGAGAAGCATTACGAAAACCTGGAAAGTATATATAAACATCTTGATGAACAAGGTGATGGTAATGGATGTGGGAATAAGAATGTAGAGGCCGGGAATCAATATACGCCGGAGGATTTAGATTCAAACCAAGATCTAAGTTTGATAGATAATTTGAATTATGAACAAATACAAGGTAAAAATCGTATCGAAAAATTGCTAGATACAATTGATTTGAAGCATTTGAAAAGCGCTAATTACGACGCAATGGAAAATATAATGGCAAGATATTGTGATGTATTTTATTTGAAAGGGGATCACCTGACAGTAACAGATGCAGCAGTACATGAAATTGAAACAACGACTAATGTGCCAATAAATAAAAGGCAGTATAGGTTCCCTGAATCAACAAAGAAACAAATTAATGAGGAAATTGAAGAAATGCGTCGGCAAGGGATTATTAGGCCCAGTAAAAGTCCTTGGAATGCACCTGTTTTATGCATACCAAAGAAAGATTTAGACGAAGAAGGAAACAAAAAGCATAGAATTGTGGTAGATTTTAGGGCATTGAATTTGATAACTAAACCATTTGTATATCCGATTCCACAAATAAATGAAATATTGGATAGCCTAGGCGATAGCAAATACTTTTCAACAATTGATCTGAAATCTGGATTTTATCAAGTTCCTATAGACCCAAGAGATGCTGCAAAAACTGCATTTTCTACACCCAAAGGTCATTTTGAATTCACGAGAATGCCTATGGGGCTTAGAAACAGTCCCTCAACTTTTCAAAGACTGATGAACACAGTTTTATTTGAAATTGAAGATGTTAAAGCAATCGTTTATTTGGATGATATCATTGTTTTTGGAAGAACAATTCAAGAGCATAACGAGAATCTGATTAAAGTTTTGAAAGCTCTTCGTAAACATAATTTAAAAATTGAACCAACAAAATGCCAAATTTTGAAAACCGAATTGAAATTTTTAGGACATACAGTTGATAAAAATGGTATTCGTCCGCTTGATGGTAAAATTAAGGCTATACGAGAAATGGCAATACCAAAAACTGTAAAAGGAGTGCGATCATTCCTAGGAACAGTAAACTTTTATGGTAAGTTTATACCAGGAATTGCAGAAAAACGAAAACCCCTGAATGATCTATTGAAGAAAAATGTAAAATTTAACTGGACCCCAGAGTGCCAGAAAGCATTTGAAGAATTGAAAAACTTTTTAACGTCTGACTCTTTGCTAGTGAGACCAAATTACAAGGACACATTTGTTTTAACGACAGATGCCAGTGAATACGCTATTGGAGCAGTTTTATCGAATGAAAAATCAATTGACAGACCCATAGCTTACGCTAGTAGGGGACTTATTGGAGCAGAACGAAAATATTATACAATTGAGAAAGAATTACTGGCCATAGTATGGGCAGTGAATTATTTCCGTCATTATATCTACAATCAGAGGTTTATTGTTTACACAGATCATAGACCATTGATCTCAATATGGCATCTAAAAGAAACTTCATCAGTCCTCACACGTTTGCGTTTGAAATTGCAAGGATTGGAATGCGATATTCGATACAAACAAGGAAAGGATAACGTTGTAGCGGATTTTCTCTCTAGGCTAAATCCAGACAATGAATCAGAAGAGCAGAGTCATCCAGCCGATGAAATTAAAACCGCAAGGTCGAAATTAATTGCTGTGGTCACCCGACAGCAAACGAAAAGAGCAGAACAAGAAAACGTATCCAACCAAAAACACCGCGACCGCGATCAAGCGAACAAACAGCTGATGAAAAACTACATCGTTTCTGGCGACAATAACGGGGGCGCGATCGCTGACCGGGACCATGAAAGCGAGGGAACCAAAACAAAAACGCAAAAGATGACCTATATGAATGATAGCGTAAATAATAATTGCACGGGTTCCGACCTACGAGGCATAAACAAGGTGTCAAATATACCTCCAGCAAGTACGAGTGCGATATCGGACGAGGCTGAAGTTGAGGTATCCATTATGGCCGACGTTTTCGATTTATGCAATAACACACATACTAATGACACATTTGCGGCAAGCGCATATGATGAATTTTTAGAGATGTCCAAGAATAATCCAATTGATGTAAATCGATTGAAAATTTCTAGGAATTTGAAAAGTGCAGATGCTAATTGTAACATTGTAATTTTGAATAGCAGATCAGCATTTAATGAAATTTCAAAAATTATTGATTTACCCCATGGACTGAAAGATTTTTGCGAAGATGGAGTTGTTTCTATTCCAGATAGTAATTTATTCGGAATTATTGTGGAAGGCAAAAGTAATTCAATGATTAATACCAAAACATTCTTTTACAAACTTAGCAACTGCTTCAATTAAAATATAGCGCCGATAACAGCGTCCGTGGCGTAGTTGGTCACACGTTCGCTTCATATGCGGATGGTCATGGGTTTGATTCCCAGCCCCGGCACTTGCAATTTTTCGTCAGTTGCTTTTCCCCCGAGAGCAACTGACACTGACCCTCTTCTGAGCCCCATGGCTCAAACGGACCCGGATACCTGGACATCGGCGAACTGCTACTCATAATGGACCCCCAATCAAACCGGAAAGGAATCATCATCCTTGTGCTCATCATTCTACCATGATAGAGTAGAAAAGTGAAAGCAGCAGAAAGGCAACCAGTTCGATATAGTAGAATAGAATAGAATAGAATATATCTAGGCGCTGTACAAAATGTAAGTGCAGCTGTCAAATGAAATCGCTCACGTAGTGCCCTAGTGGACAATAGAGCTGTAAATTAGGTTAAGTGATCAAGAATAATAACAGCGTCCAAAAATATTCATTTGATTTCGTTCAGAAAGATTAAACAATGTACTTCAACTTGAGATGATTCAATTTTTAGCTTTGAAAAATCAAATTACGTTAAGCCTTTATAACGCAGATTCGGAACGCACTGAAGTACGTAATGAAGATATCGAAACAATTCTTCGAGAGTTCCATGATGCTCCTTTAGGCGGACATGTTGGAGCAAGGCGAATGCGGAAACGCATTGGTCTTATTTTTAATTGGAAAAACATGAGAAGAGACATCGAGAATTACGTAAAACAATGTGATTCATGCCAGAAAAATAAAATTTGTAAATCCAATAGAATTCCTTTAAAAGTAACCACAACGTCATCCGAACCATTTGAAAAATTATATATGGATATTGTTGTTCTCCCAGAATCCGAATGGGGCAACAAATACGCGCTGGTCATGCAGGACGACCTTACAAGATTTTTGGTAGTAGCTCCAATGGACAATCAAGAAGCGGAGACTGTATCCAAAACTTTTGTCGAAAAATTCATTTGTAAATTCGGTACTCCGTTGGAACTTGTGACAGACCAAGGAGCAAATTTCATGAGCAAATTTTTTAAACACGCATGCAAAATTTTGAAAATCAAAAAAATCAATACAAGTGCTTATCACCCACAAGCAAATTTAGTAGAACGATCAAACAGAGAATTAAAAACATATCTGCGACAATTTGTCGGAGAAAACCCGCAACAATGGGACCAACATCTTGATTACTTTACTTTTGAATACAATACTACAAATAACAGCTCATCCAACTACAGTCCATTCGAACTTTTATATGGAAGAAAGGCAAAGATTCCTACCTCCATATATACTCCAACAAATTCAGATCTAACATATAATGACTATTTTTGCGAAATGAAACAAATTCTTAAAAATTTGCATGAAAACGCCAAAAGAAATTTGATTATTTCCAAAGAGAAACGTAAAATTATTTATGACAAGAAAACCGAAGAATGGCAACCTATGTGGGGCGAATTGGTTTTAGTACAAGCGATCCCAACAGGAACAGGTCAAAAACTTCAAAGTAAATGGAGAGGCCCATACGTAGTCGTTGACCTACCCAGCGAACAAACCACAATTATTAAAAATGGGAACAAATTTGAAAAAGTCCACAATAATAGGTTAAAAAAGTATAATGATTGATTAGCTATGCGTAGTCGTCAATGTATAAATTGATGTAAATATTGAAAAACCAATTATTTCCTAATTACGAATGATTTTTGTAAATATTAGTTACTAAATATGTTGTTAAAAAAATACCATAGGAATAATATGTTAGGATAGAGGCTTGCGTAGGATAGCTAGGAATAATAATTGAATTATTATAATAAATAAACAATTAACATATATAATTGTAGTAAGGTTCACAGCAAAGCGGTTAGCGATTGGAGAGCATACGAATTAACTTAATTGAAATTATATCGTAGCAACTTAAAAGGAATTGATAAAAAATAAAATGAAAAAAATATGATAATTGCAATAAATAAATAAATATTTTTTATGAGAATATGGAGAGACATAAAGAAATGATGTTTTCGGGAAATTTGGTACAGCTGAATTATAACAAAAATGCGTCCATCAATTCGGCATGAGTTTGAATGCAAGAACGATTTGAATGTACCGAAGAGCTGAAAAGGGGTAATTTGGGATGAGGAAACATAACTATGCAAAATGATTATTTGAAAAGGGTATATAGAAATTGGGAATGAAGAATTGGGCAATTGATATATTGGGAATAATATGATAAATACAAAGAATCTTGAAAGGGGATCATTGGGGTATATCGGGTAACAATAGCGGGGAATGTATAAGAAGAAAAATAATAACTTTAGAGATTCTTGAATAAAGAAGCAGCTCTATTTAACGTTAATACATATGGGATACATAATAAATGAGGTTTGAACAAACAAACAAAAGACATAAATTGTTGATTGAGAGTATTAATAATAAAAAGAAACAATGACAACAACCGAACGATTATTCTCTGAAATGATAAAGCAAAACGGATTAAACAAAAAAAAAACAATTTAGAAACAATTTAGACCCTAATGAAACTACGGAGGACGCTCCTATATAAAATGGCCATGTTACATAACATTTTTGAAAGTATATACGAGATCGGATGAAAATTGAATGATGAGGACAAGGGAGGGCCCCCCAGAATGCTTGTGAATGTTGAGTGTGAATGATGAATGAATAACTAATTTGAAAAAAAATAATAATAATATGTGAATGAAAAATGAAGTAATATTTATAGATTCGGAATCATTAGGTGGCGTCAAGAAACAAAAACTAGAAATTAACATAAATATATTTATATTTTATCAAATCATGAATTAAACACAAGATCTAAGTCTCGTTACAGGTATCCATCCAAAAACCTTATTCGGTAAGGGGGAGAAGTCGTAGCAATAAGGCGATCAAGCCGAGCCTGCGAAAGGAAACGGAGCAAACAGGAATTGAAAGAAAACGCACTGGAGAGAATTCTGCAGTGAGATTTTTTGAAATTGGTAACACAGATGTTTATAGTGATCCTGCAGAAGCTTTCCATTGCTACAACTCACATTTTAATATTTTTTGAAAAAAAAAAAAACAGTTTATGACTATTAAGAAAAGTAACGGTAACAGAGCATGATTAATGTAATGGTGCAGTTTTTTTTTTAATACTATTGTAAAGGTTATATTTTGCACATACAAGAAAAACAAATAATAATAACATGAAGACTAAAAGTTCAGTTTGCCATGGTAGATCAATATTTTATAAATCGATGGTTTCGACAGAATTAAAAATACAACTTCCTCGAGAGATGACGCGGGAGGACAAGACAAGAAGGCAACACCTGGCGAGAGCAATCAGAGGGGCAGTTCAACAGTACCTCTATGAAAACGTACCACAGCCAATTGGTACGATGACGAGAAATAACAGATCGGATGGAAAGTTGAAGGTCAAAGGTGCTGGTATGGCGGAGGAGAGAATTCAACGAACATAATTTTATCACCGGAGACGATTCAAGGTCAACTCGGGTGGCACATCGAGACAAACATTATTGTACATCTGCGAATCTGCTAATATGAACCAACACAATGCAGAGCATCGGGAAAAACGACAACAACAACAAAACAACAACAACAAAAACAACAACAACAACAACAATTCATACAGACATATGATGAGAGAAGGACGTCTTCAAAGTTTCCCATATTAACCGACATAATGTAATGTTCACCAACCGCATTACATTCACCATTTAAAAAGCACTTACTCCGTGCTTCTTACAACAACAATTAACAGTAACCATAACCAGGAATGCAACATTTCGACATCATCAAAAGTTTTGGAATTTAAGTCAACCAATTACAAACTCTTTAAAGAGTGTGCAACAGTTCCACATTTTGCACTAGGTCAAAGACAACAATATTCGCATCACTATTGAGATTGATCCAATACCAACAAAATTCAGAAGGCGGGCGATAAGTAATCAATCACAACACCGTAAACGACAATGATAAACAATCCAGTTCGGAAGGCAACTTATTACACTTTTTCGAGAAACAACAGAAAGCAACAGTAAAACTAGTTCTTCTGTATGCAAACGACAGCGCGGAAATTGCCAGCAAGGAAATACGATTCAACCAAGGTAATATCCAGATACCAAATCTTCATGGTCACGTCACCATAGGAGACGACATCAACAGAATCAACTATATCATCTTCAAGACAAACCAGTACAACAGAGAAGCAACGATACCACTCATCTAAGACCTGATACTAACCAATTGATCTGGGCATTTAACAAGAAGAGGCAAATATCAATGGCAGACGAACAACCCCTACGACGAATCAAGAGGAGCAGCAGCGAGTACCAATGAAGTCAATCTCTTGAGGAAGAATGTAAGGAAGTTAATGCGCTAAATTTACGATTCTTTTAGAAGTTGAAAAACTGTAACTTAAAACATTTTGAGACACTTACAGGGAAGATGAAGATTAGTATAGCAATTTCAGATTATATATTAACAATCATCGTTAGCATCACCATTTAAATGCTGAGTTTTTTTTTACGGGGGATACATTTTACCCACATACTAACATTTGAACGTGAAATTTTATACACGTTCAAACTCCGCTGAGTGGGAGGGCATGCATAGACCTAAATATCCCACACACTCCGATATTAAAATTTAATTCAAATGATAAAAGTGCATTTCACCCCACACTCCCATAAGAACGGCTGCCCGGGTGCTTGAATTTTAATTTACGCCAATATCAATGCCCATCGCAACTAACGCGCAAAAATTTCGGCAGCTAGAAAAATCGCACCATACATTACTGACCTGGTTTTATGAATCATCGCTCATGTGACGACGGACGGATGGTCGGCCGGGGCAACGATCGCGCAACGATACGTTGTTCATGATCGTACACGTTGGGTCCGGTCGGTGTGATGCAATTTCAATTACGCTTTGGACAAATATGGGTAATAAACCCGAAAGAATGATATGGAACCGCGACATCATATTGATCGCGCTGGAACAAAGATTGTTTATTTTTGTTTCGAAATCAAGGTGCCGAATTGGCCGGGTAAGGTTCTGAACTCAGGTGAACCTTAGCTGGAATGTTCTGAAATTGAGACACCGTATTGGCGGCATACGGCGCCGGACTTGTTTTGCACTCGATTTGTTTTGACTTCGAGTAAATTGAAAGAAAAGAATGTGGGGGTATAATTTCAACCAACATCCGACGGACGGATGGTCGGCCGGGGCAACGATCGCGCAGCGATACGTTGTTCATGATCGTACACGTTGGGGCCGGTTGGTATGGTACAGTTTTGAGTTGACGACGATAACGATGATGATGGTAATGATGATAATGACGAGAAGGATAGGTAGAATAGGTTTTGGACTTTGAGTATTTACTTTTGGTAGGGTTTTGGATACGCCCAAGTTGGTTCGGGCATTGTTAGGAAGTATCGTGACTATTTCGGCAAAAACGAGAGTGATGGTTGGAGTTTTAGACACGCCCAAGCTGGTTCGGGTATTGCTAGGAAATTTAGGCTATAAATACGGAGGCTTTGGCTTCAGTCGGGGTCAGTTGTTGAGGGCCAGTAGTCGGGGAGTTCGGTGACAACGTTAACGCAGGCAGCACATCGGATAAGTCTTGAGCTCCCATGTGGGACACCTCTAGATACTGTCCAAATAAAGGCTGTAGTTAGTACGAAAGCAAGGACTTAGGTGATACGAATTAAGTGAAAAGTGTAATGTAATTTGTTGAAAAGTTGTTAGGAAAGACTAGAACAATACTAAGGAAAAAAAGTGAATCGTTGTAATATAAGATAAGTGATGGTTTGTGATACTTCAATATAGTTTATTAAAAAGATGTCGTCGGACTGTAATGAAATGAAAGATATCACATTCCGTGTAGTGTTTAATGCAGCCCCTGGACGGTATAGGGCGCTTCACTTTGTCGACAAGCCGTCGATGAAACCGGCTTGATAACTTCCCACGAACTCATTCGTTTTAGGTGACAGACGACGGAAGATGATCTGAGATAGCACTTTGTAGGCAGCATTAAAAAAAAATGATCGCCCTGAAGTTTTCATATTCCAAATGGTCGCCTTTCTTGTGAATGGGGCAGATTTCCCCTTCCTTCCACTCCTCCGGTAGCTGTTCGGTTTCCCAGATCCTGACTATCAGCCGATGCAGACAGGTGGCCAACTATTCTGGGTCCATCTTGATGAGTTCAGCTGCGATGCCACTTCCGTTTTTCTTTGGAACCAAGGTTGCAACCATTCATTTGCAAAGATTTACATTCATTTACTATTATCTCAATTCAGAAGCATGCTATCGAAAAACAATGTATGGATGAATTTAACCTTGTTGTTTTATCTGAAAGTTTGCCGAATTACATTGGGGTTGCACACGCATTCCAAAGTCGTGAGCGAGCTGTGAAGGCAACTTTCCACAGCGTGAATGAAATTTACATTCACCGCGTGGAGAGTTGCCTTCACAGCTTGCTCACGACTTTGGTATACGTTTGCGACCCCAATGTTATTCGGCAAACTTTCAGATAAAACTACAAGGTTAAATTCATCTATATATTGTTTTTCGATAGCATGCTTCTGAACTGAGATAATAGCAAATGAATGTAAATCTTTGCAAATGAATGGTCGCAACCTTGTTTGGAACGGCACAGCAGTTCTTCTTCTTCGCACACTGCTTCCTCCAGGCGGCGCTTTTTCTCCCGAAAGAGGCGGGTCTGCTGTTTCCGCTTCTGTTTGTAACGTTCCACGTTCTGTCGGGTCCCTTGCTGCAGCATTACCGCACTCGCAGCGTTTTTTCTTCTCTAAAACCGTTCTGCACTCTTCGTTGAACTATTCGTTCCGTCGATTCCGGTCCACGTACCCGATGGTGCTCTCGGCTGCGTCGTTGATGGCTGCTTTCACTGTACTCCAGCAGTCCTCTAAAGAGGCCTCATCGAACTCGCCCTCGTCTGGCAACGCGGCCTCGAGATTCTGCGCGTATGCTGAAGCGCAATCCGGTTGTTTCAGTCGCTCTAGGTTATACCGTGGTGGTCGCCTGTACCGTACATTGTTGATGACGGAGAGTTTTGGGCGCAGTTTGACCATCACCAGATAGTGATCGGAGTCGATGTTGGCACCAAGATAGGTCCTGACGTCGACATTGTCGGAGAAGTGCCGTCCGTCAATCAGAACGTGGTCGATTTGAGATTCCGTCTGCTGTGATGATCTTCAGGTGTAACGATAAGAGAGGCTGTGTTGAAAAAAGGTGCTACGTATGGCCATGTTTTTGGAAGCGGCAAAATCAATGAGTCGTAGGCCGTTTTCGTTCGTCTGCTGGTGGGCGCTGAACTTTCCAATCGTCGGTCTGAATTCCTCCTCCTGGCCCACCTGAGCGTTTAAATCTCCTATGATGATCTTGACGTCGTGGCTTGGGCAGCGGTCGTACTCGCGTTCGCGCTGCGCGTAAAATGCGTCCTTGTCATCATCAGTGCTTCCGGAGTGTGGGCTGTACATACGTTTATTATGCTGAAGTTGAAGAATCGGCCCTTGATCCACATCCTGCACATGCTTTCGTCGATCGCACACCAACCGATCACGCGCCTCTGCATATCACCCATCACGATGAAAGCTGTTCCCAGCTCGCGTGTGTTGCCGCAGCTCTGGTAGATGGTATGATTACCTCTAAACGTTCGCACCATGGATCCTGTCCAACACACCTCCTGCAGCACTACGATGCTGAACCCGAGGTCCTTCAGTAGATCGGCGGGTGCTCCCAATGAAGTTGAGAGATCGGCAGCTCCACGTACCGAGTTTCCAATCGCAAGTCCTTTTTGTTCGCTGGGGTCGTTGGCGTTGGTCTCGTTTCGCATTATTCTGTTGCTGATTTTCCGTTACAATGGTTTTTCACGGCTGGCTCATAGGGCCTGACATCAACCCCTTACTTTCCGGAGGACCATAGTGCACAGTTGAGCTTAGAGTCTTTCCCTGGCACTCGTACGTAGATCAGCCGCCCCTAACATGGGGATCAGACGCTGTTGTGAGCCGCTCCTCCTGGAGGACAGACTTAAACATATTTTTACAGAGCAATTGTGAGTATGATTCATAAAAACCACAAAATTTTCACAAAGTGTGTAAAATACAAGAAATTTGAATTCTCGAAAAAAAAAATTCTTTTGGAAATTCCTCAGAGAATTTGCCCGACAATTTATTTTTAAATTGTTTTGCAATATTTGATACAATTTAGAATCCTTTTGGAAATATCGCAGTAATTCTTTTGGAATTGGCAAATTGCTTCGACAACTCATTTGAATTCACTTCGAAAGTTTCTTTGAGAACTTCTCCGGTAACATGAATTTCTTACAAAAAACTTTTCGGAACATCTTTTAAAAATCATATTTTTCATCGGTAATTACATGGAAACTACTTCAACAATTCTTTGAGGAGTTAAATTAGCTCTTGTGGAGCGGACCTGGTGTTGATGAATTAACCTGGGCTTGTTAGGGGAATATCTGTAAATAAAGAGAAAATCGCGTTAAGTACTGTTCTTTTGAATTCCACTAAGAATTTGCATCCTTTGACAGATACGTATTTCGACCTCAACTGTAAGGTCGTCTTCAGTGTCTTGTACTTGACTCGAGTCAAGTACAAGCCACTGAAGACGACCTTACAGTTGAGGTCGAAATACGTATCTGTCAAAGGATGCAAATTCTTAGTGGAATTCAAAGGAACAGGACCTGGTGTGTTGGTTAGAACACTTGACTATCACGCCGAGGACCTGGGATCGTATTCCACTCCCGACAAACTCACAAAATGGTGAGTTCTTCCTTCGGAAGGGAAGTGAAGCCTGGGTCTCGAGATGAACTCGAGTTAAAAATCTCGTTAATAGAGTAAAGTAGCTCGTTTTTTTAAATTTCGTTGACAAATCTTTCGATTTTTTTTTCGAGAGTAGGTACCTTCGCCAATCGTATTAGTAGTTTCTCAAGCGTTTTCCTTTCAGTTACGTCAGCAATTCTTTTTGTGGCGTTTGGCGGTGACGTTTTTTGCTTTGTTTTGTCGGTAATGACTCTGGAAGCTTTTTCACCAATTTATTTGGAAATATTTTCGGAAATCCCTGCTACATTTTCTTCGTGATGTTCCTCGATACTTTTTTTGATTTTTTTTTATAGGGGAACTAACGTATTTTTGACAGTCTTTTACTCTTCGTCATGAGGGTTTTTTTTGAAACCTCTTGAGCTCAGAGTTGGCTTCAAATCCTTCTCAACCAAGCTGAGTTATATGCCAAAAATTCATGCTATTCTACCTTCATAAACCTCCCATTACGAAGAGAACAAACCTGCCGATAATACACTTCGTTACCCTATTTGTCATAAAACATTCATTTGACAATATCTTTGGGGAATATCTCGGCAATCGCTTTGAAAATTCCTTCGATAATTCTTTTATAAATGCTACCTATAATTCATATGGAAGTTATTAGCCAAATTCTCCGAGATTTCTTCAGTAATAAAGGGATCTTGCTTCAGTTTCTTTCGAAATACCTACGTTAGTTCTGATGAAACTTGCTTTGAAAATTTCACCAGGCAAATACTTCTTTGGGAAGTTTTTTGTAGTTCCTTTTGGAATTCTACCGAAAAATTTCATAGAGATTCATTCATTCTAGCATTTCTTTAGAATTTGCGCAAAAAATCCTCCAAAACACTACATCTTTCTGAAGATCTTTCAGAAATTCATCTGATGATTTTTTCAACAATTCATTTGAGAATTTCTCTGGCATGGTCTTTGGGAAACAGTTCCTTAGGAGATTCCCCACGCTATTCTTCGAGGAATTCTTCCGAAGCTCTTGCTGCGTTTTCTCTAATTCGTAAATATAGTGAATACTTGAAAAAAAAAAAAAATAATGGAAATTTCATCGGCATTTTATTTTGGAATATGATGTGCCCACTTGCTTTGAAAATCTTCTATAAGTTTTTCAGAAATTCCTTTGGTAATTATTATATGAATATCCTTGAAAACAACATTGGAAACTTAATAGGCAGTTTTATGAAAATAAATCTGACAGTTCTTCAGAAATTTTCTGGAAGTTTTTCGGGAATTTCTTCTTTTCATTTGAGAAACTCTTCGAAAATTCATTTGGAAATCGTTTGGGCCATTCCACTTTCAAATTACTATGGATATTCATTCGGAAATCGCAATTACTTTCTAAATTCCTTCAGTTCAATTGAGAATTTCTCCAAATGAAATGGAATGTTCAGAAAAATTTCCAAAGAAATTGTCTGAGAAATTTCCAAAGGATTGCGCGACAAAAATCACAAATGAAGTGGCAGAAGAATTCCCAAATATAGGGGAACTTACATATTTTCGGCCTGTTAATAACCGGCAATCTTCCAACACTGATTGTCGTGGAGTGAAGCCGGACTGAAAAGAGTTCTGGCAGGGTAGACAACGCATTACCGATGCTTAGTAACAAGTTTTTTCCCACGGCCGTTTTGTTCTCTTCGTCATGGGGGGTTTTTTGAAACCTTCTTCTTCTTCTTCTTCTTCTTGGCGTAACGTCCTCACTGGGACAAAGCCTGCTTCTCAGCTTAGTGTTCTATGAGCACTTCCACAGTTATTAACTGAGAGCTTCCTCTGCCAATGACCATTTTGCATGTGTATATCGTGTGGCAGGCACGAAGATACTCTATGCCCAAGGAAGTCAAGGAAATTTCCTTTACGAAAAGATCCTGGACCGACCGGGAATCGAACCCGTCACCCTCAGCATGGTCATGCTGAATACCCGTGCGTTTACCGCCTCGGCTATATGGGCCCTTGAAACCTATCGAACTCAAAATTGGCATCAAATCTTTCCTAACCTAGCTGAATGATATGGCGAAGTCCCTGGAATTTTGGCCGAAAAAAACCCCTCATGACGAAGAGAACAAACCTGCCGATAATATCCTTTGTCACCCTATGCCGATGCCATTGTGGGAAGATCCCCTAAAATAACTATCTAACTATCCAGAGAAATTTTCAAAAAAGCTTCCTATGAAATTTCCGAAGCAGATATAAACAGTATTTTCCAAACAAATTGGCAGTGCTTGAAAACTGAAGCGTTTTCCTCAGATGAAGTAAAATGTGATCCTCTTTGACCGGCGCCTTTCAGCACAGAGCTGAAACTATATGCAATGGCAAACATGCTTCAGAGTTCAGAAGCAAGTGGGAGCATGAGCAATCAAATTCATTACTGAGAGTGGGAAACAACGATTTAGCAGCGTGGTGGCTCTTTGATTCTCTCTCTTCGCCGGCATCTTCGGCAATAAATATATCAGGTTTTTAACCCGGTATTACGGTGCAAATGGCATAAACTTCAATTAAAACGAATATAATAGTCACGTACACTATTCCTTTACCAAAAAAAAATGATGTTTTTACAAGTTTTGAGTAAATAAATCCACTGAATCATTTTCGCAGATTCACACTCGCCGTTGCAAGTGAGCATGATCGATCATCAGTCAGTTTCCTTCACAAGCCAACCGACATATGAGGAAAAGCAGTCGCAGTTCACTCGGTTTTTCTTCACCCCCTTTTCGTGTTCCTTCGTAGTGGTTACTGGTTACTGGTAACTGGTCGTATTTTTCATATTCACTCAGATTCAAGCACTGCAAACTACCGAAGGAATTCCCAAAGAAAGTGCTGAACACCGAAGTAATTCACAAATTATCGATGAAATAGCCTAAGGAATTACCAAAGAAATTTCCGAATAAATTTTCCAAATGAAATGCCAACATAACTTATCAACTAAACAAATATTTTTCAAGAATGAAAGTAAATATAAAGAATTGAAAGAAGAATGTTCTACTAGCTGTAACTTTCGAAAGTGCATCAAATATTCTCAAATTTTCACTGCAAGTTCATCAACCAGTTGTGTATCAAGAGTTAAAATTTGGAGAAGATTGGGTCATTTCGCATGAAGTTATACACAACTGGTTGATGAACTTGCAGTGAAAATTATATTTGATGCACTATTCAAAAAGTTACAGCTACTTGAAAACTTTTTGAGAGGTGAAAATATTGCCTGTTCCGATCATTTTGTATATCCCCTACATTTTCACGATTTCCTAGAGGAACTGACAAACAATTTTCAAATGCCAAACTTTTAAAAATCACAAAGCAATTTTCAAAGAATTCTCACAGATATAACTGAATCAACTTGGTAACAAAATACCAAATGTGTTACAGAAGAAAATTTCGAATTAATTTTAACCCTAGTCATGCATTTGGGTCATTATGCCCCTAAACATGTACGAGGTCAGCGACGTAAGCGCAAGCTAATGTACGAAAAAGGTTGAAGGATATTCAAATGGTTGAAATAAAAAGTGTTATCAGTTTTGTACCTTTTAATTCCACCCTGTTATGCTTACCCTTTGACAGATACGCGTATTTCGACTACCACTTGTAATCTTCTTAAGTGTCAGTTATCCACTGCCCCACTTCTCCGCACGAATTATTCTTTTTACTTAAAACTCATGAAAATCAAATTGGGACTGTTATGCGAGTGGGGCCAGTATGGTGATTGATTCAAATTGATAAAGGTCCGAGTTGCTTAGCTAACAATTTCTTTACTGTACACGATGGATCACCGTCAGAGCAGGCTTTATAGGAACTTGTTTGTTGATTTCAGATTTTTCGCAAGGTGGAGAAACGTTAACCCTTATGTGGCCGACAGGGTACCCAGGTACCCAGTGCCCATTCAAAAAGCACGGTGTAGAAAAAAGCAAAAAGTTTCTCGACCACATAACGGTTAAAGACTGGAAAGCAGAATGCGCCAGTTGAAGTTACCCTGATCGTATCAATAACCCAATACTATGTAGCAGATTAGTTATTGAATACGGCTTTAAAATGGTAAGCCATAAACTTGCGTTTCTTCTGTTGGCGCTTCAGAGGTGATCCAGAGTGCTCCAGAGTTGTATCAGGGATGTTCACCCAAGCAACACACATGTTATCATAGAGTTACGACAGCGCAAGTTTTGGTTGTATAGATGTTTATTTTACGTAATTCTAACATTGTGTTGAAATAACGTAAAATAAACTTCTATACAACCAAAACTTGCGCTGTCGTAACTTTTATATAACATGTGTGTTACTTGGGCAATGGGTGTTCCAACGGTTTTAAAGAGACTTCAAGGACGCTTAAGAGATGTTCAAAGTAGTCTCATGGGGGTTCATGGGCATGCCGTGGTTCTCCTTCATAACACTATTTAGCATTTAAAGTGGGGATGGGGAGTCCCTGAATTTGCTACGAGCCATGTATTAGGTATGGAAAAATAGGGTACAAGGGGGGAGTGGGGTGTTGAAAATTGGCCAAAAAATGCTACGTCATTTATGGACGCCCCCCAACGGTTTATCGTTGATACTACGTTCGAGCATCATCGAACACCGCGACCCGACCGCGACAATCACATTCAGGCACTATCAGAAATCGCAACTCTTCGACTCTGCAAGAACGGTAGTCGGCTTCCGCAAAGGCGCGAGTCAATCTGGCACGAGAGATCATGGGGTTCATAAGGTTTCAAAGGTGTGACCTTTCTAGGGCTGGCAGTCATCATCGAACTACTGGTACCTAGTCGTTCGAAACCAGGACGTTAGGCAAAGATGTAGACGTTGTGATTGTGTTGTTTAATTATGGCCCTCTGTTAATTTTCAACTTCTATTCAATTTCTCTCGTCGCACACTTGCGATTCTATCCACCGTTTCTTTCATTACTTTCGTTACTCTCTTCTTCTTTGAGTAGTATTTTAATTTGAAAGCTCATCGGGAAAAGCCAAATAAAATTATATCATTTCGTTCCAGGAGTGTTTCAGGCAGGGAGTTTCAGGAGCGTTCCATGTAGTTTGAGGGGGTTTTTGGGATACATTGGCATTCCATTGGAGTCTTGAAACTTCATGGCGCTTCATGAGGCTTAACGGGCGTTTCAGGGGTGTTCCAAGGGTTTCCAGGAGGTTTAAGAGCATTATGGAACATTCAATGGGTTTCTGGGGCGTGCCATGGGTCTACACGAGATTTCAGGGGCTCCGATCCAGGATTCCTGGAGTGTTCCAGAGGAGTTCAAAGGCTTAAAGAGGTTGCAGAGGGTTACATAGGCCTTTCGGGGATGTTCAAGTGATTCCAGGGGGTTCAGGAGCATTTCCGGGGTTTCCAAAAAAAAAAGTCCACCAAACAGATAACCCCAATCCAAGGTGTCAGGTGACCCGTGCTGATGGATGAGTGGTTGAGGGAGTTTTAAAGATGCTCGATCTCCAACGGAGCCCGTAGCGTGGGTAGTATCGCCTTTTAGGGTTGCGTTCATTGGCGGAGCCAGCATTTTCTTTATTCTTACTCACTCTCCTAAACATACACGAGAAAGAGCGTGATGAAAGAGGAGGCAAGCTGCCCCCTCTTCTATCTTTTTCTCTCTCGTGTATGTTTAGGAGAGTGAGTAAGAAAAAAGAAAATGCTGGCTCCGCTAATGGTTGCGTTACGGTAAAAGATCTACCAAACCGAACCCTAGTGACATCCGGTTTGTCAAGCTGGGTAATGTGTTTTGGTAATAAAGATTCATGGTACAAAGTCCTTGTTACTGGTGACAATTTCTAAAATTGCATTAATTCTGTCTTGCTGATAGTTAAAGATTCGGACTTTGTCTGACCGAGACTTCACTTGATGTTGGGAAAACAAACATGCTTTACGTATCTAATTGCGTACTAACCTATCGAGGACTGTTAGGTTCTGGTAATTCAAGGACTCACGTGAATTTTTATTGCAGAACACATTCTCTAGAAGCAAGACATGGCTAGAGTTCCGATGCATGGATAACTATCAGTACTACTGTTTTGTTTTCTCATAAATCAAATAGATTGTGTTTGATTAGGGGCGCACTTTCATTGGGATTTAAAATAACTATGAAAATAGAAGCTTATCAAAGCACTCGATTTCTTGAACCTCTGAGGTAACAAAACAAGAACAGTACAGAAACTGATGCTTAATTGCCTCTCAATGACAATGGAGTAGTACGACGTGCACTAAATACTAAGGATACGGGTATTGCCACAAAATATCAAAATACTGGTCGCAGTGGCTCATCCGAACAAAAAAAGAGGATTTCATGGCTGTTCCAGGGGCCTCATGGGATTTCAAAGGTTTCTAGAGTTAAAGGGGCCTTCCATATGGCTTCAAGTGGTTTCAGAAGCATGTTAAAGTTATTGCTAAGAGTTTCAAGAGCGTTCCAGAGGTGATCCAAGGGCTTTCAGGAGGTCTTAGGAGCATTCTGGAACATTCAATGGGTTTCTGGAGCGTTCCATGGTGCTACAGGGAATTTCAGCGGGTCTGATCCAGGATTCCTGGAGTGTTCCTGAGAGGTTCAAGGGCTTTCTATGGGATTTCAGGGGGTTTCAGAGGCGTTTCGGGGATTTCCAAAAGATTTCATGGCTGTTTCAGGGGCCTCATGGGATTTCAGAGGTTTTAGAGGTGTTTTATGGATGTTATTCTAGGGTATCTCATTGGGTTTCAGGGGCGTTCTAGTGGTGTTCCCAGGGGATTCAAGGGCGTCTCAGGTGATATCACCCATCACCCTGAAACGCCTTAAAGCCCCTTTGAAAATTCCCTAAGTTTTTTTTAAATGCCCCTAAAACTTTTTTGAAATCCCTCTGAATCTCCCGGAAACTCCCGGGCCTTGATACGCATTAAAACTTCTCTGAATCTAAATGATCAGTGGGTGTTTTTCTACTATCGTGAAATTATGCACGGACAAACAAATGAAAACAAAAATATACTATCCGTTCAACAATTGGCGAATTACTCTAGTTGAGGTATGGAGCAAAACCGCAGCTTGAAGTGGGATCAAATGCCCGCTGACATTTCCCGCTTTTTTATATTTGGAAATTGTTGATATTTTTCGGTGATTATAAACACACTGAAACACGATTTATGACGTTTCGGCCTACTGTCATTCAGCCATCATCAGATTTATGCAAATCGATGTTCCTGCCACCAGTGTGGCTTTATTACTGAATACTGTAATAAAGCCACACTGGTGGCAGGAACATCGATTTGCATAAATCTGATGATGGCTGAATGACAGTAGGCCGAAACGTCATAAATCGTGTTTCAGTGTGATTATAATCACCGAAAAATAACAACAATTTCCAAATATAAAACTCGACGGTGACCAAAACTCTTAAGAATTTCCCGCTTTTGCTTGTAATGAACTACCATGGGACTCAATCTGCGTGAATAGGCAATTGTGGAAAATCATCACTTTCCACTGTTTTGTTTCGGCCGTCATTAGTCATCCTCTTGATTTACCGGTTCATTTTTTACATTTTTGAAGTTTTTAAGTTTGAAGTATTGCTGAGTTGCTATGGGAAAAATGATCATCCCCAACCCAATCAAACTCTGCTCATTGGAAATCGTACAAAAAAAATCTGGAAGTAATCGCCGTTTAGGCTTCCATCACCTCCTGGCAATCCTCCCGTGGGTTTGTGGTTACCTGTCAATGTAGAGGCCAACACTGGCACTGGCTGAGCTGGCTGACCGCAGCGCAGTGCAATCTAATAGGGTCAAGTGGGGTAAAATGCCATTTTTCAAACTTTCATCGTTTTCAATGATAATTAGCCTCATTTGTTAGGCTTTCAAAGTGGTAACAGCAACTAGACAATATTTGCTCGATACTTCAGCAAAACTTTTCTCTAAACTATTGCATTTTCATCGATTTTTAGCGATTTTAAAAACTGATTCTTAAAACGGAAGTGGTGCAAAACGACCATCTGCCATGGGGTAAGATGCCACATCATGAAAATATTCAAAAATTACGTCCCACATTTTTTGGGCATTTCCGACTCTCTTTCCCCCCTCTTTCCGCTTTTTTCGTATACTCAATAAATGGAGTGTTACCCCCCTCCCTGCAAAACGATGATCGTAATATTTGAATGACCCCTAACATGGAAAGCGTAGAAATCAACAACCATGCGTCTCCATGTGTGCCTCAATCTCGGTGGAAACACTTGGCTGGTAATAAAATCACCAGAAAACCTTAATTGCAAGCACGAAAAACCGGAAGTTGCCATTTTTCATTGGGAAATCAAAAGATTTTTCGTGGGTTTGGTGGCCTAGCTTCTAGAAGGATGTTCGATGCAAACATATCTTGACACCATTCACCTATAGTGATGATCAAGTCCCATTTAGGAATGATTTTATGAGTTGGGCCATTTTACCCCATCTTGGCATTTTGGGCTATGTTCCCCTACATAGAGGTTAGTTAGTGTGCTTGAAGAACTGACTGAGCCTTGCGGAGAAGCGGGCGCACAGCGGGTAAGCCGAAGAACAAGAACACGACCGAACTAATCTCCATAAATAAAACATCGCTAACAAGATGAATTTTTAATGTTTCCCGAATGAAAACAAAACAGAAAAGACAATCGAATCGGACAGTGAGCGAAAATGAGAGAGTGTAGGGTAAGGTGATGCAAAGTGCGACTTAAGAATTCTTTCACTGTTTCGGAATTGAGGAACAGATGAGCTTAAAAAGCGCGATGGAGCCGCATAGTTGAACTCGAAACTTTCCATCCTTACCGTTTCTTATGATTTCACGAGAACATTTCAGAATGTCGTCCCCTTATGCGCCCCAGTGAGCCGTGGAGAAGCAAAGCCGCTTCCAAGGAGGAAACCTGAGCGCGCGAATAGAGTGTGAAACAAACAAGATCTTTAAGATTTCGGAGTCAAGGTGTGCGCCTCGATCGATGCGACTATGGTTCAACATAGGTACGATGCGGGAAAGGGTGGCGGAAGGGTATGATTTGGATGTGGGGGCTTTTGGAATTAGCTTTTGAGAGTTGAACTATGTATGCTCGGCGCAGAAGTCATAAGTTTTAGAATGATAAAATATCCAATCAATCTCCAAAGAAATGATAGTTTTTCATCTCTCTCTCTTCTTGGCGTAACGTCCGCATTGGGACAAAGCCTGCTTCTCAGCTTAGTGTTCTATGAGCACTTCCACAGTTATTAACTGAGAGCTTCCTCTGCCAATGACCATTTTGCATGCGTATATCGTGTGGCAGGCACGAAGATACTCTATGCCCAAGGAAGTCAAGGAAATTTCCTTCACGAAAAGATCCTGGACCGACCGGGAATCGAACCCTTCACCCTCAGCATGGTCATGCTGAATACCCGTGCGTTTACTGCCTCGGCTATATGGGCCCTGATAGTTTTTCATATCAATGTTAAATTATAGTTGAGTTCGAGTGTCACTTGGTTTGATATTTAAAAAGGCGAAAAATCCAATGGCCTAGCTCGCAAAGGCATCAGTCGCGCATATAGGCGTCGTGAGTTCGAATCTCTAAAAATCTTGAAAATCGTCTCATTATTTCGGAAATTAATGTACCATTTTCAAAATAACAAAAACAATATCCAAAAACAAATACCTTTCAGTACCTTTAAAATGAACGACAAACATTAAAAGTAGCAGGAAAAGTAATGGGGCAAACGCTTCGATAATTTTGATTCTGTGTTCGGCTCGTTATTATTTTTCATGATTTTGATGATTAGATGAATGGTTTGTTGCTGTTCATAAACTCGTAGATGTTCATATGGTGCCTCGTATGATGCTTATAGTAAGAGAGAGGAAGATAATTGAAACATGCCTCATGCGTTTTCTAGCTTGTTAACATGGGTGGACTGAAATTGAAAAGCAAAACCCGCACTTCACCTCATGGGAACACACAGTCATGCATCTAGCTAGCTGATCTCGATCGCGAGTAGGTAGAGGTACAACACTTCGGAGGTTAAAGAGCTCAAATCAAAATATGTGTAACTTTTGGCGCGGACCGCGGGGTGCGGTGACCTCGGTTGGTGGTTTCTTTCAGTTTGTGTTTGACGATCTCTCTGGGGATTTGAAGTGGCACGGCGGTACCGTACTGGATTAGTGACGTGCCCAAAATGGCTGTAATTGATTATTGAAGGTGATTGGTTTTATTATTTTTTTAGATGGGTACAATCGATGAGTTTTCAACTCTTGCACTTCGGGAGGCTTTGAGAAGAATGACTTTGAAGGTCTTACAGAGTAGTGAGGGTTGTATTACGTCATTGTTCGTAGCATAGAGGTCTTGGTTTTTCATAGTTTGTTCTGTCTATATCCTTATCGGGACGGAGCGCAAAAATGTGATTTTTTTTACAAATGGCTTAATTTTAACTCTCTAGAACTTTTTAATCTCCCAACAAAACAACAATTATTGTTCCACATTAGGATGAACTACTCTTTAACTTACGATTTGTTGCTTTGATTACCTAGATAAATCGGAAATAAAAAATATGCCATAGCTAAAACTTTCTCATGTTTTGCGGTTTTTGTTCACTTCTTGCCAAGAAGTTCTTGGTCAACTTGTTGCGGTAAATCTCACATGCAACGTAGACAAAAGTATGTTTGCACATGTACAAGTATAATGAATGGCTCAATAGGAGGCAATCAGTGAAGTACTAGATTGAAAGTAGTGAGCTGGATTTTTGTATGGTGAGATGATCAATTCTCCATTTCTGCAATGAAATGGTGCAAACAGCGTAGGTTATATGATTTATTGGCTAATTTGATGCTATTTGAGCAAAAGTTTGAATAACTGTGTTGTTGTATTATTTTTTCCTGCAACTTCAGCAACACAGTTATCCAAACTTTTGCTCAAACAGCATCAAATTAGTCAATAAATCATATAACCTACGCTGTTTGCACCATTTCATTGCAGAAATGGAGAATTGATCATCTCACCATACAAAAATCCAGCTCACTACTTTCAATCTAGTACTTCACTGAAAGACTAAACAGATGAAAAAATATGCAAAGCTGTTAATGCTCAACAGCACAATTGTGCTGGTTCGTCACGAAAGGGATATGAGTAGACCAAGTTATCGTCCTAGTCGGTGCCCGTGGCGCAGTGGTCATACGCACACTTCATAAATGGATGGTCATGGGTTCGATTTCAGCCCTGACTTTTGCAATTTTTCGTCAGTTGCTCTTCCCCACGAGAGCGGCTGACACTGACCGTCTTCTGAGCCAATAGCTCTAACGGACTCTTCCCCATGAACAAATAGACTAACCGGAGCATCTTAACCTTGGCGTGTACTACGATAAGACTCTATGTTATTCGTAGGTTTTTGCTGAATATTTTTTCCCTTCCATTGTGCAAATTAACTGTTCAACCACAATTTCTCCATAGGGACTTACTGATTCATTCGAAGCTAAAAGTGTTACAAATCTCTGACTAGCTTAACGAAGTTGTAAAAGCCATGATTTCTGATAAACAAATAAATAAAGCCTCTATTTAGTTGGCACCATGTGCAATTTCGATTGCTCTCGTCAAGGACGGAATAGCAATTGTTAAGGTCATATACACTCGAGAGCTTAACCAGCTTTTTAATCGGCAGCGAAGGTGATGAAGAAACTGGTAAGCTCTAAGATGAAACGTCAAAGAATTTTACCTAACTTGGGATAAAAATGGCTGGTCAAACAACTTGAGAAATATATATAACTGGACTAGCCTAGCGAGCATTTTTGGACACTTACAATAGTAACCATTTAGCGGCCCGTGGCGCACAGTGTTACCGTCATAGGCCAAAAATCGAAAAATTGATATTTCAATTCATTAGTTTGTATAATTTTTACAAATCAATCATGTTCCCAAGAATGCAGAAAAGTCATTATTAGATAAGTTTCTGTTGCATATTTTGCGTGAGAGCGTGGGTACTGTCATGCAATTTGACATTCTCAAAATTTGTTGAAAAATTACATTACATTACAAGTTCTACACCGCGTCTTCGTATAACAAAACCAAGTGGATTTTCAAATGGTTTTCTTTGCAGAGAATCAGAATAGATGTTTATCTGTTAAATTCAAAGCACCAAGAAGTGGAATTGGGTGTTTTTGCACCATTGGAGATGTGGATAATAATCACATAATTTTACCCAAAGAATATATACATAATAAAAATTCATGTAACATTTCAAACATGTTCCTATTCACATTTAATCAATCGTCAGCCATCAAATGATCAGATTTGAGTAGGAGAATCAATCTGTTAAGGTTGTAGCTTCAAATATTTGCATGCAAGTTTGCAGGATGTATTGGAAGTTTTTCGTTATTTTTATAAAAATATGTTTTAAAATAACCACAAAATTATGTATATGTACTAGTACTTCTGTAATTTTCTGCAATTCGTACCAAAATGACTGAAATTTTAACTGGAGATATTTCAATGCTTTTTACAATATTTAGCTTTTTAGGAATATTTTGTTTGGAAACAAACTTTGTAAATGATTTTTTTTAATTATGGAAAAATATGGAAAAATATGGAAACAATTATGGAGGAGGCATGCCTTGAGGTATGAGTCATTGCATAACATCCATTCTCATTAAGCCACGTCAAAACTTACCTTTGTTATTGTCAAATTTGATAAGACATTTTGAATTTACTGCTAACGTTGACAAAATTTCCTCAAAATCCATCCAGTACCTGAAACTGTAGCGCTGGAAGAAGGAGTGATATTTACTCGACATAATTCTTCATATTCTCTTCCCAAATCAAAATATTTGATCAATTTATTTATCTTAAATCTTACTATTCAGTTTGTTGTCTTTGATACTATTGCAGACACTCTGTCGAATTTACATATAGCAATGTAGAGCGATATATGTATATATTTCTTTTATTGGGTTAGAGCTATCTTTTATTAAAATTCCACGTACTTCATTACTGGATAGCATTTCCAATGCAATTGCTAGAAACAAAAACGACTGGAAATACTTTTTTTCAATACGCAGGCCCATGAATCGTATAACATGTAACTGTATAAAGCATTAAGTTTACGATTTTAAAATTTCCTATTACGTACGTATTGTGAAATAATCTCGAATATTTGTTCAAAACTTTGCAATTTAGGTAGTTATTGATTCTGTAATTGCACTATTGTTCTATTGTTTCAAAATTATTACTATTGGTTATTTGATACTGTGGTTATGCATACTGATTCGATTTGTAATGATTTTTGTGTGTGACAATTAAAACTACCTTATTTCTTAGGAATCATCTTCAGTTTTCTAAAATGTTTTATTACAGCACAAATAAAACCTACCAATTAAATTATAATTATAAAGCTAATATTGATACTATTCACAAGAATCTATTATGATACTGTCGTATGATACATGTTTAAGCTTGTTATACTGAGCATGAGCATGATTGACCGCCCTCGGTTGCTGCTCTGTTATTGCAAGGACAACTGCATTTACACAAAGAACCAACAGATGATGCTTGGGATTAGCTTTCTCTTCATTGTGTAAATGCTGCAATCCCAATACTTTTCAATAAGCAATACCAGCGCCGGCCGCGTCCGAATGCAGGTCAATTGAGGATAGGGAAGGAAATGATGACGTGATTCTCGCTTAGGCCAATAACCGAGGAATTCTCTGCGTTACTACGAGAAATCACTAGGAGTTTGGGTAGGGGAAATGGAGATGTGTTGAGGATTTCGTCGTAGTAAACGGATGTAATGTTTTGATTCACGATTAATAATGCGCTCGCGAAGAAATACCCTTCTGAACCTTGGACGACGAACGCGATCTATTGTGCCTCCAAACTCACCCTACATAAGTTATTCAATCGCAACTAAGGAGAACACAATGCTAAACACCGAAGCATCAGTAGTTTGCGTTTCCGCGCGATATAATGCTGAACGCGATCGATTCACAAGTATTAACAAAATAACACGTGATAAATAAATCAGAAAGATCTTACGCATGGTTCGCCGTTTATCTTTTACCGACCCCCTCTTTTGCCAGAAATTCATGCAACCTTTATTTGAGTCAAAACATTTATTCAATTGGGCTAAAATATTACAAATGTCGACACCGAAGATGGAAGATGTCGAACCATTCCAATTTTTGTGTACATGCAAAAAATGA
This sequence comes from Aedes albopictus, assembly GCF_035046485.1. Lineage (NCBI taxonomy): Eukaryota > Metazoa > Arthropoda > Insecta > Diptera > Culicidae > Aedes > Aedes albopictus. The sequence goes on from NC_085138.1 coordinate 286,338,415, forward strand.
AAGAAAAATATTCATTACCAACTAGATGTGCATTTGGAACTAGCGCCGACACATGACGCGACGAACTTTTCAATATTTGTTAGATAAATACACAAAAACCAGAGCAGAATTTTATACATTGTGAATTATTGTGATAAAATGGAACGAGCTCACCAATAAACATCCTTCAAAGTGTCCAGTGCGTATGTGCTGCAGCATCTTCCACTAACTGGCCTCGAGATCACACTGAACCGCTACAACAACACACGGGTACGACGATGTGCACATTCAAATTGTCGACGACGACGCGGCCGATCCGAATGAAAAAAGCGGCACTTCCACTTTGTCTCCAAAAACACACTCAACCGCCCCGTACGCGCCCCGACGCGATGCAACGACGAAACAAGACAGACTGAATTGTCATCCGCTGCTGGCATCACACGACCGACTCGCACGAGAACTAGTTTTTTCCTCCAAAAGCACACACACACAGAACCACGACGCGATGCAACGACGAACCAAGCCAGACTCCGATACATGTTTTAGCTTGTTATACTTAGCAGAAACTAATATAATTTGACCCACCTTTGGTAGTAATTAAAACTATTAGATTACTGATTTTTGTGCAAAATAAAGTTTTTTAATGGTTATTTCATTATCATAAATAAAAATGCCCAATGTTGATATTTTTCAAGTGATGTTCATGAAAACGTACTGGAATATCCTTTTTAGTCATAACATGCTATTTCTGGTAATTAAAAATGATTCTGCCCTTCGAAAAACGAAGAAAATGATTTATAACCGCTTTCCTGAACAAATGGATCCACTGTGTGGCGTAGTGTTCACACGTTCACTTCATAAGTGGATGGACATGGGTTCGATCCCAGCCCCAGCACTCGCAATTTTTCGTCAGCTACTCTTCTCCCCGAGAGCGACTGACACCTGACCTACTTTTGAGCTTATGCTCTAACGGACCCGGAAATTTGGTTAATTATCGGCTAACGGTAACTCATAATGAACCTCCAATTGGACTGGAAAAGGCACAATAGGACAGGGTAGAAAAGTGATAACTGTAAATTAGATTAAGTGGTAGAAGAAAAAAAAAATAGTGGCCGTTTTTTGATTGGAGTACCCATCACTGACTGACTTGTGGCCAGAAGAAAGGGACTTAACGACAACTGCTTCGAATCATTACAAAAAAAAAACAAGGAAGCAACTAATACGTTCCTTCGACGACTACAAACAGTGGATTTCAGCGAACTTCTGTGGGTGGCAAAAGACGAGGTTTTTCTACCGACCATGACACTATAGGCAACTCGCATTACACAATAGGATTCTTCTAGGATGCCCCCCGGGTGATTGTTTTTGATTATATTTTTTTCCTTGGGATTATTTAGGATTCTTTCAAATGCTCCATCTAGGATTTTTCAATCTAGGATTTTTTTAGGCGTTTCTTCTGAGATTCCTAAAGCGGTTTAACTTGAGTACGGGCGTCGAAATGGTGCATGCCTGGATGGCAGTAATCACCAAGATAGTGACTGAGATGCTAAAATGGTGCATGAAATTAGAAGTTGCTCCATGCTGCCACTATGGTGCATTTGATGACAATATCTCAATATGGAGCATGTAGCATTTTATGAACATTTTGGTATTTCGTGCACCAACATGGAATTATAATTATCTATGCCTACACAGTTCGAAAAAAACCTGTAAAATTATGACGGATCGAATGTAACAAAAGGACCCCGTCATATAAGATGGAAATTTTTGTGCGATCTTAAAATTACATTGCAAATATCTGTTAGAAAATATAAAGAAAAATGGAGCTCCGAATGAGAATCGAACTCAGATCCTTGGGGTGTGAGTAGCACGCCTGAGATCTCTCGGCTATCTCAGCTTGTTGAATAGCCGATCGTCAGAGTTGAACTGTTTCTACCATAATGCACGCATTCCCAACATGCTCCGGCTGCTGCAGAGAGCACTGAGAGAGACAACGGGGAAACCGCCACAGCTGCGAGCAGCCGTTCGTTTAGCTGATGACAGAGAGTGGCTGGCTTGGTTTATAGCAGAAGCATGTAAATTTAAAGCGAATATGCTTTTAAATCTGTAAACAAGCCGTCTGACCAGCAGCGGGCTACTCGGCTGATGTTAAATGTTGGTGATTTACGTTTTTCTGCCGCAAATTTCAGTTGATCTTCAATTTACGTGCTGTTTAACTTTCATATTTTTTTGCTGTGTAGACCATGTTGACTTCCGTGCTCCATTGAATTTCTTGTACCATTTATGCATTCGTGTACCCAAACATGTAATATTTTGAAGATCACTGAATCATGATGAAACTAATGCAATGCATCACTATGATATTCCAGAATCATCTATCATACACTACCAAAGCATTCCAAGCACTATCTTGGCATTCATTATATCATCTAGGCAATTATTGCACAATTATGGCGAAACTAGAAATATTTCCTAATTTTATAGGTTTTCGATTTTTTTTCTAAAAATAACGAAGCAATATTTTCAAAATCGGTTTACGTACACATGTAGAATATCGATCAAGCTATTTCCTGATATTTTTTTCCTAATGGAAAATGTTTTTCGTTTTTGCAAAAAACATTTTAAGCAAAATTTTACAAAAAATGTTTTCCTTCTAACCATCATGCAGCCATGATGTTTACTGAATCATCTAGGCATGCACGCATTATGTTGATCTCGCCATTCAATCAATTAGGTATCTATGCACCATACTGATAAGTGCATTACATCATTAAATTTCATGCAACACCAAAGCTTTCCAAGAAACATCTTAGCATTTACTACATCTTCTAAACGTCTAATGCATCTAGCGAATTCGATATAACGTACATTTTCCTTCGATATAACGTACAACATTTAAAAATTCATATTTTCCAGTAATAACTCCGAGATTAACTACGAAAATAATCAAATCAATGTTTTGTAGCAGCATTGGCCTTGCTGCCCAGAATTAGCGCAAATTGGGGAAAAAATAGTGTACGTTATATCGAAGCACAAAAGACGAAATGACTTTTTTTGTGAAAACTCATGTTTTTCATTATTGATTTTGAATATTCGTACGTTATATCGAGGAGGGTCTGATTTTTTTTAAATTTCTTTGGCAGAGCCTTAAAAAACGATAATTTATTTGGAAATACTTTCGTGTTTTTTTTGGAAGCTATTTCGCAATTCAAAAATTTCTTTGGTGAATTCAGTTCCAGTAAACAAAATCAGAGAATTAATTACTAAGATTAGAAGTTCAAGAAGTTTGAAGAATAACTCAAGTTATTAAAAAATAACTCAGAGTTTTTTTTTATCTAGCAACCAGAGTCCTATGAAAAAAAAATGAGAATTTAAAAGAAAAACTGAGATTTAAAAAAAGTCAGGGTAATTTGTCATGACACCAATAAATCCACAAAAACAATCAGACTTCCTAATTAAGATCAAAAAATCTCAAAAATACATCGTGGTATATCTTTTAGGCATCACAGTTTTACAAATAAAAATAAGATAATTGCACATTAAGATCAGAAATTCAAAAAATTCTGTGGAGTATTTCGGCTTCCAACAGAGTTCTATAAAAAATATAAGAGTTCCTATTTGCGATCACATGTTCAAAAACCCAGATTAATCCACCTAGTGGTGATAGTGCCTTTCTCGTCGAATATGTACTCTAGAGCCATAAACCAAAGTGTTCCTGAATTCTGAGAATACTCTAGAACGGAACAATTTTCATTTTCTTCTTTTGTCACAGTGCTCGTTGACTTATTAATGGGGGAGTAGAGTTGATAAATAATTAATGTATTTGATGAAAAAATACACAAACAATGAGCAAATCCGCTTAACTCATCGGATTTGGTAATGAATTTTCTAGAGGACTCTAATTTCACTTTAAAATTTAATAATTCATTGGTTAAGGGGGATTAGGGGCATAATGGACACCCTAAGCAAATGAGTACGTTAGGCCTGTATAACAGAGGAAACCGTAACATATTATCAGTTGGCTTACGACTTTAGTTGGTTTCCTGCGTATTTCAATCATTTATAGCAGGTAGAATACATTTATTGTGAAGAAATAATGAATGGTAAATCGTGTGTTTTTAGGGCTGGCAGAGAAGGTACGGGGCAAAATGAACACCCATCGGGGCATAATGGACACCCCTGCATATTTTATGCCATTTCTTTGATTACATCGATCAGTTAAGTAATTTGCCCACGGAGATCGATACCACAGATTAAATACTCCATCTTAGACGAGTTTACATAACATCAAAGTAAATTAAATAAACTTAAGGCTAAAATAATCCAATTGTTTTTTTCCAAACACTCTTAAGCGCCTAACAGTATGCAATGCGCGTACATCCATTCGTAATTGCCAGTGTTCATTTCGCCCCAAATCGACTACAACATTAAAATGTCTATTTTGAGTAAATTCTAATCACAAATAAAATACTGTATCCATTTCCAAATCTACGTATACATGAAGATAAGGTGGCAATTCACTTGTTTTTATGGTGGACACACTCAAACACTCGTAATACCTTATTTGCTGCTGCGTTGAAATTATAAGAATTTCACCATATGGTAAACATATTTCAATTTCAATGATATTAAGGTTATTTTGGAGGCATATGAATGGTACTTTTAGAAAAATAGAACGATGACTTGTTCCTTTATACTTATGCATTAAAAGTTTAGCATAAAAGTCAACGTTTTCGACAAAAATAGGGGTGTCCATTTCGCCCCGGGTGTCCATTATGCCCCGCTCTCCCCTATTTATTTGTGCCCTTCCTCAAAATGATGAATTCCGAATAAAATATCCAAGGGGGACCCCTAATGGTTTAAGAGAAAATCGAAATTTGTGTCAGCCTTATTCAGAAAAGCAACATTATAAAAGCAACATTATTACATCAAAGCCATAATCGAATGTGGAAACTTATTGATGGCTCATATTCCGAAGTTACGAATTATGTTAAACGTATAAGCAGAGCTGAAAAATATCAAACCTCTCAGTTGACTGCTTGACAAACTTCACTAGCACTGGATGCCGATCATTATCAAGATGTTTCGGCAATTTTTTTCTGCACACTTTAGCCTTTTTTTTTATTATCATTGATTATAAGATTTATGTGAAATTTGACAAAAAAAGTTCAAGGTAGTGAAATTTCTCATAATAAAAACCATTTAAATTTCAACCGTGTTACAGAGCGCGAGGGCTTAACCAGTTGCATCAAAATTGTGCGTAGTAATTTCAACCACAAAAGGGGATTGATGCTATAAAATTTAAATTTTCCCATACAACGTTGATTCATCCTACTGTATAATTACGTCTCAGGAATCTAAAATGGTGTGATTTGACAAAATCGATTTAATTTTTATTAAGATTTTGTTTTTTTTACGTATATTTATCGCTTGCATTGATTTTGTTCACCTTCGTAATTTCAGCGATGCATCCAATCCTGATTCTACAACACTGCTGGTAATCTTGGGTGTGGTCAAAGACTATTTTCTTGCTGCCCGTTTATCTGGTTATCCAACATTTTTGATGATTTGATGTTTCATGTGCATGGGTTTGCATGGCACTTTTTTAACTGGCCACTTCCGGCGGGACACCTGGAACCGGTTCCGGAACACAACCGGTTCAAATACGGTATGAAACTATTTTCCTGCTAACCATTAATCTGGTTATAGAAAAAGCCACTCTTTGATGTGTCGCATGCATGGGTTTGGTTCACTGTTTTAATTGACCACTTCCGGCGCGATACCTGGAACCGGTTTCGGAACACAACCGGTTCAGATACAGTATGAAACTATTTTCCTGCTTACCGTTCATCTGGTTATCGAAAAAGCAGCTCTTTGATGCGTCGCATGCATGGGTTTGGTTCAATTTTTTTTATTGGCCACTTCCGGCAGGACACCCGGAACCGGTTCCGGAACACTACCGGTTCAAATATGGTCTGAAACTACTTTCCTGCTCACCATTCAACTGGTTATCGAAAAAGCCGCTCTTTGATATGTCGCATGCATGGGTTATGTTCACTTTTACATTTGGCCACTTCCGGCAGGACACCCGGAACCGGTTCCGGAACACTACCGGTTCAGAAATAGTCTGAGATTATTTTCCTACTTCCCGTTCATCAGATAATCGAAAATGCCGTAGTTTGATGGGTCGCATGCATGGGTTTGTTGCGTTTTCATATCTGGCCCCTTCCTGGGGTACCGATCCGGAACACCTAAATGGCCATAACTCCGGAACGGCTGGACCGATCCGAACCATTTTCAATAGGAAACAATGGGACCAGATTCCGCGTCGAATGAACCGTCGGTCGTGAAAATCGGTTGATGTTTTCTATCTAAAAATGAGGTGACCTTTTTTGTACACATACACACACACACACATACATACACACACACACACACACATACATACACACAGACATCATCTCAACTCGTCGAGCTGAGTCGATTGGTATATAACACTTGACCCCTCCGGGGGCTCTATCAAATTTTCGTTTTTGGAGTGAACATATAGCCTTTCGGTACACTTGGTGTACGAGAAAGGCAAAAATACTTCAGGAATTTTTTTCTAGGCACAAAAAATCTGAGAATTGCTTATTTAAATGTATCAGAAAGTTTCTGCTTGCCACCAGAGTTTTACAAAACAAAATCAGAGAACTCGTAAGTTAGATCAGAAATTCAAAAACTACTTCAAAGTTTCTACTTTTGGAACCAGAGTTCTACAAAGGGGAAAAAATGAAAAATGAAAAAAAGATAAGAGAGTTCCTTACTTAGATCAGAAATTCTTACTTACGTATACCAGATTTATATCCAGCTTTTTACGCTAGCCTACCATAAACTTTGAATCACCCCTTTCTGACGTATCTTGCCGACACTATAAAAACTATTATGGTTCAGTCAAAGCAAGCCTAGTGATGCGGAATATGTTCAATATTGACAACGTCGAACGTCAAAGATTTTCACATCTGGTTCAGAAATAGAATTTAGACTTATTTCCGGAATTTCCAAACTATTAATCATTTTCTCTATGTTTTAGGTCGATAAAGAGCAGATTTTGATAGCTAGAAAAACGAAATTGAGGGATCAAATGCCGTATTTATAATCTACCCGAAATTGCACATGCACTGCACGCACAACTGTCTTCAACTACCTGAAGGATCAGTTATTTTGTAAACTCCCCTGGTTCGCGGATTTGACGATTTTTTGTTACTTCTTTTTGGAGTGATGGTATTATGACCATCTTTCATGTGAGATTGTTGTTGTGCCAAGATGCGAGAAAGATTTATAATAATTGAACTACAATAAAATAGAAACAGAGCAAAGTATTTACAGCTCCCAGCTAAAGATTCCTTGTTTAGGATCAAATAAAACATGATGTTGGCTAAGTCCTCCGGACTCGCCCGAACTGCGTCACAACGTAGTGAGAGCTGCATGTAAATACCTTAATACATAATGTGGTTGTAATTCGACCAGTAACTGTTGGTAGTGGCTTGGGAAAGACGAAAAATGTTAGCTAGAAAAATAGCGATTTGCAGATCATTTTTCCGGGCCTCGGTTGGCGATCAATGCATGGCCGGAGTGCTGAGAATAGCTTGTTTGCCTCTGTAAATAGCCTCTCGTTGCACATTTTTTCGCCCAAAAAAGATAGAAGTTATTTAAAACAGATTCGTGCTTTTTCGACAGATTATGATGTAGAACTTCTCTTGTTAAGGACGCTTAGTGCGTCATCAGCATCATTGAAATCTGGCTGGAAATTTCAAAGTGATAAAACTCAGCCACCAAAGCGCATATTTGTATGAAAATGTATCATCTCACATGCTCACTCGTGGTGAGTGTGATGATACTTTTTCTGCTGACTGACTGCAGAATTGTCCGTTTTTTATCACCTCAAAAACGCGAGGCTAACAATCATTGAAAACCAAAAAGTCAATGATTCGTATGAAAAATCTGTGATGCACCAAGTCACCTTAACACACAGATCATATATGAATGTGTAAACGACTAGATTTTTTCACATGGCTATGAGTCAACTATGAGTCCATAACGTACACCTCATTCAATTGGAGTATGTGTGGATACCATACTGCCCGCTGCCCTTGTAATTTTATTGTTCAAGCCAACAATGTTTTTTGCTGCAACAAAAAATATTCCACAGGTGTCATCCAACTAGTGTTCGAGCATCCTACAATAATAAAAAGATAAATTACACAGCGTAACAAAAATAAACTTTTTGTCTGTCTCAAGAGCAAACTTATGTGTCTCCGAAGGATTTTGGGCCGCTGATTCCGAATCCGGGCTCAGATTTGCTCTAATACGTCACAATTTTGAGCTATACCTCAATTTATAGAGCAAAATATGCGATTTTGAGCTTTTTTGACTGTACGCCATTAAGCAAGAAAATATTTTTTTCAAGCAATCAAAAGGTTAATTGGTCAATTAACATCTAAATTAACGACTCATGCAAAATATTTCGTTTTACCAAATCGAATTTGATAGTTTTAAGCGATTTATGTTAGGTACGATATTTCCCATACAAGTCACCCTCCAAAAGTTGCATGCAAGTTTTCATGCTAACATAAAATGCTTAAATCCATCAAATTTGATTAGGTAAAACGAAATATTTTGCATGAGTCGTTAATTTAGATGTTAATTGACCAATTAACCTTTTAATTGCTTAAAAAAAATATTGCCTTGCTTAATGGTTTGCAGTCAAAAAAGCCCAAAATCGCATATTTTGCCCTATAAATTGAGGTATAGCTCAAAATTGTGACGTGTTAGAGCAAATCTGAGCCCGGATTCGGAATCAGCGGCCCAAAATCCTTCGGAGACACATAAGTTTGCTCTTGAGACAAAAAAATGTTGCGCTGTGTTATTTAACCAAATCAATCATATGAATGATGGAAATTTCAGCTACAAAGAATCCTCAGCTTACAAACAAAAGGTGTGAAAATTTTTGACATTATGATAAACAAACTTATATCTACGCCTACTAAGACCAAACTATAAAATGTGTCGGCAAGACTTGTCAAATTCGAATCACCCCTCATAGTTTTATAGCCAGCGTAAAAAGCTGGATATAACAAAACTAGAGAATTCCTAACCGAGATCAGAAATTTAAAAATTAGAACCAGAGTTCTACAAAAGATCTGAAAATTCCAAGTTGAGATCAGCAATTAAAAATCCAGGGAATTTCTTCCGCACACCACAATTATACGGAAAATCTGAGAATTCCTAATTGAGATGGAAAATACTAAAAAAATACTTTGGGATATTTTCTCTTAACACCAGAGTTCTACAAAAGATCTGAGAATTCCATTTCAAGTTAAGACATTAAAAAAATACTTCGGGGAACTTCTCCTTAGCGCCAGAGTTCTACAAAAGATCTGAGAATTCCTCATTGAGTTCAGATATTTAATAAAATTTATTTTTCTGACCAGAGTTAAAAAAAAGAAATCTGAAAATTTTTAATTTACTGCAGGAACTAAAAAAACAGTGCATTTATTTCTTGCACTAAAGCTCTACAAAAAAAATCAGAGAATTATTAATTGAGTTGAGAAATTCAAAAAAAAAAATACTTTCCTGCAATTCAGTGTCATAATTTCTATTTTATGGCATCATAATAGTCAATTTTCTCGAATTGGTTCATTATGCAACTGAAATGAGTTGCATAATGTTCATAATGCAACTCATTTGAGTTGCAAGCCTCGTTGGATAAATGTTCTCCTCGTGCTGAAAAAATCAACTTTCGCAATTCGTTACATAAACAACTATTATGAAATTCAGATTTTCAAATATTTTCGAACTGGTTCATTATGCAACTGAAATGAACGTTGCCAACTACACCACGAGAAGACAATGCGCTTTTGCCTAGGATTTCCATATACAATAGATGCGTAGTGTGGATGTACATCTTATTCATCTGAAAGAAGTGCGGTTTGTGGAAAGATAACCTCAGAATTTCGAGTGGAACTTGAATTCAGGTTAGTCACTACATCTTCGGGTCCTCTCGTAGTGCAGTTGTCAACTCGCCTGTCTAGTGAGTAGGAGTCGTGAGTTCGAGTGTTTCCGAGAGGACGAGTAACTTGTTTTCGCAAATTCCACTTCAATTTGTCCATTTCTCACTCACGCCAGTATTAGTAAAATCTAGCTTTTGGAACATGAAAACTGTTTCAAAATATTATTTTAGAACTCTTTGATACATAAGAAGATTGACACAACGCTCCGACGGAAGTATGCAGGATTCTGTTCCAGACGGTCCTGTGTGGATCATATGTCACGCTCCGTATAATCACAGAGAAACAGACGTAACACTCTGATACTTTCCATCGTACACGGATTAAACGATCTATTTAAAAATTTGATAGTAAACAAACTGCCCACCTGTGGCATGTTTACCCACTTCCGCCGTCTAGTTGATGGTTGGCCAAGCTCAGTCCTTTTAGCATTGATTACGAGAAAAGGTTTTGACCGTCTCAATCACTACCAAAACTTGCGCTGTCATAACTCTTATATGCTTGGGGTCTTACCATCAACGTCAACAAGACCAAATCTGTTGGATGTAAACACGGTCAACCCTTCCAGCTTTACTGTAGTTGAGCAAGCAGTAGGGAATGTTGAAAGCTTCCAATATCTTGGAAGCCAAATGGCGACCGGTGGTGGCACCAAGACTGACATAGGTGCACGAATCAGAAAGGCAAGGGCTGCTTTTGCGAGTTTAAAAAATGTATGAAGAAACAGTCAATCAACGCACCAAAATGTGAATTTTCAACTCAATCGTGAGATCTGTGCTGCCTTAAGCCAGTGAAAAACTCAACGGCTGCAGGTATTCATCAAAAGATGCCTGCGGTACACTCGATTCTTTTTTTGCAAGGGTTTGGTTTTTTCTATAACTCAGTCATTTTTTAACCGATTCTCATGAAATTTTGTACACTGATAGTACTTACCGTTCCTACATGTGTAAACTGTGTGTGTAACCTGTGTAACATGTGTACATGTGTGAACCCTTGAAAAAAAAAAGAATGTATATAAATCGTGCATGGTGGCCTCACAATTGGATCTCCGATATGGAACTCCATCGTCGATGTCATGAAAAATCGATAGTGACAGAAATTCGGGAGCGAAAGCGGAGGTGGGTCAGCCGCACTCTCCACAATTGTCCTAGTTTTGTAAGCGCCAATTTGGATACTTTGCAAGGGCAGCATGGAACGAAGTTGCGGCTCTGGTAATACCCAATTCTTGTTTGTTGCTACAGTTGAATGTTGATAAAAAATAGTTAGGAACGATAGAGATTATCATTTTCTTCAAACTAAAAAAAATTGAAGCAAGTTCCAACTTTCTACATTGGGTCTATTAAACCCGCTAATCTTTCGAAGCTATCACCTCTACCCTTGAAAACTTTCAGCGATATTTTTCTATTAGCTGAGCAATAGCGAGTCAAGGCAGGGAGGAAGCAAAGCAAACGACTTGAACAATCGTTTATTGCCCGCTAATAAAATCATTCTCCCACTTGGCTACTTCAATGCTTCGCCGTGCACTTGATTCCACTGGATGGTTGGCTGGCTGGCTGGCTGGAGAGTCCCCATCTTAGCCTCATCCGAATCTGGTGGCGTCCTCAAAACATTTTGAACCAAGCAGGGCTTCTGCTGACTGAACGATCGAGGTGTGAGAAGGAGAGTTGTGACTAGCGCAGAGGTATATCATAAAAAGTATCGAAATTACAACTTAAGATTTGATATCGTTACGGTTGTTGTGTTCTTTTTAAACCGAATGGAAGAATGATTTTGAGGGGAAAGGTGGGCTTTGAGGTCGTGTTATAAACTATTATGGTAGGCTCGTTAACTGGTCCGGAAAGTGCTAAAGAGCGAAGCGATACACAGTTTTGGGTGAACCGCGTCGAACTCTCTAGTGCGAAGTTTTTCCAAGTTGAGCTAGTTGTGGGGAACAGGGCATACAATTTTATGACTTCATTTGTAAATTAATAAAAATTGCAAATTGACTATAGCAGCCACGCCGCAGTTTGGCGAGTTTCGGATGCTATAAAGCAATTTCGGGCAGCGGATAAAACTATACGTTTTGGCATTTCTTAGTTAGTAGATACACATTGTGTTGCTATTCCTGTATCGAGAAATGAATTTTGAAGACGGGGAAATAATCCACGCCATTTTGACAATGGCTTACCGCTACGTCTGGTGCGGACAGCGAGCCTTTGGAGAGACAACGACTCTTGTCTGAATTTAAATTGAAAACATCTTGGAAAGATCCGGACAGGTTGATAGCGGGTCTCGTCGTCGTCGGGCAAGGTAAAGAAACAAGCAGCCAGAAAGGAGCGAATCAATCGATTCATCACTGCTTTGTTGAACGTTTTTCGCTTTTCTTTGGAGATCTCCGCGATCGGGTTATGATTAATGGGAAGTTTATTTATCACTGTTTGGCTGGGTGTTTGATGAGGTTTCGTAACCTGTGATTGTAGATTTCCGACACGCCGTGTGGCACGTTGAGTTGTGTCTGCTTTGAAAGTTTAAACACCTTTAGAGCTTACGAAAATACCGACGCTTTTGGTCCAGGGCATGGAATTGGTTCTAGTGGGTATTGGAAGACCCATAGACCCAAGGGCCCATATAGCCGAGGCGGTAAACGCACGGGTATTCAGCATGACCATGCTGAGGGTGACGGATTCGATTCCCGGTCGGTCCAGGATCTTTTCGTAAAGGAAATTTCCTTGACTTCCTTGGGCATAGAGTATCTTCGTGCCTGCCACACGATATACGCATGCAAAATGGTCATTGGCAGAGGAAGCTCTCAGTTAAAAACTGTGGAAGTGCTCATAGAACAGAGAAGCTGAGAAGCAGGCTTTGTCCCAGTGAGGACGTTACGCCATGAAGAGAGAGAGAGAGAGAGGGTATTGGAAGATCTGTATACAATTTAAATTGGCAAACGGGTGGGAATTCATCAATGTCATGCTAAATGCATCTCGTCTCAATTTTTTTAAAATGCCTTTCGCTAACATTTAAGTCGCAAAAGTGCCCATGCCCAATTGCTATTACCGCAATATTAGGTACTACCGCAACGAAGAGAACGATTATCTTAATTGCTTTTGGAATGTCTAAGACAAACCCTTTCGGCAAATAATTGCTCTTTTCAGCGTTGTTGAGATTATTGCACATTCTGAATCACCAGACCAATCTGGGTCAAAATCAAGATTGTCATAAATGTTAATGCTCGAGACCTTATTTAAAAATCAGTTTTTAGTTTGAATAGGTGTGATTTGTTGGAACACCCCTCGTCTCATTTTGTACTGGGCGGCAGGGATGGCATTTCGCACTGAAAATGTGCACAGTGCAGCTCATTGTCATATTTAATCCACGCACACTTGCACTCACACTGAGGAGTATGCCATCCCTGCTGAGTGGAGCTGACAAGCTCAAAATTTTTTTTATCATAACGATATTGGATACCAACATTGATTTCTAAAAATCTGAAAAAATACCAGGTCCTCAGGAAAATGTGCTCTTCCGTTTAAAATTTTATAAATCAATAAATTTCCCAAAAAAATTAAACCCAATTGCGCACTTTCTTCTCAATTTTTTTCTTCACTTTAATAGATAAAGAAGAGAGAGAGTATTCATTATTAGAATTCCACCAACAATTCTTTTGCAAATAATCGGCAAATCCTTTTGGTAATCGAAAATTCATTAAGCAAATTCTTCAGAAATTCATTCGATCTAAACTTATTTAATAATTTCTGTTGATATTCCATCGGGAGTTTCCATCAAATTTGTGCGTCTTTTTCTCTTGAAATTTCTTTGAAAAGTGTTTTGGCGCATTTGTTTTGCTAACATCTCTGGACAAACTCTTATGTACTTCTCTGTCAATTTCTCTTGGAATTCCTTCGGCAATCTGTTACAGAAGTTCCTTTGGGAAGTTTTTCGGCAATTTCTGTGGGATTCAAATTCGCAATTTCGTTGGGAATTCATTATTTTAGAAGTAACATCGGCATTTTTTGTTTCGAGGTTTCCAATGGCATTGTTATGACAGTTCATTTTTGATAATTTGATAATCATTTCGAAGATTCCTATGGGATTTCTTTGGATACCCAGCTAACACACAATCGTATATGCTGTTGAATAGGATGCTAAAGTGGAGGCGATATGCATACACTTCACATGCGGTTAAATGGAAGCATGTAAGCATATCGCCTCCACTTTAGAATCCTATTCTACATTATATACGACTTTGTGTTAAAAGATACGGACACCGTCTTCAGCCAGAGGCTGTACAGACTGAACGAAACTTAACACTAGACAACAGACACGACATACATTACGAGCACCAGCGGATACGAGGAAGAAACATTTCTTGCGAAAAGTTTCATCACTCGGAGCGGGAATCGAACCGAACCCCATGGCATGGTACGTTTATACGATTGGTAACGCCAACCGCACGGCCACGAGGCTTCACACTTTGTGTTGGCTAGGTAATTCCTTTTTATAAACAAATCCATTGAGTTTTTTCTGCATTTGCTTGGAGATTCCTTTGGTAATTGTTTTCGGAATTCTTCCATAAATTTAATTGGAAATTCATTCGTTATTTCCATTAAAAAAATCTGCAGTTTGTTTGAAAATTTCCTTGGCAGTTTGTTTGCAAATGTCTTTGGAAGTTGCAAAGTTCAATGGAATGACTGTTTTAGAAAATTACATACATTCTTGTGGTATTTTTCTTAGGGAGATATTTAGTTTTCAGCAGAGTTCAGCAGAAAATTTAATTTTGGAATAATTAAGGCAACTTTTTCGAAGCTGATTGATAAATAACGTGAATGGAACGTTTGATTTGGGTCGTCTGTGTTTTTTCTGTTAGTTTGCACCCAAGGAATGTTTATGAGGCAAAAAATATAGAGAAATTGAGTTATGTATTTTGAAAATCGATTTTCCGGGAACTTGGGCTTCAAAATTGAGACTTGGGGAAAAATGCATTAGGCAAGACAAAGCTTGCCGGGCACAGCTTTATTTCTACAGAATTTTATACAAGTTTGTTTTACACAAAATCTGAAAGAAGTTCGTTTGTGATCTCCTCTATTGAATTTCAAATTCTGAAAGACCACCACAAATTCAACAAGAAGTTCCTGTATTTCCCGGTATTCTTGTATTTAGGGGCCTGTCCATAAACTGAATTCTAATGAATCTCTAGAAGAATTTCTGAAGCAATCGCTGGAGAAATGTTTGAATGAATCGGTAGAGAATTTTATGAAATAAATCCTGGTGTCATTCCCGAAGTAATCCGTGACATCCTTGCAATAATATCTGAACGAATCCTTGATGACATTTTTGAATAAATACCCGGAGAAATTTCTAAAGGAATTCATCGAACATTTACTAAAAAATCTCCGGAAGAAATTCTGAAGAAACCCAAGGACGACTATCCAGAGAAATCCCTGGAGAAGTTTTCTGAAATAAATTTTAGAGGACTATCTAAGGGACATATTTTTTTCCATTTCTGAACGAAACTATGGAGGAACATCTTAGTGAATCTCTAGAGGATTTTCTTGGAGAGTCCCTTAGATAATTTCTATAATAAACCTAAGAGTAATTTCTAAGGAATTGTTGGAAGATGTTACGTTTCAATTTTTTGAAAAAAAAAAAACAGATTTTCAAATGAAATTCATGAAGGAATTGTAATGTTCCGATTTTATGAATGAGTCAATCAACCAATGAAGGATTTGAAGAGAAATTTTCCAAGGAATGCGTAATAAATCTAGAGGAATCCTGGAGGTCTTTATATACGACCCAGTTAACCAATAAGCACTTAAACAAGCAGTATTTCAGCTTTATATCTACATTTCACCTGCTTACTGCTCTATAAACTGTCCTATTTTAGCAGCTGAACTGCTGATGAAAATATGATAGTTGCATTTCATTTCAAATGCACGACCCTACCCAAGTAACAGTCAGCATGCCTTGAAGGTTTATTCATTTTTTATCCTGGTTTTATAAGAGCATGCGAAAAAGCTAGTTGTTCTAAATTAGTTTTATATGGTAGTTTTTTACTTTGAACCTTTGGCGTTCCATAAAACTATCATATAACTTCTGCTATAAACATCTTCAGTTAAAAACTTGCAAGTAGACATGAATTGGTTTTATTGCTGGGAAAACTCGCGAAGATCATTCTGCGGAGTCCAAATTACACAAATCACAGCTACCCATGGTTGCAACTGCAAAACCATCCGCTACTGTAGCCTAGTTTGTTGAAATTCATTAGCAACCATATGTTGCTACTGTAGCTCGCTCCTGTAGGTCCCTCCTGCTGTTCAAATGGGAGTTTGTGCATATATCGAGGTATGGTCCACTGCACGAATTTAGGCTGGCCTGCTAACTCCCGCACGAAATTTGACGTTTGAACGGTGTCGGCACCGCTAAAACGTCAAATTTTCTGTGACAGTAAGCAGGCCAGCACAAATTCGTGCAGTAATCCATTCGGGGACAATTAAGGCTTCGGTACAAATGGTGCTCTGGTGACGGTTGTGTTGGTCTTCGTTGAAGGAAGCGGTCGAGCTACTGGGAACGATAGCACTGGAGGAGCAATGTCTTGATAGAGTGACGAGAGGGTATTCGTTTGCAGAATTGGACGTGAAACCTTATTATATACTATTTCAATAAAACTTGCATTTGCGATGGTTGTCGGAGAATTTTTTTTGTAAACAAATACTGTGGGGCAATGCATAAAACCAACAAAAGATTTCGTGGCCGTAACATAAACAAAAAAAAAATGCTGTGATAAAATCGCTAGCTCTATCATGAGCTCAGTTATGACTACCTCAGGAGGGTTAGCCCTATTGGAGGAATCATCAGGAACACAGAGTTTTATCAGAAAAATATGTCGCCTAGCCGGGATAATTCATGTATATACAGAAAAATTGTTATGTACTTAATTTTATGATTTCACGTACAGCTTAAGATCAAATTAAACCATACAACACGTTTCCGTCATTTTATTTTATCAGAAAAATTACAGAATGTCTTTTAAACTCCGCTGTGTTGAAAAAACCTTTTCTGCACCCAATTCCACCGAGTAAATTAAATGCATTTAACTTCCAAATTATGCATAGTTTGTGTGGCGCACTTAGTTTTTGTCATTATCACAGTCACATTCACCACAAATTTTCCGTGGCATGTCTCCTGACACGTATTAAATAGGAAAACAAATCTGAATTCCATATCTGCATCTTTCCAATAGTCCTATCGGGATTCTTGTTTTAAATCACAAATTATGGTTCAAGAGTACATATTTACTCAATTTTTGACGTTTTTATTAACCGTAGTTGAAAATATATAATTTTTATTTTTTTAGCCTTTTGTCTCGTCCCTAGCTTATAACACATACTTTGAGTGATTTTTTTTCACCGTGTATGTCAGATAGGAACATTTTTGAAATCCCAGTGAGAAAAATGTCAAGCTCAGTCACACAAGGTTGACCTCAAACGTCAAAGTAGAACTATTTACCATTTAACTTATTTCGAATTTTCTCATTATTCCTTTGTTTTTCAAGTTCGAGTAAAGTACAATTCCGATAAGAATACCTTGCTTGATCGTATTATTCAAGCGAGATTTCGTCTTTAATTTTAGGACCCTATTGATGGCTGGATAAACAACAAAGCATAATTTACTCTGACGATCGAACATTGAAAGTGAAAAATAATCAAAACAATTATTTGACAAGTCAGAAGATGGCTTTATTTAGAAGATAGATAAAACTATGGTACAACTCGAAATCCTAAGCCGGTTTGCATACGAAGTCCTGTAGACCCTAATAAGACTGGGCCAACTAGCCAGAACGTGGGCTTATTGAGGCGTACAAGAACACGAGAGCATTTTCAAGTCGGCATCAATGGCTTTATGTTTAGGGTTTTTGAATCGCTAAAAAACTTTGATAAAATTGAAATTGTTACTTGGGTATGAACCTATAAGCAAAAAAAAAAAATACTATCTCGTGATTCAAAATTGCATAAAATGCTTCGTTTTGAAGCGCAGAGTGAAGAAGAAGAAAGAAAAAAAAAGATTTGGGTGAGGGATAGAAAGGCATCGGGAGGAGAAGAGTAAAATTCGATACTTATTTTCGTTTCCTTTTTCGATAGTCTGAGAGATAAGCCTTCAATCTGCCGTATATTGGGCGAAACCCTGCATTTAAGCAGCACTAAAGTCGCATATATGGCTAATTTTTATTAATGACCTAATCTGCCCATATTTGCATAAGAGTAACTTTCGACAAAAGTAGGCATTGAAGAAAATTAAGTCCAAAGATTCAACTTTTAATGGTATGGAACAGAACCAAAATTAAAAAAAAATCTCATAAATTCGTAATCAATCATTTAACAATAAAATTTTCTACAGCACATCTTATATGCTAGAAGTGCTTCCCAAACTGTGCGCCGCGGCGCCCTGGTGCGCCGTGAACATTTTGCAAGTGCACCGCAGGTATCAGGTGTCAGTAGGTCGGCTCAGAAGGCACGTTCTCCTCCATTTGGGAAATTTGTACCATCGCCATGAATATGAGCCTATTCATCATTTACCTGAGGGAGAGCGAAGGGAGGAGTAAGGGATGGGATAGGGAAAGGGAAGGTAAGGGAATAGGGTCGACATAATCGCATAAGCGTACCACAACGGGTTCAAACAGCGCCCTGAGAGGGCACTGTAAAAAGCGCATAAAGCGTAAAGTAAGCCTATAGCTACTTGCCACAACGGGTTCAGAACAACAGAACATCCTGAAGATTCAGGCTTCTTAGGTCAGTTTCACTTAATCAAGTGTTTACCGAGTACTCGGAAACGCAGTTGCGTAAAAACTGGGTAGTTACATATCAAATGATTGAAAGTTTCACAGTCGGATTCTCAGCTAAGATATACAAATGAAGCAGCCTGTTAAGGCTTGTGAAGGACAAAATCATAAGTAGGAAAACCACATTGAGTTATCTCAATTACGTTTCTGCTACGAGATTCCTCAAAAGTGATGGCAAGACTCCCGCATGGGGGCATCCACAAACACTCAATTTCCTAATCGCTGCTTGACGTAATGCCGAGAAGAGATGTTGGTTTTTCAGCATTTGGTAAATCCAATTGGAAATCATTGAAAGATAAATAGGACAATCCATGCGGCTTCCAATATGGAATCGAAAGGTACGTGTTCAAAAGTATCCTGGAAATCCGAGAAAACACCCAAACAAAATTTATTCGAATTAATGCTTTTCCGATATCGTACACAACATTGTGTAGACAAATCACAGTGGATTTTCCATTTTGGTAAGCATGTTGGTTCCCATGGAGAGGCATGTTTGCTAGAAAAACATCACGGGTGTGATGCTCGACAAAGCGTTCTAATCATTTCAGAAGAAAGAGGTCAAATTGATAGGTTTGATCTTCATACGAAGACTTACGGAATTAACTTGACAGTATAATCCCACCAAAATTTGGGAATAGCAAGGCTACAAACAAGCAGTTTTATCAAAACATTTTGGGGCTCGAGGCATGACACGCAAGATTGTCATTTCAATTTTATTGAAAGTAGCAAACATCGGGTCAAACGCAAAATGCGGAACCATATAGGTGTTAATTAAAACATCACATCTACATAGAAATCCCCCCTACGAGAGTAAGGTTCTTGGACCAAAGTTGTTCTTTTATGCTGAAGATTGATCTGAGCTGTCATAACCATAGCCACTACCCAAACTAGGCACACTCAAACTCTTACAATCACAACACAAGAAAAAAGAGCAGCGATAAAAACCAATTCGGTATCCATTGAAGAACGCCAGAGACGAACATACACAGAGGACACTGTGAAGAACGCATAATGCGAGAGCCATATAGGTTATAATTAAAGCTAATAAACAACATACTAATAATCCCACCCTTATTGAGCCTCGCAGTTGAGGCTTAAGAAGGATAGCAGATTATCTCGGAGAAGCACAAGGTCAACTGCACCATTGCTCCGGTTAGCGCAGTAAGGGCAGAATAATGTGGATGGCGCCCTAGTACTCCACAGGCTCCGTTTGTGGTTAGGTTTTTATTAGACCCCCCTAACCATTCGTTCCTTGGCACGGTAAGCATAAAGCCGCATAACACCATGAATTAGGGGTCACCTGTTTAGTGGACTCTTACCACTGGATCAGGCGATCCGTAGTGTTATTCTTAGCCAATTAACACAACTGCTACCGACACTACACAGCTATCTAGGCTGATCGGGAAAAGAAGTTAACATTGATGGCCAACTTCCAAACGAGCCCGAATAGCCTCCGAATAGTGCACCGCAGGCTCTCAAGCCAAACAAAAAGAAAAATAAATCAATAATGGGACGTCTTTTTTGTTCACGGCATTTTTCCAAAATTAAATCCAACCTACGATTATTCTATGGGATTTCTGGTAGCCATTTAAAACATTTTGATGTTCACCAATTTTTTTTAATTTTTGGAGTTTTGAGAAATTTTTGATACTTAAATACTTTAGATGAGTTTTCGATCCTGCCAACCAACAGCTTGTAATTAAAAGTAAATATTTCAAAAATCTTAGTTCTTTCCAGATTAATTTCCGTCAGTTTTCGGGTCTTTTGTTGTGTTCTGCTTTTCAGGACGACGTTTTTTACTAACGTCACTATCATAAAATTCTTCTGCAAATTGTCGGCTTTGTGCAATTGATTATTTTGGAGATTTTAATGGAACATGATGGAAAACTGTAACTTTTGATCTCATTAAGACCCGTTGTGGGTCTCCAGTTAGCCTAGTGGTTAATGCTATGGATCGCCAATCCGGAGACGGCGGGTTCGATTCCCGTTCCAGTCAGGACAATTTTCTCGACTCCCTGGGCATAGTGTATCATTGTACATGTCTCACAATATACAAATTCATGCAATGGCAGGCAAAGAAAGCCCTTCAATTTATAACTGTGGAAGTGCTCAAAGAACACAGGCCAAGTCCCAGTTGGGACGTAGAGCCACAAAGAAGAAGAAAACCTGTTCCGAAATTCTTGAAGAAACACGACATTAAGACATTTTTTATAAATTTTGTGTAACAAAGGCACTCCTTATCATCAACTTTTAAGGGTCGTTCAAAAATAGTCATCCTAAACGCATGTGAAAGATAACACATCAAGTTTTTCTCAATACATAATGATCAAACGCATGGTAATGAAAATACCATCATCAGCCTGGTCTTGAAAATTCTATAATGGTATCTAGGCTTGCTGAAAATTTCCAAAACACATTCTTAACTAACCATCTTTGAAAGTTTTGTAATTCCCGCAAAAATCTAAGCTTTTCATAAAATTCTGTAAAATCATTTCAATTCTTCCGTGATTATCAAAGTATTGCAACAGTTTTACTGTTTTTGGTTGATTTATTGAGAATCAGCAGCTTCCATTAGATGTAGAAGTATGTGTCATATATGTTTACGTTTAGTTTGTGCGATTAATAAAAATGGTGTGTAACATCTAACAAATATTTCAGGCCAAACATTTCAATAGGTCCTATTTGCATTTGAGAGGCTCTCTTTGTTCACTTTCTCTTTCAATTATTGCCATGTAATGGTACACTTTTCATTTATTTTTGCAGTACAAATCAAAAGACGATTGTTTTGACCATCGTTCAATGCAAGGAGACAGTCATAATACAAATAAACAGCTGAGATATGAACGAAAGAGAGGGAAACCAAAGAGAGCCTCTCTTCTGCACATAGGACCTTTAGACATGTTTGGCCTGATTTATGAAATCCTTAAGCATTTTTTTTTTTTGAAAAATTTGAGCAAACATGCCACTGAAAATTCCTGATAATTTATTATTTGAATTTTTGAGCTGAAAGTTGTTCTTAAATAATGAAAATTTTTCGCGAAGATGTTGGTGCGCCGTGTCATTTTAGAAAATTTCAAAAAAAGTTTGGGAACCTCTGTGCTGGACGAATTGTCTGATAATAAATCTGACCTGATTATGATAGATGACACGCTTCAAAGCCAGTCTATTTTTCCAGTGTGAACGTTATGCGGTTACATTGGTCAATGAGACAAAATGACTTGGTATTCTTTTTCATAAATCATAGAACAAACTTGAAATTTTTATTCAATTAATTGAAAGTACTTGTGATTTGATGGTTACAAATATGCAGTTATGAGCAGTGCTGCAAAGGCGCATTTCAACTGCTTATTGGTTACCTGGAGAGTCTCTAGCAGGGATGCCATTTATACAGATTTATCTGTATTATACTGATTTTGGAGCATCCGTACAGATTTCGTTTTATATCAGATACAGATTTTTGAGCTAGAGGAGCTATTTTATTTTTGTATGGGATACAGATTTTTCACCCAAATTTTGTATGGGATACAGATTTTTGAAAAGAGTGATACAGATTTAAAAACAAATCATCTGGCCTCCCTGGTCTCTAGAGGGATTTCCAAACGAAACTCTTTAGCTATTTTTGAAGATATTCTTGGAAAAATGTCTAAAGAACTTCATAAAAGATTTTCTGAGGCAATCACAAGAGAAATTTCCGAAGCAACTCCTGGAGATATACAACGATTGAATCCCTACAGGATTTCTTGAAACAAACCCTGATTTTCTGAAAAAATCCTAGGAAGTTTTTTCAGATCATGGAGATTTTTTTAAAAGAAATTAAATATTTTCAAAGTTTTTGTTGCTCTCGAGGAATTCCTGAATGAGTTTGCTGAATATGATACACCGCGCGGCCTTTGTAATGTTCTAAGTGCGCATTTGCCCGAAATTCCACGCGGCAAATCCTCCTGGAAAGGAACAACCGCACTTGAGGAAACGCCGCAATGTTATCTCCCATAAGATGAGCAAAAGGGGAGCAAAAACGCGGCTGTTCCTTTCCTCAGGGATTTGCCACGTGTACTTTTGGGCAAATGCGCTAATAGCTTAGCTTAGCTTAGACTGACAGCACATATCTATGGTTGCTACTCCGTGATTGACAATGAATCAACTGAATAATTGACTGGGAGTGGTCAACACTCTCACTGTGCACGCTTCAGAGACTCTCTTTAATGGTACAATAACGACGCCGGCCACGTCCTTGCAGTCAGGTTGGAAGAGGGAAGGAATATTAGTTACAACCTTTGTTATGTGATAAAGTTGGCGTTTACCGCACGTCTCCACCAAAGGCTGCAGGAAGGAGTGCTTATTAGTAGGGAAGATATTGTTGGGTCAGGATTCACTTTGATAAGTAATATGACCTTTTTACACTTATACGATGTAGATTAAAACAAATGATCCATTGAATACGATGAATCGATTCACATTTTTCAAATTTCGAAGAAACTGGAAGAGTTTTTGTAAAAATTTGGAGAAATATCTGGAAGAATCTTTGGAAGACTATCTAAAGGAAAAGGAACGAGCCAGAGATAGAATCCAGGGACCTTCTACATATTAATCAGAAGCTGTAGCCACTAGACCACCAAGCCCGTCTTGGAGCAATTTCGAATGGGATCCATGAATTATTTTCTGAAGAAGTTCTTGTAGAAATTTCTGGAAAGATTTGTTGAACAGATCACTGAAAAATCTTCTGCAGGAATAATTAAAACAAATTTTTTTTGGAAGAATTTTTTTGTGGAAGAACATTGAAATAAATTGTAAAGTAATCTGTGAAAGATTTTGTAAATTTTAGGGTGACTTTGGATATTATTCGCAGGTTTGTTCTCTTTGTCATGAGGAGTTTTTACCGGCCAAAGTGTCTGAAATTTGGTCGTACAATTCAGCTTGGTTGAGAAATACTTGAGGCAAACTTCGAGTTCAACAGATTAAAAAAACATGACAAAGTACATACCGCTGAAAAAATCTGATTAAATTCTCAGAAAAATGTCGAAAGCGGTTTCTGGAAGATTTTCTGATCGAAGCAGTAGTAACTTGTATTCCTGGAGGAATTACTGAAGAAATCCCTGCGTGAATCCCTGAAAGATCTCTTGAAAGAATCGCTAGAGGAATTCCTGAAAGATACCTAAGAAGATTTTCTAAAAGATCCCCTTCTTCTAAATAAAAAAAATTAGGAAATTTCAGAAAAATGTAAGGAAAACTTCTTGAAACCCGCACTGGAAGAATCTGAAGAAATTCATGGGGATATTTCTGTAAAAATCCCTTGAAATGTTTTCCAAAGGAATTATTCCAGAAATTTCTCAAAAAAAAAATCCTAGACGGATTCTTAAAAAAAAAACAAGGAAATTTTTTTGAATTATTTAATTTATTGAAATTTGATCGATTTGTTTTTGAATCCGTGGGTGACTTCCAGTGGAAAATTAGAGAATTTCCTTGGAGAAATTTTTAAAGTAATGTTTGGCAGAATTTTTGTGGGGAACTCCTGAGGGATTTTCCTTAGGAACTGGTGAAATTATCTTAAAAAAAATGTAGGGAATTTTTCGATAGATCTCCTGAACGAGTTATTGATGAATCCAATGAGAAATATTTAAATTTGATTGATTGATTTGTCTTTATTTAAGAGACTTTCAGCCCTTGGCTCCGGATAAAATTCCGTAGGAATTGCTGGAAACGAAAATGAAATTTGATGGTTAATTTTTTATCATACCGTTTTAAGGAAATGGTTTTACTACAGTTTATTACATATTTGAAAGCTATTATACGAATCAGTAATTTGCTATCAAATTGAATATGGTTCCTTACGCAAGGTGCAAGAAAATACTCGTCGTTAGGAGTTCTTCATAAACCACTTAGACCAAATTTTGGTCATCTTAGTCCCACCCCCCAAAATTTGTATGAAGCGTAGACTTCGGCCAGACCCCGCTCCCCCGAAATGTCCAGGTGGTTTATAAATGGCCCCTTATTGCTCGGTGCTTAGTTTGACGAGAATTAGATCAAAACTATAATACTGGGAGGTCAAAACTCATTTTTTTCATCTGAAGAGTTGGTTACTCATGGCTACGATGAACAGAAGGACAAGATCTCGGTCAAACTTCTCAATTCTCAAGTTGCATAAGTCAACTTTAAAATTAATCCAACGCACTTAAACATAATTACTTGCATTTTCTATTTTCTTCTAAACGCTAAGTTTGTTTTCAAAATATTGATTCCATTTTTTCCAAATGCAAATTATATCATACTTTTTCATAGAACGGTTATCACCCGGTCGCTGAGTAATGGTAGCTATAAAAAGCTACAGTAGTAGTTTTATTCCCCGATTACCGACCACAAAGTCATTAATCAAAACCCGTTATCAGCCCGGGTACAGGGCTTCTTTCAATTACCTCTTATCAATAAAATATGTGAAATTAAGCAAACACACGTCAGCATTGTGTTTCATTTTTTTTTTTGCTTCGAAACCAGCAGCGAGCGACCCATTACCTACCGGCTGATTTCGAGCCTCCGTCTGTCTGATTGGAACGATTCTTATCACTGACTGTGCGACACCGATGCACGATGGCTAACTAGCTGGCAGCCTGCCTACACACTAATTCATCGGGGTCTCCGCCGCAACCGATCGAGAATCCATTCATTTTCCGAATCGTTTTTTTTTTTTGGTGAGTTGTGTTGTGGGACAACGGTCAGATGGCAAAACTCGCCGGGGCCTGATGAATAATTGGTTTATTTGGGAAGGTGCCACTTCGTTTTCCGTTCTTTATCCAGATTGGAATTACATACAAATCGAAATTGATTAAGCATTGTTTTCAATTAGGTGCGTGGGTTGGGCAGAAGTGTTGGTGGAGAGGGGAGAGCAAAGCCATATCACTGGGATCCAACTGATAATGACACTGGCCACTGACTGCACCCGTTTCGTTGGTAAACTCCACCAACAACGTGCCCAAACCGTAGGTACAGAATGCTCCCGCGACCGTAGACCCGAAACTAATGAAGATATGGTTGGTTCTCTGCTGATGAATTACATTTTGAGGTTTTTATGAGTTTGATGGGGGATTACGTGTGGCGATTGATGTTGGTTGGAATTGGCTGAGCCATGATTCGAGTGGCTATTAATCAACGGAAGGCTTAAGGGAAGCGTACACAATGTGGAGCACTGCTGCTGAGTGCAATGCACGCGGCATGAGGACTGTGAAGTGGGGATTTCGTTGACTGCTGTGGGATTTTTTTTATTTATTCATATGAACGTGTTTTGAAATCCAATTAAAATTGAATTGATAACAAACTGATAAAAAAGTGCATTGTTTGACGAGCCTACGTACGGTTTCGATGGGTATTTCCAATTACACGACAAGCAATTTCAATCGGTAGCACGTACCTGAAATGAAATGAAAAATACGAATGTGAATATGATTTGTTTGCTACATTGTTGTTTATTATTACAGCCACTGACAAGATAAATAAATGCGAATAGTTCGAGAAAACTCATTTTTATGCATTGGAGCATCAAGACTGGCCCTTGCTTAAATTGATTGATCCCTCGTTAGTTTGAGTTAAAATAATTTCTACGAACTTCCAACTGTTATAACACGAAAGTTTCATTATCCTTTCATGACGCGTCCATCAAGCAGCTGAAACTACACCGCACTCGCGCTGTATACGACGTATAATATGTCAACATATTAGAGATTTCTTTTTCTTCTACATATCAAAAAGATAGAGGAGCGAGGAACGCCAAAGCCGCGATAGAGCGAGTGAAAACACGAGGAGCCAAAGCTGTAGCCCGTTGGCGTTATTTCTAGAAGGAAGTGAAACGCTCATGTAGACGGGACAAAAGAGCGCGGACGGACTCCCTAAATGTCAAGGACATGTTTCTACAGATGCTATTGCGAGCGTAGGATCGCAGTATCTTGCTGTTCCCATACCGAAACTCCCCAGATTTTCTGATGAGTACCGTGGTGCTGATGTAGCGATATTTGGAGCTGCCTGCTCTCCAGCCCATTTGTAGTACGTAAAAAAAACGCAACCGAACAGGATACAGAACTCCCCCAGGAACGGCAGCAGTGAACAAGCGAAATTACGTGGACGACTTCGTGGGTAGTTTTGGTTCGGCTGAGAAAGGATTCGAAGTTCACAAGCGAACCGGATTAGGTATATATCCGCAATTGGATGTCTAGCGATAGGAGTGAACCTGGACAGAGGACGTTGGATTCGAGCGAGTGTTGGGAATGGTGTAGATACAAGAGAAGGACGAATTTGGAGGTGCGTCAGATCAGAAATCGCTGGATGTGGTGCCGTGTGTACAAAGCAACAGCAGTCGCTCAGAAAATGGGATCATTTCCGGGGGTTCGATTGAAAGTAAAAAAAGCCTGTAATATCACCTCATTTTCGCTGCACATCAGTCGCGTCGAAAAAGTGATGTACAAATTACATTCTTCCCACGCAGCAAATAAGCCGCCACAGCTTGAACGTTGGTCTAGCAGTCACTAGAACTAGATCGATAGATGAATCGTATATAAGTAAATTATTGGCATGGCATGGATTCGTGCAGTGATCCGTTGATTGTTAGTCATATCTCTTACCTCTCGGCTATTGCACCGATTTGAAAGGTAGTAGGTAGATGACAATTATGATACTGCTTTCAGGTATCTGCTGGAATGGGTATGTTGATATTTTCTGGTGCCAATGATTACTGTTGGATTATTGCTGGTGAGTATGCTTATTGTTGGAAAATTATGTAATTGTGTGAAATTACGTTCGAAAATGGATACATCGCCAGAAATTAAGCGCCCGCATATTGCAAAATTATTTGCTGTGTTGGAACCGTTTGTGCACCCGATCATCTACGTGTGCGCAGACATCTTGTGTCTTTATTCAGAGAAGGTAGGACATTTCGGTCATGCGGAATTTGGATGGAGGAAGCGGAAAGCATAGTGAACTCGTTGTCGTTCATCCCGTTTGGAACGGCTACTAGTACTAGTGGTACTAGTGGTGAACGAGAATATCCGGAATTGATGGTTACGAAGACAAGCTCTCAGCACGGTTTTAGAAAAAGACGGAATGACACATCGTGAAGAAGTGGTAAAGACCTCAGCAGGGATCTGGTAAAGGCCATGTACGAAGTTAACTGTGCTGAACGTAGAAGGATCTGTTTACGCACAGGATGTTCATCGCACAGCCCACTGTCGGTAACTTATACGCCACAATGCATCCAACGGACGATCCGGAAGGCTTCATCAGTTAATACTGATGAGAGGCAAAATTGAGGACTGCAATTGTTTCCTAGAACGTCCTTGACTCTTCTGAAACTCTCTGAGATTCCCTGGAACACCTCTGAAGCCCCTTGAAACCTAAAATCCACTGAAACGCCCCAGATATCGCCTGGAACGCATCATGAAACCAATCGAAACGCCGTGTAACCCCTAGGCCTTGATACACTGCTGAAAATCCCAGAAACCCTCGAAACCCTGGCACGCCTCTGAAACATCCTTACACCTCATGAAAACCCCAGGAAAGCTCTAGCAAATTCTGGTGTGGCCCCGAAACCCCTTGCAGATCCCTGTAATAGCTTTGAAACCTCATTGTAACACCCCTGAAACCACCTGGAACGCTCCTTAAAATCAGTGAAAACCTCTGAAACGCCCCTGAAACCCCTGGAGCGCCCATGAACCCCTTGCAATCCCTTGGAACGCTTCTAAAACTCCCTGGAACATTCCTGATACGTACCTTGTCCAACGTGATAGCATCAGCAACGCCGTCGTCACCCAAGCGCAACCCATCATTTCTACCCACCCTTCCTACGTCAGTGGTAGATAGAGTCCCTACCCAGACTATGGGTACTTCCAGTAAGAGCTCACAATTAGCGTCATCGTCATTATCGCACTCATCGCGTGATTACGCCAAAATCCTCATGAGACCATTTAGGATACCCCAGGAGCTTGAACGCCTCTGAAATCGGAAACAAAACCTGATAATCATGTACACAGTTCAGGTACACAGTTCGAAAAAAACCTGTAAAATTATGACGGATCGAATGTAACAAAAGGACCCCGTCATATATGATGGAAATTTTTGTGCGATCTTAAAATTACATTGCAGATATCTGTTAGAAAATATGAAGAAAAATGTAAGTCCGAACGAGAATTGAACTCAGATCCTTGGGGTGTGAGTAGCACGCCCGAGCTCTCTCGGCTATCTCAGCTTGTTGAAGAGCAGACAGTCAAAGTTAAACTGCTTCTACCATAATGCACGCATTCCCGACATGCTCCGTCTGCTGCAGAGAGAACTGAGAGAGACAACGGGGAAACCGCCACAACTGCGAGCAGCCGTTCGCCTAGCTGATGACGAAGAGTGGATGGCATGATTTATAGCAGATGCATGTAAATTTGAAGCGAATATGCTTTAAAATCTGTAAACAAACCGCCTGACCAGCAGCGGGCTGCTCGGCTGACGTTAAATGTTGGTGATTTACATTTTTCTGCCGCAAATTTCAGTTGATCTTCAATTTACGTGCTGCTTAACTTTCATATTTTTTTGCTGTGTAATGCCAGTGTTTAAAAATTCATGAAATCGCAGTAAAAGTGTGATGACAAAAAACCTATAACAAAAAACATAGGTATAACAAATAACGATGAGAAGACAATTTTAAATAATGCAAGGATGTTAAGGACTTCCTTCCGGTAAATGTTACTATGATGCAACCATGATATTTATTATTGTTGATTTGCCAGCAAAGCTTAAATAGTGGCGTCAATATCGACGCTGACTATTATTAGTTCATAACTTTCCGTCATTAAAAATGTCGCTCCAACTTACACGTAGAAACTCGAGGCAGTGTTGCCAGACGAAAACGAATTTATCTCTTCTAGAAGACTCCTAAGGTACATTAAAAGCAACCATCAACAAAGTATTCGAGAGCATCATCCTGTACGTGGCCCGCCACAGTGGATAGGGGACCTTAAGGGGCCATTACACTCTTTGTCATTATGCCAAATATTGCGGATTTTCAGAAAAAAAATTCCATTCTGTGGTAGTCGCCAAGTCCTACCGTAGCTGTCAAAGGCCTACCGCAGCCATGGAAATCATCTTATCATTTAAACTGAAGGCCAAATCAAAGTATGTTTGCAGGTGAACTGCTCTGAAAACCAACAACAAAACAATCATCAACGGCGTCGTATCCAAGGCTTTTCAAGGCATCGCTTGAGTAGATCGATGATACCTCAGTGAAAATCAGTACATAGTCGGACCGCTGCGGTCGTTCGACCGTAAACGGAAAGTTGTCTCTAAGTTAGCTATATTTGAAATTGAAGTCCGACATTCATTAAAGTTGCTACGATTCACTTTGTGTTGGTTGTTCGTTGGACTTGTTTGGTCAAATATTTGTCATGTCTAATGGAACCTTTAGGTCAACAATAGGCTGTCCCAAAAAAAATCGATGTTCGAAAAGTCAAGGTGATCAACCCTCAAATGAAAGATATGCATATTTGAAGCATTTTTGTAGAATTCTATAAAATCGTTTAGAGGTTCCGCCAGGGCAATTTTTGAAAAATGACACTTTTTCATGAAAATTCTCAAAAAAATATTTTTTTTTCGTAATATTTTTTCAACTTCTTATTTTTTTTAAATATTTTTGTATTTTTCAATGGGCCTATAGGCATTCCTTACGGGTATAAGTTTTTGAAAAAAATGTGTTTATATTGACGGCAGAACCTTTTTTGTGATAATAAAAGGCTTATTTTTAAGCATTTTTCTTCAAAATTTGCTAAAAAAATACATGTACTATTTTTTATTTTCAATCATGGAAAATTTATCTGATAATACTGTTCATATGCGTCATTTCTCAAAAAAAAAAAGATTTAAAATATCTTGTCTAGAAGCTGAGATATTACGCTTTAAGGGAACGGACAATATTTCAAATATTTGAAAAACTTTGTATGTTGGTCTTTGTGTCACTCTAATGTATGTTGGGTATTGATTTCCTTATTAAGCATGTGGCTCCCATTTTCATCCTACTAAAAACAAAGGAATGAAGCGCTGTTTGTTTTGTTTCTTATTTTTGTATTTTTTGTTAGAAGTGAGCACGCATGAAACACAAAAGAACGGAATCAATCGGTGCCGTAATCGCTTGTTCTCGGATAGGATGAAAATAGGAGCGTGAGATTACTGATGGCACTCGTACCCTATATTAATAAAGGTTAGGCTTACAATAAAAGCTTTACTTGTTAGAACATGGATTGTTTTTTATTCTGGGATGGTTGACAACCTACTGTTCCAGAAAACCAAAAACTGTTACAGAAACCACATCAAAGATAAATATGTGCTGCTTGTACGCCAGTGAAGCTTGGTGTGTATCACTGGTGAACACTCAACTGCTGCACTGCCGTGAATCGCAAGTCAGTCCCATCTGAATTTTGGGCAAAAATGAGTTAATGACCGTTTTAGAGCTTTCTTCGGATGATCTTTCAGCTGCGTACAAAAAATATATAGTTTGTTCAGTAAAATTGAAAAACAATACCAAGTCAGATTGTCCCATAACGAAATGTAATCGCAAGTCAGTCCCATTACGAACTTGTGCGCCCTCCGGTACAAAGCCCAACACTAGGCCTAACACTATTTTAGCCAGTTTTATATTTTTCACTGTTACATTTTCATCGCAAAAGTTTTCAATTCATGGCGATTTTTTAGAGTTTCGCATGGAAATCGAATTTGAAAACTTCAGATGCCATTTTCTCAATGCCTACTTTTTACATATGGGACTGACTTGCGATTCACGGCAGTGCAGGTCTTCATTAATAGATGCCTGTGGTATAGGGCACTGCATGAAATTATCTCCTTCTCTTTCACTCTTACAGAAATTTTGTAAACAACAAGGCCAAGAAACGTCAAAATCCCATACAAAATCAAAACAGTGCGGTGCCCTATATAATTCGTGCATGGTGGCCTCACAATTGGATCTCCAACATGGAACTCCATCGTCGATGCTATCAAAAGCCGATAGCGACAGAAATTAAGGGAGTGAAAGTGGAGGTGGGTCGGCCACACACTACGCAGGGGCGGAAACGAAATCTGCAAACAAGCGTTATACTGGAACCCAGCAGGACATCGCGCTCAAGACTGAAAGTAAGTAAGCAATTATTCTATACGTGGAATGAAGTTGACAGAACGAATGGTTCCACGAGTAATGCAGAGAGGGATTGGATGAGATGTACACAGTGCGGGCGGTAACGCTGCAGCTTTGATTCTGACAGAATGTAGAACGAGTTCTCAAGAAACATAGAAGCCCTACAGGAGTTCAACGTATCCCTCAATAGCTTAATGCCGTGAGCTGAAATTGAGAGCTTCTCGACGAACGGACGTGAGATGATTCGATGAGCATCTGAATGACGCGAAGAACGTAGGCACAGAAGACCGAGGCAACGGAGAAAACGAATATATCCGTGCAATAGAATTCGAAAATGATCCAACTTCTCCCACGATGAGGTAAATGAAGGCATCCTTCACCTCGTCAAAACCAACAAAGCAGCTGGTGAGGATGGTATCGTTGTTGAACTATTCAGCACCTAAGAAACCGAACAGGCGCTGTCCATAAACTACGTAGACTCATTTTTGACCATCTCAGAAACCCCCTCCCCCTCGTAGACTTTTGTCCATACAAAATTTTTGAAATTTCTATAGACCCCTCCCCCCTAAGAGTCTACGTAGTTTATGGATAGGCCCACTACTACTAAAGGAGATGTAGACATGCCGCCTATAAAGAGCTACGCCAGATCATCTTACGTTGTCAAGCTGGCTTCATCGACGGACGGTCGGCCTACCGTGAGGCAAATCCTCCAGATTACAACCTATTCATCTAATTCAGGTAGCGTACCACAATATCGACTGCATAAAGCTATGGAAAACCTTGGACAAAAACGAATTCGGAAGCTGACTAGACTGACCAGAGCAACGAAGGACGGTGTACAAAACTATGTAAGGGTTTCAGGTGAACTAAAGTGACAAGCCGGGGCACGATTTTCTCGAAATCCTATGAATTTGTGTGCTTTGTGGGCGATATGGAGAGCTGTAAAGGTGTCGATATTACGCATGACCATGCTGAGGGTGACGGGTTCAAATCTCGGTCGGTCCAGGAACTTTTCGTAAAGGAAATTTCCTTGAATTACTTGGGTAAGGAGGATTTTCGTGCCTGCAACACGATAAACATTATAAATGGCGATTGGCAGGAGAAGCTCTCTGTTAATAACTGTGGAAGTGCTCATAGAGCATTAGGCCGAGTAGCAGGTTTGTCCCAGTGGTGACTTACGCCAAGATGAAGAAGAAGAAGCACGATGTTCATCAACATGTAACTTAAGTTATCGTAACATAACTATTTGAGGGGACGAGATTTTCACCATCTTTGAATATCTTCAACACTAGAGATCACGACACCGAGAAAATTGTTTACGTCAACTCTGCAAACGATGGCAATAAACTTAATTATCTCTTGTCTGAACAAAAACAATTTGTAAATTCCCGTTTTAGTTCAGAAAAAGAGGTGAGAGTGCAGGCCTTAGCGTCATAGGAAATCCCTGTGTTCAGTTTCCCCAATTTGAGCTTCCTACTCTCAGCATTCTTCACCAATTCGAATGATAAAATTGCCGTTTTCCATATATCTGGCTCCCCCTGCGCTATCCAATTTCCATCCGAAAAAAACCTACCCACGCACCATTATAGAAACAAATATAATCGAGCGAAATTTATTAAATTTGATAATTAACGTGCGGAAACTAATGTGGCTAATTCCTCCACTTGGTGAGGCAGCCAGAGGAAGACAAAACAAAAATGCTCGAAACAAAAATTATAACCATGCGCACAGTTAAGATAACGATGCGATCGATGGAGAAAAGCTGACTCAATGCCGATGCTCTTGGCGGGACCTGCCATGGCTGGAAGGTGCCCACCAATAGAAGAAAGAGGAAAATGCTACGAGAAAACAATTTGAACTCTATTTATAAACATCGCACACAGTTAGCATACGTGTTAATCAGGTATGTAAAGCCAGACGGAAGTGGCAATCAACCTAGTTAATTAAGCTCGTTGTTCCCTTCCCGTATTTCACGCTGCTTCGCGCGCGCGTTGTCTGTTTGGCTTCTGGCTGACAGACTGCCACCAAATGGAGAGTGGAGGAGATGAACTGCTGCAATCACCATCATTCTCCGGTTAGTTCCTTCGCAGACTGGGATGTTGTTGATTTTTTTTCTGTCTTGGAAGACACAGACTTTCTGCGAACGGGGAGAGCGCGCTAGCGAGCTCTAGGAAAGCGTAGTTCAGCCATGCTGCAAGCGGCTTCTTCTTCTTCTTCTTCTTATTTCTGGCGAGCCGACACCGTTCGGCATCAGCTCTAGTTTTAACGTCCGCCTATTTCTGGTACTAAGCCTAAACACGGACGGTCAGGGAGACATCCACGCACACCTGACACCCTACATATCGAACCCATCAACACATGGGCCGGGACCTACGGCTGTACTTCCTATCCGAGGGAAGGCGTGATCAGATATTTTTGTCTCAGAAATACCGACGGCGTCGACTAGGATTGAACCTAGACCGACTGGGGTGGGAGGCAACCACGCTTACCACTACACCACCGACGCCGCTCTGCAAGCGTCGACTCTGACTATATAGCCGCAATTAGTGATATTTTCCTCTTGCCTAACAGCTTTCGGAAGTGGCTGATTCGCTCGCTAACTGTGGCAAACTGGAGTCAAACCCGGGCTAGATCTATAAATCAGCATGCGAGCCAGGTTTGGGCGTAGTGTTTAGTTGGAGTGTTTTGAACTGTTTGGGTGATTTTACTGTAGTTATTACTATAGATATGACTATGAGCATAAAATGCTTAGTTCAATTTTAACGAGCGTAAATGAGAATCATTAGAGCTCCTAATTTCAGCAAGGTATGTTATAATCAAAGGTGATATGAGGCTGCAAAACGGTGAGTCGATAAGGAGAGCGTCCAACATAGCTCTGGTCCTCACAAGTTCCTACCTCATGCTTCCACGGGTCAAACGATGACAAAGACCGCCAGCCAAGAGTTGTGTGCTTAGCTGGTAGTGCAGCCTGGGCACTGTTGTCCTTTTGACTTCAGCTAGATTGAGGAGGTACGTCCCGAGCGTCTGTTCACCAAGGAGGTGCGGCTCAAACACCTAAGAAGGCAGCCCCTTCAACGCAATGTGGGCAGCGCGGCCCCGGTAAGGTAGCCTGCTGAAAACCTTCAAACACCCAGAAAAGCAATAGTAGAGTAAACGGATTGATTCAACGGCAACAGACCCGGCAACGAATAAAGGACAACGATTGGAAAGTCGGATCTTGGAACGTGAGAACTTTAAATGAACCCGCACGTGTTGGGCTCCTGGCTCGTGAACTGCAGAATCACAGACAAACAGACGTAACACTCTTCAAAACGGCTTGGCAAATGCATCTAACGATCAATTCATATTTCATTTGATTACTGCGATCCTTCCACCAGATGCGCTAGTGTTCGATCGCTTTGACGTTCACCAGTGTACACGTTGCTGAATGGTGCAAACGAAAATTACATGCGATTTGTGTAACAGTGTTCGTGTTAGCAAACGTCAAATCGAAATCCATCATGGCCGACAGTGTCTCGCACGATTATACCAACAGGTGGCAGTTTGCTCATAAAAAAGACACCGGGCAAATGTTTTTGATGAACTTCCTTCAAGAGTTACGTCTGTTTGTCTGTGGCAGAATGTCGGCGTTAATGTGGCCGCTATCCAGGAGATACGCTGGCCTAAAACTGGAGAACGCGAATTCCGAGCGGTGGATCCCATCGCCAACACTTCATTCAAGTACCACATCTACTACAGCGGCGGCGATAAGGCAGAAGGCGGAGTTGGCTTCATAGTGATCGGGAAGCAGATGAAGCGAGTTATTCGGAGGAAGCCGATAAGCGACCGATTCTGTGTGTTGACTCAACACGTACGGGTACGAAAAACCAGGCCCCTGACACGGCCTATATCAATGCATTGGAATCATGGTAGACAGGATGTCCTGGGCGCTAATAAATAGCGCCCACTGTCAAATGCGAAAACATCAACAATTTTTTGTTTCACGTTCATTTTGGTTTGTTGATCAGTTTTTGGAATCATTTTTTCCACCTGTTATGATCACAAAACACTTCAATCTCGCTTTAATATTAATGTACGGTAAGAGGAGCATGCGATTAGTTGAATAAAGCAACCCAACAAACACACATTGTAAATGTAATTTCGTGTGTGGCTCACAACATCAAACAAAAGCTGCGTTTGTTGATTACACGCTCATTTCAATTTGCACGAATATGAGTATAAGGCAGTTAGATGTTGGCTACGATATATTTCATTCATGCCAGGGGCCTGCGAAAAACGGATCACGCCGGAAAACAAACGCTTTGTCCTAAGCGGTGCATGTCGGTAACAAAGGCGCTCCGCAACAAACGCATGTCAGGCGATGAGAGCAATAAAACAAACATCGCTTGCCGTGCGTGTGCTGATATTTCGGCTTTTCTGCTGAAATTTTCGATCCACATTATCGAACTCATAAACATTTGGACGAAATAGGACTCTTGCAATCCTCAGAGTCTAGTTTCAGTTGTAAAACAATGCGAAAATCACGATGTGAATAGAACGAGACAAATATTCCTACCGTTTTTGTTGTGAACAAACTTGGGAGCGATTTTGTCATTATCTACTAACGAAAAAACAAAGCGTTGTTGCCGTGCCTTCTTCGTTGCCTATTTTTCGCTTGCGTTGGCATATTTTGCGTACACTGGTGTTGAGGATGAAGGGCAAGTTCTTCAACTACAGCCTGATCAGCATCTATGCGCCAACGAACGACAAACCCGATGACATGAAGGATGAGTTCTATGATGAGTGCCTTGATAAGGCCTACGGAGAGTGCCCAAAACAAGATGTCAAAATTGTCATCGGTGATGCAAATGCGCAGATCGGCAGAGAAAATTTCTTTCGGCCAGTCATTTGAACGGAAAGCCTTCATTCTTTTACCAACGATAATGGTCTGCGCCTTGTGACATTCGCTGCTACTAGAGGGATGGCAATCAGCAGTACCTACTTCGCACGTAAGAATATCCGAAAACACACCTGGCGACACCCGAGTGGTGACACTTGCTCCCAGATAGATCACGTGCAGGTCGACGGGCGACATTTTTCGGACGTCATAGATGTGAGGTCCTACAGAGGCCCGAACATTGACTCGGATCATTATCTAGTAGCCGCACAAATTCGGGCGTAATTATCCAGCGTCACGAGTTCAAGAAACAACAGGACGATGCGTTTCAATATCCATCGCTTGTCAGCCGAACGGGTTGCTGCACAGCACCATCAGAAGCTAGACGAGAGGATAGGAGAGACCAACGGATCTGGAGATGTCAACAGCCTATGGGGAGTTATCCACGAAGCAGTGACAACAACAGCGCAAGAGGTGATAGGTACCGCTCAGCGACGCCAACGTAATGGTTGGTTTGACGAGGACTGCCAACGAGTGACGAACGAAAAGAATGCCGCCAGAAGTCGAATGCTTGTGGCCGGTACCCGGCAGAACAAAGAGCGGTACAGGGTTGCAAGAGCAGAAGAGAAACGAATCCACCGCAGAAAAAACGGCAACATGAAGAGAGTGTTATTGCTGAAGCGCAGGAAAGTATGGACAGGAACGATATGCGGAGGTTTTATGCAACTGTCAATGTCGCGCGGCACAAGTCTGCGCCAGTGCCCGCCATGTGCAATGACCGGGAAGGAAATTTGCTGACAGACAAAACAATGGTGGCAGCCAGGTGGAAGGAGCACTTCGAAGATTTGTGGAATGGTAGCAGCGAAGGAGCACCCAGGAACAGGATTAACATAATGGATGGCAGTCAAGCAGTGGAATCACCAACACTGGATGAGGTTA
The DNA here is from genome assembly GCF_035046485.1 of Aedes albopictus. Classification (NCBI taxonomy): domain Eukaryota; kingdom Metazoa; phylum Arthropoda; class Insecta; order Diptera; family Culicidae; genus Aedes; species Aedes albopictus. The sequence goes on from NC_085138.1 coordinate 286,376,208, forward strand.
AAAAGGCCCTTAAGGAGCTGAAAAACAGCAAGGCTGCTGGGAAGGATGAGATCCCGGTCGAACTTCTTAAGCACGGAAGCGAGCAGCTACATCAATCAATCCACCATATTATTACAGGTCTAACTCGATTATCCGGGTGACTTCAAAATTATTTCATCCCGGATAATCGAATCACCCGGATAATCGAGCCACACTTGTTTTGTTTTATTTTTCATGTTCTTCAATTATTTTTTTTTTTCGTTAAACATAGAAGCTAACATACATGACGTTGTAGTGTAGTGCCTAAACTCAACGTCTTTTATTATTATAACCATGTCTCTTTAATAAAGACAAATCAATCAATATTATAACCATGTTTTTAAAAACAGAAATTTTAGCCAAAAAATGTAAAAAATAAGAACAATTTTCAAATAGGCTAAATTATATCTACAGGTGTTGTATTTGATGTTTATCACATTTTTTAACGTGTTGTAATCTAAAAACTTGTAGACAAAGCAAAAAAAAAATCTTTTCCCGGGATAATCGAGCCATTTTTGCCGGATAATCGAGCCCCGGATAATCACGCCCCGGTTAATTGAATCCCCGGATAATCGAGTCTGACCTGTATAAAGATTTGGGAGAATGAAGAATTGCCCACCAGTTGGTTGGATGACCTCATATGCCAAATCTACAAGAAAGACTGGAGTGTGCCAATTACAGAGGGATTACCCTTTTAAATTCGGCGTATAAAATACTGTCGCGTGTCCTGTTCATCAGACTGCGACCTCTTGAGGAGTCCTTCGTCGGCGAATACCAGGCTGGTTTTCGTGAGGGCCGATCAACGACGGATCAAATGTTTGTCCTGCGGATGATCCTAGATAAATTTCTGGAATATAACTTGCAGACTCACCATGTGTTCATTGATTTTAAAGCAGCGTACGATTCAGTGAAAAAAAAATGAGCTTTGGCAGATAATGTCAGAACATGGTTTTCCGGCGAAACTAATTAGACTGATACGCGCAACACTGGATGGATCAAAATCAAGTACTCGGATCGCGGACGAAGTGTCTACGTCGTTTGTGACCTTGGATGGATTGAAGCAGGGGGATGCTCTTTCAAATTTATTGTTCAACTTTGCACTCGAAGGAGCGATTAGGAGGTCAGGCGTGCAGAGGAATGGCTCTATCATCACACGGTCGCACATGCTCCTCGGTTTTGCGGACGATATTGATCTCATCGGCATCGATCGTAGGGCAGTGGAGGAAGCTTATGCTCCTCTGAAGAGAGAGACAGTTAGGATAGGCTTGACGATTAACTCTACCAAAACGAAGTACATGATAGCGGGTAGAGACAGAAGCAGGCCTAGTGATGTTAGTGCTGAGGTAGTGATTGATGGGGAAGTGTTTGAAGTTGTTGAAGAATTTGTTTAGCTTGGAACACTTGTGACATGTGACAATGACGTTACCCAGGAAGTGAAAAGGCGTATTGCAGCTGCGAATGGGGCCTTTTACGGATTGCGTAGCCAGCTTAGGTCCCGTAACTTGCAAACGCAAACAAAATTCGTTCTGTATAAGACGCTGATTCTTCCGGTTGCCCTCTACGGTCACGAAGCGTAGACGTTAAAGGAGGTCGACCGAAAAGCCTTTGGAGTTTTTGAGCGCAAAGTGCTGCGGAGAATTCTCGGTGGGAAACAAGAAAATGGAGTGTGGCGCAGACGCATGAATCACGAATTGTACCAAGGGGCTGTCCATATACCACGTGGACAAATTAGAGGGGGGAGGGGGTTCGAGAAAAGTCCACGCTTGTCCACGGAGAGGGGGGTGGGGGTCTACCAAATGTCCACGTGGACAAAATGGATTAAAGATTAGAAAAATAGATTCTTTAACGAAACGTGTCGTATCATTGGACTTTCCTTCAAACAGTTATCCAATAAATTTGTTTATTATAATTATTTTAAGGTTTTTATTTCATTGGTGGCTGCTTCAAGTGAAAAAAATCAGGGCACTATAAAAAAAAACTTTCAAATATCAACAAGAAAGTTTCTTGAAAAATTATCAGAAATTTGAATTACCTGGTGTCTGTTATTTAGAAGAATTCTGGACTTTCGAAATAAAGCGTGGACCATAACCATGTTGCAGTTTCTATCATAATTTTCGTTGAAGCTCTGAATTGTTTTCTCGAAATTTAAAATCATATAGGGTAGCAAACAACTTGGGCAGCAGCCGGTATTTTGGGCAAGCTTGCTATTTGGTGAAAAAAATCATGAAATGATGTGATTCGCTTTCGACAACGAATACTGCGCTTTAGCAAACCAACCTCCTGTACGAGTAGCACACGAACAGAATCGACGCTGATCAGCATTGTTGGCTGCTCCTTTTCGCCGTTGAGCTGTTGCGTTCCAGCCAAGCCTGTCTTTTAATCGCTTTCGATGCTTTTCGATCACCTTATCGCGAAGCATCGTAGGCTGGGAACGTTATTGGTGTGGTGTCGGTACATGCGAATGTTGATTCTGTGTGCGTGTCGAGCGTTCGTGCCGTAGCTTCTAAAACCAACCCATTCGGTGTTGTTCGGCTGTTTGGGTGAGCATGTGGCGGCACTGACAGATGTGTGCAAAATCGTTTGTGAGTTTCATCATGTTCGTTTTGCCACCTCTTTGCCTCTGCTCATCGCTGAGCAGTGTACAGTTCAATCGCAAGCGATAAAAATACAATTGATAAGTTGATTGAGCATTCGTGAGGTGATATTTTGCATCATTGATTTTGGGCACATTGTGTCAATTGGTTCAGAATTGGCTGAGTTATAGCTGAAAAGTGCCCAAAATAGGACCCCTGCCGAGATGGTTCCACTTCCCCAAGCGTCATCGAATTTTTTAAATAGAAATGATAAAGTCTGTCTAACTTTCGATGCTTAACTTATAAATCGGTCAAGAAATTTCCTCTCAAATATCAGAAATTTTAATTGGGCATTGAATTCTAACATTTCTGTTTAGTGTACTACACTTGTGTACTTCAGAAAAATCGCTATAATTCTTGTTAATTTTTTAAATTGCCATAAAAACTGAACCTTTGTTAGTTTTAAAAATACCACTATATGAGAGCCATCTCAACAAAAATTAAGACAAGCATGGATTGAACAAACATTTAATGCAGTAAAAGTTGATAACTTATATTACGAAAGCTATTGAACATTTTTATTTCTAAAAAGATGTTAATTATATTTAAAGCATTGTTAGCCAAGAAAAAATCATTGTCTAAATAAACTTTACATAGTCACTGATTCCTAACATTTTCCCATCTTTGACAAATAGGAAAAGTATCGAAATATTTATTTTTTCTAAAGTCCACGTGGACATTATGGGAGGGGGGTAGGGGTCTGTGAAAAGTCCACGCTTGTCCACGGGGAGGGGGGAGGGGGTCTAAAATCATGATTTTTCTGTCCACGTGGTATATGGACGGCCCCCAAGTGTACGAAGATGCGAATATTGTTAAACGTATAAAGTATGGCAGACTTCAGTGGGCTGGACACGTAGTGCGAATGTCGGAAGCGAATAGCGAAAACAATATTCAGGTGAGAACCCGGTAGAGGTGGGCGACTTCGTGGGCGGCCGCGAACTCGTTGGCTGCACGCGGTTGAAGAAGATCTACGATCCCTACACGTTCGGGGAAACTGGAGGAACATCGCCCAAGACCGACGAAAATGGTGCTCTACTAAGAGGTAAGGTAGGATATGATTAAAAAATAACTAAATAGTTATCTTGTACCGACTTTTCTATCCCTCTATGCAGAATACCCTCTTCGAATGAGTGTAATCAGTTTCGTACCTTTTAATTCTGCCCTATGTTGCTTATCCTTTGACAGATACGCGTATTTCCACTACCACTTGTAATCTTCCTCAATGCCTCCACAGGTGTTCATTAGGAATTCCTTCAGAAGTTCCCTATGCAATTTCAATAGGTTTTCGGTCAGGTATCCTTAAAGAAGTCCCTTTAGAGATTCTTTCAGGAGGATTCATAAATGCCTCCTGGAGATCCATTAGGAATTCCGTTAGAAGTTTCAACAGCAATTTCTGTAGGAGATCTTTTGAAATTTGTCTAGGAGTTCTTGCAGGGATTCCTTCTGAAGTTCCTCTAGAAATTTCTACAGGAGTTCTTATATCAATTAGTCAGAAATTCCTCCAGGAATTTCAGGGATACTTGCGGATGTTTCTTCAGAGATTCCTCCTGATTTTTTCAGGGATTCCTACTGAAATTCCTTCAGATATCTCTCCAGAAGTTCCTTCAGAGAATCTTACGGAAGGATCCAATGAAACTTTCAGGAAAATGCTGGGATTCTCCCAGAAGTTTGTTCATGGGTTCCTATGTAAGAGTTCCTGCTAAGATTCCTTCAGGGTATCCTTAGAGAATGGGTCTCCAGTTAGCCTAGTGGTGAGGCTTCCAATCGCCAATCCGGAGACGGCGGGTTCGATTCCCGTTCTGGTCGGAACATTTTCTTGACTTTCCTGGGCATAGCGTATTATTCTCCTTGTCTCACAATATACAAATTCATGCAATGGCAGGCAAAGAAAGCCCTTCAAATAATAACTGTGGAAGTACTCAAAGAACACTAAGTTGAAGAGAGGCAGGCCAAGTTCCAGTGGAAACGTAGAGCCACCAAGAAAAAGCAGAAGAAGAAGATCCTAAGGAGATTACTCGAGAAGTTCATTTAGGGATTCTTTTAGGAGTTCTTCCAGGGATCGTTCTTTCAGATTGCAGATTGAGTTTGTGATTTTTCCTGGAGCACTCACGGATGCCTCCAAGAGTTACATCAAAGATTTATTCAGAAGCTTATTCAAGAATTCTTACAGGAGTTTCTTAAGGGAATCTTGTAGGAGTTCCTTCAAAAATTTCCTTTGTATTATAATCAGATATATCACCAGGATATTCTTGAGGGACCTTCCATGAAGTCTCTACAAGAATTCCTCCAGAATTTCCTTCTGCAATTCTTCCAAGAATTCTTCATGGGATACCACTTCTCCTGCCACTGAAATCCTGCCCCAAAACCGGAAAGATTCCGCTGAAAATCCTTCGAGGATTCCGCCTGGAAATCCTTCGGAGATTCCTACCGGAATTCCTTCGGGAATTTCCCCTGAAATTCTTGCAGGAAATTCTCCTGTAATTTCTTCGGAGATTCCTCCTGGACTTCCTTCCAGGGTTCCTCAGGATTTCCTTCGAAGATTCCTCCTGGAGGTCCTTCGGGAATTTCGGGGAATCTTCCTAGAGTTCCTTCGTGGGTTCCTTCTAGAATTCCTTCGGGGATTCCTCCTGGACTTCCAATGCAACTCCTTCGGAGATTCCTCCCGGAATTCCTTCAGATATTACTGCCAAAATTTCTTCGGTGGTTCCCCATAGGATTCCAGCAGGGATTTATCCTGTAATTTTTTCGAAGATTTCTTCTAGACTTTCTTTGGAGATTCCTTCTCGAATTCCTTCGGTGATTCCTCCTAGAATTCCTTAGGATATTTTTCCTAGAATTCTTTCGGGAGTTCCTTTTGGATTACCTTAGAGGATTCCTCCAGGAATTTCTTCGAGGATTCCTATAGTTCCTTCGGGGATTCCTCCTGATATTCCGTTGGGGATTCCTCCTGAAATTCCTTCAGGACTTCCTTTGGTGATTCCTCTTCAAATTTCTTCTGAGATTCCTCCTTGAATTCCTTCGGGGATTCCTCGAAGATTTTTTTCGGGATTTCCTCCTGAAATTCCTCCGGAGATTCTTCCTATAATTCCTTCGAGAATTTCTTCTGGAATTCTTTAGGGGATTCCTCTTGGTATTCCTCCTGGGATTCCCTCTAGAATTCCTCCGAGGATTCTTCCTAGAATACCTCCGGGGTTTCCTGCTGGAATTCCTTCGGGTATTCTTCCTGGAATACCTTCGAGGACTCCTCGCAAAATTCTTTCGGCAATTCCTCCTAGAATTCTCTCAGGAAATACTGCTGGAATTCCATCAAAGCTTCGTCCTGGATATTTTTCGTTGATACTCGCTAGAATTTTTTTTTGGGGATTCTTTCTCGAATTCTCTGGAAATTCCCACTAGAATTCTTTTGAGTATTCCTGCTGGAAAGTGGTTGGGGATTCCTGCTTGAGTTTCTTTGGAATTCCTCCTGGATATTATTTGTTGATTCCTCCTAGAAGTCCTTGGGAGATTCCTTCTCGGATTCCTTTAAAAAATCCTGCTGGAATTCCTTCGGGGATTCCTCTTGGAATTCTTTTGGGAATTTCTGCCGTAATTACCTAATTGGGATTCCTGCATGCATTCATTTGTGGAATCATCCTGGAATTACTTTGGGAATTCTTGCTGGATTTCCTTCTGAAATTCCTCGAAATTCCAATCAGGGAAGTTTCTGCAGGGATTTCTTTAAGAGAGATTCTTGAATCACTTGATATTCCTGCAAAAGTTCCTTCAGGGTTTCATACAGCAGTTCCTGCTCAGATTAATCCAGAACTATTTTCATGGATTTCTCCAGAACAGTGCTGAAAATGCCATTTCGACATATCTAAATTCAACCACATCCTGCTCATTTAAACCTCAAGCTTCCACAGGTTAATCGATGACAAAGACCGCCAGCTAAGAGTTTTGTGCTTAGCTGATAGTGCAGCCTGGGTACTATTGTCCTTCTGACTTCAGCTAAATTAAGAAGGTACGTCCTCAACGGCTGTCTGCCAATGAGGTGCGGTTCATCGATTTCGGAATTCTGAGATTACCTAAATATGGTTTACGTGATTTATGAACGGTCCTTTTTTTTACGGTGAGTAATTTAAGATTTATTTTAAATCACTTGAAACCCCAAGCTAAATCCACAATTCACCATTCAGAACCGCAACAACCCTGCACCGATTCCGCACAGAAAGCACATTTTGTATCCATTATGCTATTCTCACCTCTTAGGGTAAAAGGGTATAATACGCCCCACCGGGGCAAAACGCCCCCTTCATTTTCTAGCGATTCAAGTGCTTTTCGCATGCGTGATCGATTAGAGATCTTAAATATTGAAGAATAATTGCCATCAAGCTGATCCGTTAGTTGATTGGTACAGAAAACCAATAAAAATATCAAAAAGTCTGAAACCGAGGCTTTTGGCGTAATATTTTACCTCTTGTAAACTGACTTCATTGAAAACGAAGCTAGTTCTATTCGCTTGTGTTATTTTGCAACTTTTATGCAGTTGATCACTTGGTGAAAGACCCTCCTAAGAAAAGCATGTGGTGGAATTAATCCTTGGTACAGTTTTATCACGGAGCTAGACGTTTTTCTTTTGATGGGGCGTATTGCCCCGTTTGTTTTGATAAGGTAAATTTTGGAACGTTTTCGAAAAACGTTTCAAAGCTGCCATAGCCATCCCTCCAAAGGCAAAGTTCTCATGTAACACTTCACTGTCTTTAGGAACAACGATTTGCAGTGGACAATAGATGGAATAAGGCGCCAATTTTAGATATATTGCCATTTCTGCTTAATGTGGGCATATTATACCTGTTTACCCTACTAACCGATTGTAGTGGTGCAACACCACTTTCCTGATGCACTTCGACCGGCGACGGTAGCGACACCATTGCCTTTTGCTTTGCCACCATCACGCTACAACAAAGACGACGACGATGCGACGGTTGTTGGGTTGCTTGGTGGCGTCAGCAGCAGCGGTGCTTCTCTTCATTTTCCATTTGCCGGACGGGCGGATGTTGTTATGTTGTAGCATCGCAAAAGGATGAAGCCCAGAACATTAGGTTTTGGGGAAAGGAGGGTTAAAGGAGCTTTTTAATAGTGATCCAGGAAGCTCAATCAGTATATAGCTATGTCGCAATATCTTACTGCGTTCGATTCCCGATGGGTCAGGCTCTTTCTTTTCACAACTTTAAGTCCAATGTGTTCACTGAAACGCGAAAGCATGCTTGTTTTTTAGCTTTTTTTGGGTTAAAATGTAATAAAAATCTCCAATTTCAGGGAATGTTTGATATTAAACCTGAATACATAATATGGGAACGTAACCCCACAAACGGCACATTTTACACCAATCTCCCCCTTCGGGATAGGCAAAGGCCGTTGCCGGTGCGGCAGGGAACATCGTTCTTAAAAATGCATTTTGTGCGGAACGTGTTGTCGCCGTCGTCACAGTCTCGCTCGCTACCGACAGACCGTGATGATAGCGATACGGCGACAACACGATAAGAGCATAGAAGAGCAGGAACCAGGAGCCGGCATTGAACCCGGTGTGGAACGGATTCCGCACGACAACGACGACAACAGCAACAGCAGCGGCGGCGAAGAAGTGTGTATACGTGGTACTGTTGCTGATGCTCTTCAAACAGCAAGGAGACAGAAGTGCATTTTGCTAATGGGTCGCTACGAGCAGTCAGGGACTTAGGTGCTGGTAGAAAGTCGAAGCCCGAGCTAAAAACGGTCTGTTTACTGGAAGGTGTTGTTGTCGTCTCGAGGGGACCAGTTTACTGGCTTAGAATAAGGCGCCCTGGAGGGCAATCCTCTAGTAACAAGTGCGATTTTAATTAAATTTAATTTACTTGTTTGCGTAGACTGGCAAATACGGAATGGATGCAAAAAATCTACTTCCGGGACCCAAACGAGAAACAGCTGGAAATGACACAAATTTGTTATTGCTATAACTTTGAGTTGGCAACTTCGTTCTCGTCCTTCCCTACTAGAATTTGAACGTTCTCGCAACTTTTAGCGATTAAACATGAACCGTGTATGAGGCTCCTCGTTAAACAAACATTTCATGTAATATAATGCGAAGCAACTGTCGATAAAATCAGCTCGCAAGTGCGTTTTTGCAGTCCGTAAATATCCATACATACCTTCGCTCGAGTCTATTTACGGCTATAGAAAACTACAGGAAAAAGTTTAGCATTAACTACTGTTGAACAATATTTGAACTGCTTTTTGTTTCGAGAATCAACAAGACCCCCGCGCCACCTCCAACTCTTTGCACTCAGGGCAGCTCTTCTACGCTCGTTCGATCCCCGGCAGTTGATTCCTCCCTATTTGTATGTCCGTCTGTCCGTTCGTTACTCGTTATGTCTGCCGGAGTTCAGCCATTAGTGTTTCTCAAGCAGTCTAATTTAGAGTACGCGTTAATAGGTCCCAGTGAGTTCTAATACTTGATACCACTTGATACTTGACGGGCTACAACATGTAGCGTACCACGAAGCCGATGACTGCTGAATATGGTTTCAGCATATCGTTCCTATGGCATACGACTACGTGCCCAGTCAACCGCATCCCGCCGTGTTTAATACGCTTCACTATATCCGCCTTTTTGTATATTTTTTCTTCTAAACCAGAACAGAATGGTCCAGATAGTGTGGGGTTAAGGCCGTCTTCTACAACAAAAGTAAATGTTAGGACTACTCTCTTCTCATCCCACTAAACACATTTCCATGGTCGCCAAATCCTTCGTCTCTACGGAACCACCAAGAAGACATTGCTTCAGTGAGGGGCTAGTGCACATCGCACCCTCAAGGTTAGCTGCGTAGCCTGCAGCAACGAACATCGATGACTCGCTTTGGAGAGTCCATCACAGTAGCATGCTGGCACTTAGCCAGTTTCCCGAGTGGTCCTCGCCACTCCCTTTGTCCTCGAAAGGCGGGCAGGGTCAACCCCGCCCGCGCCCAACTGCTTTGCAGACATCAAGAACTGATGCCCACGTGCAACCCGATCTGACCTGCTGAAGGCAAGGGTATCATTACCCCTTCCCAATCGCGGGCTCGGATCCAACCCAGTAGACCGACGCCACGACAGCACCGCTACCGGGACTTCCTCTCGGCGGCCACTTAATCGCTGTAAGGGTCGATCTCGACCGCAGGGCATCGGTATGACCTACGAAGCCGACTTCGAACCCCTGAACCACCTCTTGCACTGCATCTGGACTAGCCATTCTCCGAGTCCACGCGCCACCTCCTCTGTAGCTCCCAGACGATATGGGTGATAGCCGTTGAAACGGCATTCCAGCTAACCTCATCCCTACACATCCTCTGGACCAAGTTGTCCGGGTTTGTGTCCTCCCCGCATGTGGCAAGCATGCGGTCACGCATTGTGCGAAAACGCGGGCACACGAACAAAACGTGTTCCGCCGTTTCCTCTAAATCATTGCACACTGGGCATTCGGGAGAATCCGCATACCTGAAAGGGGCTGTCCATAAACCACGTGGTCATTTTTTTGGGACTTTTCAACCCCCCCCGTGGTCACTAGTCCATACAAAATTTTTTATTTGTCCATACAAAATGATCATTGGCCGAACCCCCCCCCCCCCCTCATGACCACGTGGTTTATGGACAGCCCCAAGTAGATACTGTCGGAAGCAACCATGACCTGTAAGGACCTGTGTCAGGTGGAATGTAACTTCTCCATGGCGCCTATTAATCCAACTATCTACCCTCGGTATCAACCTATGGGTCCACCTTCCTTTGGTGGAACTGTCCCACGCGCGCTGCCATTTGACCATGGAGGCCATCCTGGCAATCCTGCGTATGCCTCTTGTGCCGCGCATTTCGAAGCACTCCATGTCCTCACTGATAAGAATGCTGATAGGCACCATACCAGTAATGACGCAGAGAGCGTCTTGTGACATGGTACGGTACGCGCTCGCAACCTTCAGGCACATAAGCCTGTAAGTACTTTCCAGCTTCCGTCGGTAGCATTTAGTACTTAGCGCGGTGACCTACGCCGGGCCACCATACCTAAGTATGGACGTAGCAACACTAGCCGGAAGCTTGCGCTTACTGGCGTACACCGCAGAGCTATTGGACATCATCCGGGACAGTGCCGCAATAGCTGTGAAGGCTCTTTTACAGGCATAATCGACGTGGCTACCGAAGGTAAGCTTCCTCCTTCTCTTGGCGTAACGTCCTCTCTGGGACAAAGCCTGCTTCTCAGCAGTTCTATGAGCACTTCCACAGTTATTAACTGAGAGCTTCCTCTGCCAATGACCATTTTGCATGTGTATATCGTGTGGCAGGCACAAAGATACTCTATGCCCAAGGAAGTCAAGGAAATTTCCAAAAGATCCTGGACCGACCGGGAATCGAACCCGTCACCCTCAGCATGGTCATGCTGAATACCCGTGCGTTTACCGCCTCGGCTATAGGGGCCCTTTCGAAGGTAAGCTTATCGTCGATCATCACGCCCAAGTGTTTGACGGAGCGCTTTGACAGGATAGTGCACTCTCCTACACTGATCTCCGTCTGCTGCTCCGACTTCAGATTGTTAACAACCGTCACCTCTGTCTTGTGGTGAGCCAGCTCCAGTTTCCTGGACCGCATCCACGCCTCCACAACCTTGATCGAGTGGTTGGTAGTCAACTTTATCTCCTCGATCGTTTCACCGTAGACTTCGAGCGTAATGTCGTCGGCAAATCCGACAATCACCACTCCCACTGGATACTCTTACCTCAACACCTCGTCGTACATGACATTCCATAACACCGGACCCAGGATGGAACCTTGCGGGACTCCTGAGGTTATGTGAAAGCACTTCCGACCCACCTCCGTGTCGTAGACTAGTACACGATTCTGGAAGTAACTTCCGAGAATCTTGTACAGGTACTCCGGTATCTCCAGACGCAAGAGCGCATCGGCAATAGCAGACCAGCTGGCGCTATTAAACGCATTCCTTACATCCAGAGTCACTACCGCGCAAAAGCGAATTCCCCTCCTCTTAGGCTCGAGTGCTTTCTCGGCGGTTTTTGTAACTGACAAGATAGCGTCTACGGTGGACCTCCCCTTCCGGAAGCCGTACTGGTTACTCGAAAAACCATTTTCGCCCTCGGTGAACCTCAACATTCTATTGAGGATGATCTTTTCGAGCACCTTTCCCGCCGTGTCAATTAAGCATATTGGTCTATATGCCGACGGGTCTCCGGGTGGTTTCCCCACCTTTGGCAATAGTACCAGGCTTTGCCTCTTCCAAGCTTGTGGGAAAACTCCCTCGTCCAGGCATTTCTGCATAGCAGACCTGAACATCTCGGGAGCCTCTGTAATAGCTACTTTTAAGGCCAGGTTCGGACGCTTGAGCTCTAGGATCATTTCACCCGTACGAGTACGTCTAATACTGCGCATGTCGGCTCCCAGATCTACGAGCTTGGCATCGCTTCGTATCGCCTTCAGGACGTCCGAGTAGTACTTAGACTGTTTGGTCTTGATGACGAGCGCATCGCCTTTCTCACGCTTGGAACCTACCCTCCTACGCCTTCTAGGTTTGGCGTCCCTAACCTCCTCAACTAGAGGTTTTTTTTTCTTTTTCCTATACCGCTCAACTTTCGTCCAGGGGAGGGCGGGGGGAGTGGGGGGCTCCCCATGGTTCATCCTACTCTGTGATTGCTGAGGGCCTAACAACGATTCAGGCCCATCCTTCCCAGCTTTCCGGGACGCACTATGGGCCAGAAATCAAAATTTCGCGACAAAAGTCAAAAAAGTTGTTTTTCTAAAATCAATTAATTTTTATATCTGTATGATTGTTTGGGCTATGTTTGATTATATACCGACTGATTTTTTCGATTTGTAACAAAATTGTATCCTTTTTTGTATGGAGAAACTTCTTATAAGCGGAAATTCTCGATTTTAACCAATATTTAGAAAAATGTGATTTGTGGTGAAAAATATGCCCAACATGTATAACGCATGCATTTCCTAAAAGTACATTTAGTATATTTTGCATATTTGGTGCACAAATTGCGATACTTTAAAGTTTAAAAATAAATTTTACAATATTTGCTCAAATTTTACGGTTTATTTGCCAATGTGTTCAGAAAGTAGGAGTATTCGACCGTATTCGACATGCAACCGGTCTAGGATGCTAGTTTAGACTCTTGTTTTTCGAATGCTTCCGGACTTTTTTGCGGGAATTTGCGGGAAACCAAGTTAGAGTGATTTTAGTGCTTGCTTTAATTTTACAATATTTAACGCTGTACTTAAATAATCATCCACTCTTGCCATTACTACGCAATGACTTTATGACTTGTGAAGCAATATACATAGCAACAAACAACTACCATTCTGGAAGATTTTGTTTTAGATATAAATGTGATTATAAGCTTTTAAATCAAGGCCACACACTTACTCAATGTGCAAAGTTTCGGTATATCAATCAGAGTGATCACTTAGAATTTAAAATTAACTCAACGTACACACATAATACATATGTACAGATGGATACATTATTTATGAAATTAGGAACAAATCCACAACTCAAGTGAGATTTGACCTCACGAGCCTTATATCAGCGGCGTCATGGTCGCGATTTTTTCCGCAGTCAGGTTCGCAGATTGTGAACAATCCTCGGTACTCATTTTACGTAATTTATGTTTAGTCCCTTACTGTCAGAGCTGTCAGATCGGTGTAACACGCTAAAAATAATTTACACAAAAGGCTATTTACACGGAAAAAATACACGGTAATGAATATTTATTGGGTACCGGGCTGGACACAGAAAATTTAATTGTTTTCTTTGGTACATCGAGGTCTTGAAATTAGTCTATGCTTATATGCCACACAAGTGCTTCACTGACTTAGCTACTTTAAATATTACAAGGAAACTCAAATATGTCTATTTATCGCAAATATATCCATCCCACTTATACATATGTACGAAGAGCGAGCGTAATCTATTTGTTGTTCAAATACCGGTTGCAAGGCATTTGGCCGACTGTCATTTGGGTGATTGCCGCTTCCCGAACGCCATTTGGCCGAAAGGGTCATTTGGCTGAACGCCATTTGGCTGAATGTCGTTTGGCTGACGATCGTGCCACTGTTCTCCACATCAGTATAACTCAAAATAATCGCCTATGATTAAAAGGAGGAAAAATTCTGATAAAATATTGACAGTTTCAACGCCAAATAATCTCTGAATTGTAAAACTAGAAAGAATAGACAATGATTGGAGGAAGAAAGATAGAAAAACTAATGTTGATCAAATTGGCAGCTATCATGTGAAAAGGGTTCTTTGTATTATTTTGTACATAATTCGGTCAAGCGGCATTCGGCCAAATGTTGGACATCTGAAAAACCTGATCAGCGGATTTTTTCATCAAAAACTTATCCGTATATACATAAATTGAACTTTTTGAAAATCATAATTGACCACACGAGTTGATGTACCGAAACTTTGCACTTTGAGTAAGTGTGTGATATTGATTTGAACGCCTACAATCACAGTCTTACCTGAAACGAAACTTTCCAGAAAAATAGTAGTTTGTTGCTATGTGTATTGTTTCGCAAGCCATAAAGAGATTGAGTCGTAATGGCGAAAGTGGATCTTAGAGTGGATGGTTATTGAAGCACAGCGTAAAACATAGTTTTGTAAATCAACGCATGTACTAAAATCACTATATCTTGGTTTCCCACTAATACCTGCAAAAAGTCCGGAAGCATCTGAAAAAGAAGAGTCTCAACTAACTTCCTAGATCAGTTGCATGTCGAATACGGTCGAATATTACTACTTTTTGAACAAATTGGCAAATAAACCGTAAATTTTGAGAACATATTGTAAAAGTTCAATTTAAACATAAAGACATCACAATTTGTGCTTCAAATATGCAAAATATACTAAATTTACTGTTAGGATTTTCCACCAAAAATCAAATTTTTCTTGCAGATACGTATGCACCACGGGAATGGTGTAAAGTATCACTAACAAAACAAACAAACAAACAAACATTTTTCTTAATATTGGTTAAAATCGAGAATTTTCGCTTATAAGAACTTTCTCCATACAAAAAACTATACAATTTTGTTACAAATCAAACAAAATCAGTCGGTATACAAGCAATCATAGCCCAAACAAGCATACATATATGAAATATGATTTGTTAAAAAAAAGAACAACTTCTTTGAGTTTTGTCGCGAAATTTTAATTTCTGGCCCATAGTGGGACGTCTGGCTGGGGTCCAACTTGCCGGACCGACCTGCTGGGGTCAACCTTCATTGTTAGTAACTGCCTAGCCTTGTGGGCACCGCCAGACAGCTCCCAACCTGACGGCTCCTTAGCCGCTTCTGTAAGTGCTTATTTTGATAAGCAGTCGCATCCCCCGCATCTTCTGGTCTTCCTGCGGAAGCGAAGGCCTCCGTCTGGGTAGACATCGTAACCTTTGCTTTCGCGGTTCTGCTGCTGCTGCAGTTTTCACGAATCCGCGACCTTGCATCGACTTACGAAGTCGCAACAGGGTCATTTTAAGATTTTGTTAGATCCCACGAGTAGCACGTGGGAGGAGGTCTTCGACGCCAGAGCCATGTATTAACGCGGTAAGGGACGAAATACTATGGGAGATGCGCAGGTACCCCACATGCTCCATTAACGAGCACCTTTATCGCCTCCTCGATCACTCATTCCTCGGCAAAGTTCGCTTGACACCTTGAATGGAAGTTAGTAGTCCTATTCTTAGCCGGCGACTACGCGGCTGACTCGCAAGCGGAGGGTTCGTCAGACCCCGGGACTGTAAATCCCTGCTGTCCCTGAGCACACAACTCTTAGCTAGTGGTATTTCTAATCGCTTAGGGTAGGGACTTGTGAGGATTCGGGCAACGTTGGACGCCCAGCATGTCGACTCACCATTTTGCAGCCCAATGTGTTATTCTCGTCTTTGCAGGGTTGTTGTCCGTTATTCTTGCAACATGTCCTGCCCACCGTATCCTTCCGGCTTTCGCCACTTTCTGAATACTATGTTCAGCGTAGTGCAGTGAGCTTGTGGTTCATCCTTTTGAATCAAACACCGTTCTCCTGTGTACCGCCGAAGATCGTCTTTAGCGTGCATCGTTCAAAAACTCCGAGTTCTTGCACGTCCTCGAGCACGGTCAATGTCTCGTGTCCCTAGAGAACCACCGGTCTTATTAGCGTTTTGTACATGTATGTAGTAAGTTTTTTTTTGTACAACATGCATGTACTTTGGCTTAGCAGTCGAAATCCAATAAGCACAACATACATGTAGTAAGGAGAAAAATACATTGTCCAAGCGGAAATAATAAAATAGGAAGACCAGAGCACTTGAGCTACTACGATACTCCCCTCATAACATTCTAAAAGAAGTTGAGAACCCATGAATGTAGTGTGCTAGCGATTACATTACTTCATTCCTATCGTAGCCATGCCATATCGAAATACGATGTTCTCGAGCGTCGTCGTCAGTCAGTACGGTACTATTTTGTTTACATTTAAATTGACTCCAAATAGTGCTCTCCATATACACACAGTCGCAGTCAGTCGCAGTGTACTCGGTGCACAAGAGTTTCCCGACTATGGGACTAAATCGAACAGAACCGACCTGGACGTCCCGTTGTTTACCCAAGGAAATGGAAAGTAAAAACGTATCGGGTCGAGAGCTTCTGTACCAAGGGGTGATACACAAATTATGTCACGCAAAAATCGTCCGTTTTCAACCCCCCCCTCTCCCCTATGTCACACTTTTTGTATGGGACCACAATTTTTTTTTGTATGGGTTGTCACATTTTGCAACCCCCCTCCCCCCTAATTTGTGTACGACCCCAAACTGGTACAGTGTGGAATCGCATGCATCGAACTAACTGGCGGACTGTTCAGCTCAGCGCGTAGATGGGGGTATAGGACGCACGTCCAACAACGACGACGACGGACGGATGGCGTGCTGACGGAAGAAAATTTATTGGATTTTCCTTCTCCGTATGGCATGGAACAGACAACTCGTTGCGCTGCGTGCGTTGGCCGACTGGCTGGTAATAGAAGATTAGAAGGTCTTTTTTGTCTTGTTTTTTTTTTGTGTGCATGCCCGAAGACAGACTACGCCAGACGGAACGACAAGATGGACCAGACGGCCGACCAACGCAATACAACGATGACGGCGACGACGACAACGGAGAGAGTTCTGATGAGACTGCAAAATAACCTTCTAAAGCTGGACGCAGGAGTGAGCGAGGATTCGGTTGAGGTTGGTGTGGGTGAGTTGTATTGTGGAGGATGTTGAATCAACAAAACCAGAGCTACCATAAACGATGTGTCATTTTACGAGTTGTGAAGCTGAGGCTATTGAACACTGGCTGGCTTAGAGATAGTGAAATTGAAATAAGATCATTTTACAAGAAACATATTGAAGCTAATGCATTCATGTTGGGGCCTTGCTCAGCTCAATCAAAAAAGGAACAGCTATGAAATAAAACTATAGCTAAGTTGATTGCTCAGTTTAAGGGGAGTACAAAGTTTTGAAGTTGTACACAAGGTGGTGTTTACGTTGAAATTGAACCATAAAGTTCAATTCATAAATTGATTATTGTCATTGGACTAACGCATTCACTGAGCTACGTATTGCTGAACCTTATTATAATTATTTTAATTCTCGGTATGATATATTTTCTGTATAATACGCATTTAGTTATCTATAAACACGAAATAAACCCTTTGAATTTGGAGGTTGTAAGCAACGATTCAGTAGAATTGTGATAATAGTTCTGTTTAATGAAGTAGGTTGAACATTGTTGAAATTGCTGCATCCTTCTCTTACCTATTCGTCAACAAACGGGTTAGAGCAGGATGCAGCAACTTCAACAAAGTTCAACCTACTTCATTGAACAGGACTTATATATTTCAGTTGGAAACATTCAAACGACTTAAGCATGAATTTTGTTTTGTTTATAAGTGTGGGTTGAGATTATGGTAGTACATTTCTCTTTAAATATGGCTTTCACCAACTTTGTGACCTATATCCATCAACCACTCGATATGAGCAAAAGACGTGGCGCACATGTGTGCTACCCCACATTTGTCCCAAATTGGCTTTCTCAAGACACAACATAAGGAAAGCAAAACTTGTGCGGGTGATTGACAGCTACAATTAACTGAACAAACACATTTCACAAAATTTAATTCTTCGCAACAACAACGGGGCCACAATCCCCGGCGGATAAAGCCGCAACTCGTTCGGTGATGCTATTCTAGTTTGCTGTTAAGAGTAAGTGAAATGCTAGCCCAGAATGGGGTTTGGATATTTTATTAAAGCGATGTGTTTAAAAATTCCATGGAGGATTTCTTACACCCACTTGTTGGATCAGCATTTTAAAACCCATAATGTGATTAGCTATGTCTAACATGACAAGCTATCTCTTTTAAGTAAGGTAACCGGTTGAACGGTGTATTTTTATTTGCTGTTGACAAAACGAAGGCTAAGCACAAGATTTTTTCTGCAAACAGGATACTAATGATCAAACCAAGTAAGTCGAAAATATTTTTTTCTGAATTCTACCTACAAATATTTGAAAACTTTCATAAGAATATGAGTAACATGTTGATCGCAAAGACTGTTCCACTAAACCTATACAAAAATTTTCACTAAAATCCCATACAAAACATCTTATTACCTGAATTTTACTGATACCACATGCCACATGTTATGAAGCCCATCAGTATGCATCAATCATCTGAAAAGGAATCGATAAGATTCGTGGGAAAATCATTGTCCCGACCCCGAGCGCTTGTTCACCAAGGAGGTGCGGGTCAAACAGCATCTGTTCTAGCATCCAGCGGCTGAGTATGAAATGCTCTCCACCGGAAGCTATACCTAAGGTGGCAGCCTCACCACGGTGAATAGGGGACCTTAGGCCAATAACCTCATTTCATTTATTTAGTTAACATCAAATTCATGATAATACTGAATCAACAATATGCCGCCATAATACTCGATTTGCAGCTGCAGCTCTCCAACGTCGGTCACGCCAAACACTCGCCAGATCACGCTCTACCTGGTCCGCCCATCGTGCTCTTTGCGCTCCACGCCTTCTTGTACCAACCGGATGGTTAGCAAACACCAACTTTGCAGGGTTGTTGTTCGTCATTCTTGCAACATGCCTTGCCCATCGTATCCTTCCGGCTTTGGCCACTTTCTGGTTACTGGGTTCGCCGTAAAGTGCAGCGAGCTCGTGGTTCATTCTTCTCCGCCACACACCGTTCTCCTGCACACCGCCGAAGATCGTCCTTAGCACCCGTCGCTCGAAAACTCCGAGTGCTTGCAGGTCCTCCTCGAGCATCGTCCATGTCTCGTGTCCGTAGAGAACCACCGGTCTTATTAACGTCTTGTACATGGTACATTTGATGCGGGGGTGAATCTTTTCTGACCGCAGTTTCTTCTGGAGCCCATAGTAGGCACGACTTCCACTGATGAAGCGCCTTCGTATTTCACGGCTCACGTTATTGTCAGCCGTTAGCAAGGAACCGAGGTAGACGAATTCTTCTACCACCTCGAAAGTATCCCCGTCTATCGTAACATTGCTGCCAAGGCTTGTCCTGTCTCGCTCAGTCCCAACTACCAGCATGTACTTTGTCTTAGCCGCATTCACCACCAGTCCGACCTTTGCTGCTTCACGTTTCAGGCGGGTGTACTGTTCTGCCACCGTTCCAAATGTTCTAGCAATAATATCCATGTCATCCGCAAAACAGACAAATTGGCTGGATTTCGTGAAGATCGTACCCCGGCTGTTGAGCCCGGCTCGTCGCATAACACCTTCCAGGGCGATGTTGAATAGTAGGCAGGAAGGTCCATCACCTTGTCGTAGTCCCCGTCGAGATTCAAATGAACTGTATAGTTCACCCGAAATCCTTACGCTGTTCTGCACACCGTCTATCGTTGCTTTAATCAGTCTAGTCAGCTTCCCGGGAAAGCTGTTCTCGTCCATAATTTTCCATAGCTCTGTGCGGTCGATTCTGTCGTATGCCGCTTTGAAGTCGATGAACAGGTGATGCATTGGGACCTGGTATTCACGGCATTTCTGGAGGATTTGCCGTACGGTGAAGTTCTGGTCCGTTGTCGACCGGCCATCGTTGAAACCGGCTTGGTAACTTCCCACGAACTCATTTACTTTAGGTGAAAGACGACGGAAGATGATCTGGGATTGCACTTTGTAGGCGGCATTCAAAATGGTGATCGCTCGAAAGTTCTCACACATTAACTTGTCGCCTTTCTTGTGGATGGGATAGATTATCCCTTCCTTCCACTCCTCCGGTAGCTGTTCGGTTTCCCAGATCTTGACTACTAACTGGTGCAGACAGGTGGCCAACTTTTCCGGGCCCATCTTGATGAGTTCTGCTGCGATACCGTCCTTACCAGCCGCTTTGTTGTTTTTGAGCTGGTGGATGGCATCCTTAACTTCCCTCAGCGTGGGAGTTGGTTCGTTCCTGTCCTCTGCTGGGGGTGGAAGCTCAGGTAAAATATTATCTCCTGGGCGCCGGGGTGGTGTTTTTAACCCCCGGCGAAGACTGGCGCTCGAGCCTAGCTATTTAGCACTGTAGTTGGAGGAAATGCCAATGCAGAACCCGTAGCTTCCGGGAAGGTAAGCCCAGCTCCCTGGGTTAGTGGGTTGGTGTCAGGCCCTGCGAGCCAGCCGTAAAAAAGACTAGCACCGGAAAATCAACAAGAGGCCAATAACCTGCTGATCTTGAAACCCAAAAATCGCCCGCTCTGCTCTCATGAAGTAAAAACCTATTAATCAGACCTATTAACCTATTAGCCAGATTCAGAACACGGATTCGAAACCCTGCCATGCTCCAATGTTACGTGCCTACCGATGCTGGTGAAATGCAAGGCAGCTGCTGATTCCAACAACTTGAACTATGAGCACGCCATAGGACGCCAGAGTCTCGGAGAAATGAACGAGAACGGAGAGCTTTTTGTAGAGTTTTGTGGCAACAATGACATGGTGATTGGGGGATCACTCTTTCCACATCGACCAATGCACGAAGTGACTTGGGCTTCCCGAGATGGCGTCATGGAAAATCAAATTGACCACATCTGCATCAGCTGAAAATGGAGACGGAGTCTTTTAGATGTGCGGAATAAACGTAGCGCATAAATATTGGAGGAGAAAATCGGGCGCAGATTGAAGCGCAGAATTTGGGTTAGCTACGCACCCGGAGAAAGCAGTGGGTCACGGATGATACCTGGAGGAAGATAGAGAAGCGAAGGAACGCCAAGGCCACGATACAGCGAGCGAAAATACGAGGAGCCAAAGCCGTAGCCTGTCAGCGCTATTCGGCTCCCAAGAAGGAAATTAAACGCTCATGTAGACGGGACAAAAGATCGTGGGCGGACTCCCTAGCCGACGAAGGCGAGAAAGCCGCAAACACCGTCGACATCCGTCTCCTATACGATGTTTCACGTCGCCTTAGACTAAGATGAATGCTACGAAGCCCATGAAAGACACGTCTGGACAGTTACTGACTGACCCGGTTTACCAGCTGAAATGCTGGTTCGAGTACTTTGAAAACCTTTTTCAATAATTGGCTACGCCATCAACACCTCAGCATGATTCACCAAGGGTTAGAAGCATTACCCATGTCAACACCAATGCTCCATCAGTGCAGGAGATAAGAACAGCCATCCGTAGCATTAAATCGAACAGAGCTCCGGGGGTCGATCGCATATAAGTCGAACTCAAAGCTGATCCCGTAGAATCTGCATAAGTGCAGTATTAATTTTTTTCAATATTTGGGAAACCGTGACATTTCTGGCCAACTGGATGGAGAGTGGCGGAGTTAGTCGCCTGGATTGTGAGGTCGCGTATAATGCCAAGTGATTCTAATGTAGTTTGCTAAGTGATTGAGTGAATTACGTAATATTCACAATGCAGTGCAAAAATGACACAACCCTACAACGGCAGCAAGCAAGATTCCGTGTCGGAGAGCCTTGTGTGCACCATATCAATCTTGAAAATGTGTGGGGAGCCCTCAGGCGCAATGGTGTTCCTGAGAAAGTCATCGGCCTCATTGAAGCACAGTACGAGGCATTTTCGTGTAGCGTACTGCACAAGGGTGTCCCATCCGGGTCGTCGCTGGAGTGAGGCAAGGATGTGTACTGTTACCGCTATTGTTCTTCATCGTTATCAACCAGATTCTTTTAGGTGTGATTGATCGTGAATCAAAGCGTGAGTTGCTGTGGTAGCCCATTACCATGGAGCACCTGAATGACTTCGAACTAACTGATGACGTTGCTCTCCTAGCTCCACGGCGCTCTGATATGCAGAGCAAGTTCGATGATCTTGCTGATCACTCCCAACGGCAGGTTTTACCATCAACATCAACAAGAGCAAATCGTTGGATGTAAACATGAATAACCCTGCCAGTTTTACGGTGGCTGGGAAACAAGTAGAGAATGTTGAAAGCTTCCAATATCTTGGTAGTCAAATGGCGACCGATCATTGGTCATAGAAAACTTCTAAAAGCTGCTCGAACAGAACCCTCTAACACGTTTTATGAGTATGTACTACTGGTACATAACACTGGAGGACAAGGGCGTAGCCAGCTTTTCGGCCAGAGGGGGGCGAGCACCCTTAAACTGAAAACCACTTTGCAGTAACATGGAGTTCAAATACTTCATCATTTAAAAAAAATAAAAGTGAAGTATATGGGTGATTAACAGGAATGGTTCAATGGAAGAATCATATATGATTATAATCCTGAGGAATTCCTCAAGATATTGCTTCAGGAATTTCTTAACAAATGCCATCATGAATTTAAGCAGTTTCTCCAGAAATTTCTTTAATATTTTTCCAGGTTATTTTAATGTAGATATTCCAGAAAAAATCACCTTCGGAAAACTTGCAGTAATTCCGTTGGGAATACTTTCAGAAATGTCTTCAATAATTCCTCCAGACGTTTTATTACGAATTTCACCATGCATTCTTTTGAGAATTTCCCCAGTAATTCTTTACAAATATTATTCTTAATTCCACCAGAAATCCGTTTGAGAAGCTCCAGAAAATACTTTAAGAAATTCTCCGGGAATTCTTTCAAAAATTCCAATCAATCTAAGATTCCTTTCCTTGAGGAATACCATAAGAAATTTTTGGAGAAATTTCTTCGAAAAATCCTTTAATGAACTCCTTCGGAATTACGGGAAAAAATTCTTTGAAAATTTCTAAAGGAATTCCTTCGGAAATTCCTGGAGGAATATCTTTGGAAGTTGCTAGAGGAATGCATTCGGAAATTTTTAAAGGAATCAATTAAAAATAATTTCAGGAATTTATTTCGAAAATCCATGAGGAATTCCACCTGAAATTCCTTGACAAATTCTTCATAAATTTCATGAAGAATTCCTTCATTTCTAAAGCTCCTTGAGAAATTCCATAAGACATTCCTTCGAGAGTTCTTCTACGATTCCGTTTAGAAGATTCTTCGGGAATTCCTTGAGGAATTTCTTTGAAATAGATTTAGAATATTCCTTGAGGAACTCCTTCGGAGTTTTCGTGAGGAATTCTTCCGAAAATTCCTTGAGGAATGCCTTCAAAAAATTTTGGAGGAATTCATCCGGAAATTTCTGTGAGAATTCCTTCCCAAATTCCTGAAGCAATTCTTTCGAAAATATTGAAAAAAATCACTAAAAGTCTCTTGAGATATCCCTTTTGAAATTCCATAAGGAATTTCTTTAAAAATCTTTCAAAACTTCCTTGAAAAAATATTTCGAAAATTCCTGAAGAAATTCTTTTTGGGGTTTTTTTATTTTCTAGAGGAACTCATTCGGAAATTCTTTGAAGAGTTCCTTTAAAAATGCCTTGATAAGGAAAATTCGGAAATTGTTGAAGGAGTTCGTTTGGAATTTTTTTTGACATATGTCTGAAATGCGTGCTGAAATGTCTTATGGAATTTTGTGGAAATTTTGTGAGAAATTGTTTGATAAGTTCGTTGAGGATTTTTTTTCGGTTTTTTTATAAGTCTTTACGAAATTCCTCAAGGAATTCCAGCGAAAGATCTTTTAGAAGTTTCTTCGGAAATTCCTCAAGAAATTCCTTCAAAAATGTACTGCGAAACTCCTATGAAAACTTGAGAAACTTCTTCAAACATTCCTTCAGAAACACGTTTAGGGATTATGTGAGAAAATCCTAAGGAAATTTTTTGAGGACAACCGTCAACAATTTTTGGAGGAATTCATTCGGGAATTTTTGGAGGTATTTCAAAGCAAATCCATTAGAAATTTCTTTGGAAATTCCGGGAGGGATTTCTTTGGAAATTCGTAGAGGAATTCCTTCTGAAATTCAGGAGAAAATCCTTTGAAAATTCCAGGAGAAATTCCTTTGAAAATTCCTTGAGGAATTCCTACGGAAATTCCTGGACAAGATCCTCCGGAAACTCATGGAGGAATTCTTCGGGAAAATCCTAGAGGAATTCCCTCGGAAATTCTTGGAGGAATTCCTTCGAGAATTCGTGAAGGATTTCCTTCGGGAATTCCTGGAGGAATTTCTTCGGAAATTCCTGGAGTAATTCCTTCGGAAATACGTGGAGAAATTCCTTCCTGAAATTTCTGGAGGAATTCCTTCGGAAATTCATAAAGAAATTCCTTCAGAAAACCCTTGAGCGATTCCTTCGCAAAAGTCCTGGAGGAATTCCTTCTGAAATTTATGGAGGAACTCCTTCGGAAATTCGTGAAGGAATTCTTGGAGAAATTCTTTCGAAAATTCCTGGTGGTATTCCTTCGGACATTCACGAAAGAATTCCTTCGGAAATTCCGGCAGGAACTCCTTTGAAAATTCCAGGTGAAATTCCCTTGAAAACCCCTGGAGGAATTCCACCGGAAATTACTGCAGGAATTCCCTCGGAAATTCCAGGAGAAATTCCTTCGGAAATTGCCGGAAGTTTTCCTTTGGAAATTTCTGAAGGAATGCCTCCGGAAATTTATGAAGGAATTCCTTCCGAAATTCCAGGAGGAATTCCTTCGCAAATTGCAGAAGGAATTTCTTTGAAAATTCCTGGAGGATCTCCTTCGGAAATTCCTGGAGGATCTTCTCCGGAAATTTCTGAAGTAATTCATCTGGAAATTCATGGAGGAATTTCTCAGGAAATTCCTGAAGGAATTCCTTTGAAAATTCGTGGAGGAATTTCTTCAGAAATTCGTGAATGAATTCTTTCGTAAAATTTCTGGAGCAATTCCTTCGGAAACTCATGGAGGAACTCCTTCGGAAAATGCTTTAGGATTTCCTTCGCAAAATTTCTGGAGGAATTCCTTCGGAAATTCATGGAGGAATTCCTTCGGTATTTCCTGGAGGAATTCCTCCGGAAATTTCTCAAGGAATTTCTTCGGAAATTCGTGGAGGGATTCCGTCGGAAAATTTCTAGAGGAATTCCTTTGAAAATTCATGTAAGAATTCCTTCGGAAAATTCTTTAGAAATTCCTTCGCAAAATTCCTGGAGGAATTCCTTCGGACATTCATGAAAGAATTCCTTCGGAAATTTCAGGAGGAAATCCTTTGAAAATTCCAAGAGGAATTCCCTTGAAAATTCCTGGAAGAATTCCTTTGGGAATTCCTGGAGGAATTCCGCCGGAAATTCCTAGAGTAATTCCTCCAGAAATTTGTGGAGGAATTTTTCCGAAATTTCCTGGAGGAATTTCTCCGGAAGTTCCTGGAGGATTTTCCTCCGAAATTCCTGGAGGAATTGCCACGGAAATTCCTGGAGGAATTCTCTCGGAAATACATGGAGGAATTCATTCGGAAAATCCTGAAGGAATTTCTTTCGCAAAATTCCTGGTGGAATTTCCGACAGAATTTCTCCTGGAATTTCTGAAGGAATTCTTCCTGGAATTTCTAAAAAAAAAAATCCTTCAGGAATTTCCAAAAGAGTTTCTCCAGGAATTTCCGAAGCAATTCCTCCTGCAATTTCCAAAGGAATTCGTCCAGTAGTTTCCGAAGGAATTCCTCCAGGAATCATGAAACGCATTCCTCTAAGAAATTTGGAATGATTTTTTCCAGGAATGTCCTAAGGAATTCATCCAAGGATTTTCTCAGGAATTTCTCTATAGATTTCTGAAAGAATTCCTCCAGAAATTTCCGGAGGTATTCATCCAAGACTTTTCGAGGGAACTCCCCAAGGAATTTCCAAAGGAATTCCTCCAGAAATTTTCGAAGGAATTTGTTCAGGAATTTCCGAACGAATTCCTTCAGGAATTTCCGAACGAATTCCTTCAGGAATTTCCGAAGGAATTCCTTCAGGAATTTCCGAAGGAATTTGCGAAGGGATTCCTCCAAGAATTCTGAATTTTTTTAAGGAATTCTTCCAGGATTTTTTGAAGGAATTGCTTCAGGAATTTCCGAAGCAATTCCTCCCGGAATTTCCGAAAGAATTCCTGAAGAAATTCATTCTGGAATTTCCGAATGAATTCCTCCAGGAATCTCCAAAGGAATTCGTCCAGCAATTTCCTCCAGTAATTTCCGAACGAAGTCCTTCACGAATTTCCGATGGAATTTCTCCAGAAATTTCAGAAGGAATTCTTTCAGGATTTTGCGGAGGGATTCCTCCAAGAATTTTGGAAAGAATTCCTCCAGGAATTTCCAATGGAATTCCTCCAGCAATTTTCGATGGAATTCCTTCAGAAATTTCCGAAAGAATTCCTCCAGGAATTCCTAAAGGAATTTCTCCTCCGGGAATCTCCAAAGGAATTCGTCCAACAATTTTCGAAAGAATTCCTCCCGAAATTTCTGGAAGAATTCCTCCAGGAATTTTTAAAGGAATTCCTAATGGAATTCCCGAAAGAATTCCTCCCGGAATTTCCGAAAGAATTCCTTCAGGATTTTCCGAAGGAATTCTGCTAGGAATTTCCGACGGTCATTCTTCAGGAATTTCCAAAAAAAAATCCTCCAGGAATTTCTGAAGGAATTCCTCCAGAAATTTCCAAAAGAATTGGTCCAGCAATTTCCTAAGGAATTCATCCAGTAATTGCCGAAGAAATTATTGCAGGAATTTCCAAAGGAATTCCTCCTGGAATTTCCAATGAAATTTGCCCAGCAATTTCCGAAGGGATTTCTCCCGGAATTTCCGAAAAGAAATTGGTCCAGCAATTTCCGAAGGAATTCCTCCCGAAATTTCTGAAAGAATTCCTCCAGGAATTTCCGATGGAAATCCTCCTGGAATTTCCGAAGGAATTCCTCCTGGAATTTCCGAAGGAATTCCTCCATGAATTCCGCTATGTATTTCCGAAGCAATTCCTGCAAGAATTTCCAAAAAAAAATCCAAAAAGTATTTCCGAAAAAAATCCTCTACGACTTTCCGAAGGAATTCCTCCAGGACTTTCGGAAGGAATTCCTCCAGGAATTTTCAATGACATTCGTCCAGCAATTTTCGAAGGAATTCCTCCAGGAATTTCCAAAAGCATTCCACCAGGAAGTTTGGAATTATTTCGTCCAGGAATTTCGTAAGGAATTCACCTAAGGATTACCTCACGAATTTCTCTCTGGGTTTCTGAAAGAATTCCTCCACTAATCTCCGAAGGTATTCATCCAAGATTTTCCCAAGGAACTGCCCAAGGAATTTCCGAAAGAATTGCTCCAGGAATTTCCGAAGGAATTCCTTCAGGAATTTCCGATGGCATTCTTTCAGGAATTTGCGAAGGGATTCCTTCAGGAATTTCTAAAGGAATTCCTCCAGGTATTTCCGGAGGAATACCCTCAGGAATTTTCGAAGGTATTCTTCCAAGAATTTCCGAAGGAATTCCTGCATACATTAAAAAAATACGAGGATGCAGGAGAATTTTATTTTTACCAGTCAAAAACAGCTCTGATCATCTAAGTTTTTCAGTTAAGTTAGAATATAGTTGATCGGTCAGGGGGGGCCACGGCCCCCCCCTGCCCCCCCCTGGCTACGCCCTTGCTGGAGGAAACCCCATCTCCGATTATTTATTTTTTTTTTTTTATTTTTATTTTAATTTTATTTGCCACTGTAAAAGTTAATGAAAACTGTGCACAGCTACTTCAAAAGTGTAATTCATTCAGTGTATGTGTGTGTGTGTTTGTGAATCTTGTGTAAATACTAGTGTACCTGCTGAAGTTGGTTCAAAGTATGGAAACTAATCATGATGGACATCTTTATAGTGCCGGAAAGGAAGCCATTTCCCCAACTGTACCGACTGTACACCAGGAACTTCCCAACCCTACGAGCCCATACAAGTAGGTTAATGATCCTGGAAGCGGATCCCGCGCCTACAGTCGCGTTACTTTTGATTATCGTAGGGAGCCAGCACTGTGAGCTTAAGGTTTGTTTTTAGTCCAAAAGCAATAATTCAAGTAATCCGACGCTAGTCACACCAGCTACGTACAGTGTGGTTTCACAATCGTAATTAGTGAATTATTGCTGATTATGTGCTAATTGTGATAGGTGTGAACGTAGACGATTTTTAAAGCTTGAAAGTGATCTTGCCAGTTTTATCTCGATTGGAAGATTGTTAAAAAGCCTAATTCCTCTTTGAAAAACACTGTTTTGTGCCATAGAAGTTCGTGATAACACTTGGTAAATATTGTTTTGCTGCCTTGTACGTTGTGTATGTACTGTGGATACCCTAATGAGTGGAATATTACATTTTATCAAACCGTGTTGTACTTTATACAAATAAATCATGATCTCAAACTTATTTAAATTATTTAAAGCCAAAACTTTTTCATTATACAAATCAGAGGATCTAGTCAACCTGGGTAATTTTTTAATTATTTTTATTATGCCATTTTGAAGACGAGATAGCTTGAGCAAATGCACGTTACTAGTACTGCCCCAAATGCAATTCATGTACATTATGTGTGGATGTACAAATGCGAAATATACTTTCCAGGCAGTATCTTCTGTTACTAAAGGTCGCAGTTTTTTCAATGCAAAAGTCATAGTTTTGAGTTTGTTTTCTACATTGATTATATGAGACGTCCATTTAATATTGGAATCAATGATCAAGCCCAGAAACTTGGTTTGTTCAACTTGTTTTAAGTATGTATTATCACATACTACTCTAATAATCGGTGACTGACCACGAAGGCTAAATGTCATAACTAATGTTTTGTCAACATTTAGCGCTAAGCAATTCTGCTTGCACCATTGATTAATTAGTTTTATATCGTGTTCCATGTTACTTACTAGGATTGCTTCATTTCCTGCTTCGTAGTATAAAGTGGCATCATCTGCATAAAGCTGAAGGTAACCCTTCAGTGGTAGCGCAAATATATCATTAATGAAAATTATAAACAATAATGGTCCTAATATAGATCCTTGAGGAACACCATATTTAATGTAGCGGGGTTGTCCAACTGAGTTATTTATTTTCACTACCTGACATCTATTCGTGAGGTAACTTTCCATTAAATTTTGTGCTTCTGGTGAAAATCCAATTTTCGTTAATTTGTGCAACAATATTTTATGGTCTACGCAATCAAAAGCCTTTTTAAAGTCAATAAACATTGCTGCTACTTTTTCAGATCTGTCCAATCCGTCTACGATTTTGCAAACGAAATTAATAGAGGCTGTAAGCGTGTTGGACTTAGGAATGAAGCCAAATTGATTCTGGTTTATAACATTATGCTGATCAAGAAATACCCTAATCTGATCATGTAACAATCGTTCAAATGGTTTTGATGCAGAATTCAATACAGAAATGGGTCTATAGTTGCATATATCAGACTTCGACCCTGCTTTATACAACGGAATAACTTTGGCTGTTTTTAAAGAACTAGGAAACTGATTTGCAATAATGCAATGATTAAACAGTTCCGTGTATTTCGGCACGAGCATGTGTTTAAAGTTTTTCAGGAATTTATTTGGAACTCCATCGTTCCCTGTGGACGCATTTACGTTGATGTTATCAAAAGCACGGAGAACATCATTTTCAGTTACAGTGGAAAAATTAAATGATTGTCCAACAACATCTGTTTGAACAAAAACACTTGGCGGCCTGTGTGTTATTATCGTTTCTACACTATTGATGAAGTATTCATTGAACATTTCACAAAGCTGACGTTCATCGGTAACTCGACCAGTTGGACAATCAATCGCGTAACTATGCGATTGTTGATTCGAATTGTTATATATTATTTCATTTAGCGTATTCCAGAATTGTTTAGGATTATGAGTGTTTTCGCCAAGCTTACTGTTGTAATAGTTTTTTTTTGTCCATTTGATATGGTTATTTAAATTATTCCTATACTGAATGTATTCAGCGGTATATCTAGAGTCCCTGCGGGAATTTCGATATAGCCTATTTTTAATATCAATCATTGATAAAATTTCATTGGTTATGTATGGTTTTCGTGGACTTTTATTCACGTTAACGTTGATTTCCCGAGTGTTTTGTTGAATTTGAGAGCTGATGGAATTCATGAGCTCATCAAAAGATGTTGCATTTTCTAGGGCTAAACTTTCAGGAGTTATTCTATTATACGAAATTACAGTTTTTGTTTTTCGATTTCTTACTGTTCGTAAATTGCAGTTAACGGATAATAAAATCGTTCGATGATCTGACACATGTGGTTCAGAGTCCATCATTCGAAAATCATAGCTATATTCACTAATGTCGGTAAATGCATGATCAATTAAGGTGCTAATTGAGTTAGATACCCGCGTAGCGTAATCGCTACTGATTGGATTAATGAATATAAATCCACTCCCTTCAACTGTGATTGTATAATCAGATACTAGTCTTTGTTGCGTATCTAACATATTGATGTTAAAGTCACCTAAAACTATTGTCTTAGGATAGTCGTGTAGAACATTTTCCAATTCATTCAAAAACTCCAACTGATTTCTACCAGGATTGTATACCCCCATTATTTTGATTTTTTCGTTAATCAAATCAACCACAACAAAATCGTTTACATCTCTGTGAGTTGAGAGAATCATTTGCGAACTAACATCTTGACGTACAAATATTGACACGCCACCTCCACGATCAGAGTCGCGCGTGCAATGGTATGATCGATAATTATGTATGTTAAATATTTCCCAACTGTAGAGCCAAGTTTCGCTCAAAACTATCACATGTATCGATTGGTTTAAGCTGTGTATGAATGATTCCAGGCAATCGAGCTTATTGCGGCAGCTTCTAATATTGAGGTATAAAATATTGAGAGAAGTGACAGAGAGATTATCAAAGTTTCGTGAGCATGTAGTAGTGAGTTGAATACTATCAAATTCAGGCATAAGGCATATGTATCATCTTGGTAGCCTTCGAAACAGATATGAGGTCATCCATTTCAGCAACAACAACAGCCAGCGAAACAGCAACAACAGCACTCGATGATCCAATACAAGCAACAGCAACACGATATATCTTTTTGGTATATGTGGCACACCAGCGATATAACGAAAGCGGTACTGTCTATCAGCCTATGATGATTTTAAGAAAAACCAACTAATTTTTACAACAAATCTTCACTGCGAACTTAAGAACAGCGTTTCAAACTGTCAAACTGAACTAGTTCTGGTATTTATGCAGATCTGGTTGATAACTATTTTAACAATTTTCAAGACACCAAGTTAGGCGTTTTTTGACACACACATACGTGTACTTTGCCACCAATCTATTGTACTATTAACACCAATCGTTACAACTTCTCAAACTTCGACTATTCCTCTGTGGATTCCGAACTGTCCATGAACGATGAGGAATACCAGAGTCTTTTTTATTCCATGTGTGTTCCACAATTTTTTGCAAGTAAGTTCGAGCATGAGAAAGCGGACTCTCTGGTTAAGGTGGGCGCTAGCCCAAACGATATATACGAGCGACAAATCACTATCGACGATTTTTTTTTTGCATTGGCCCGGCAGGAGACCTTGATCAGCTGGCAACACAAACGGAGAGATGGAGAGATGGGTAGATGGTTGCACTCTATCATCCCACAGGTGTCGATGAACCCATTGTTCAAAGGGTTGCATCCAACCACTATTTGTTAAACGCACATATCTTCCGTATTGGCTCTCTGTGTCTGCGGCGTGGCTTAGCAGGATATCGAGCATGTCGTATGGGGATGCGATAAGTATAGTGAGGTCAGATCTGAGCTGTATCAAATTCTCCGGGTCCGAGGTAAACAACAGAAACCCGTTAGAGAAGTGTTGGCAGACCTTGATTATGAATACATGAATCTGATATATCAGTTTTTAAAACGTGTTGATCTCAGAGTTTGATGTAGTACGTTGCTTGTTTTTGTTACCGATTAAGTCCCTTTTTTCGGTTCCGTTACAGATCAGGACATTTTGATGCACTCAATGAAAAGTTACAACTTGTTGAACTTTTAGCGAGACATCTTACTTTAAACTCGAGTGAAGTTCGGTGTAACGACGGTGCGGTCAGAGATGGCCATGAATCTATAATACATACCAGGTAATACGCAACGTCGAGAAGAGATATCGGTTTTTGAGCATTTGATGAATCCAATTGGAAATCATTGGAAATATACCATGACTCCGTGCGGCTTCCAATATGGCATCGAAAGGCACATTGTCAAAGGCACCCTCGATATCTAAGAAAACACCCAAACAAGATTGCTTTTGAGCGAATGCTTTCTCGATATCATCGTAAACAACCTTGTGTAAAAGAGTCACAGTGGGCTTACCAGATTGATAGGCATGTTGGTTCACATGAAGAGGCACGTTGGCCAGATGAACATCACGGGTGTGATGATCCACAATGCGTTATAAGCATTTCGGAAGAAAAGAGGTCAAACTGATAGGTCTGACACTCTCTGCTACTTCATGCAACGCACGACCCACTTTCGGAATAAACTTCACAGTAATATCCCGCCAAGATTTGGGAATATACCCTGTAGCAAAACTGCAAACAAGTATTTTTTTCAAAACGTGTTTGAAATATTAAAATCCCTTCTGAAGCAAAATAGGATAAATCCCATCTGCACCAGGAGATTTGAAAGGAGCAAAGCTATTAGATGCACACTCAATCGATTCTATAGTTACGATACTCCGAGCCGAAGCCAGGGAATCATAACTACAAGAAAAGACATCAGGTTCATCCGAAGATGTAATATCCACACATCCAGGGAAGTGTGTGCTGAATAAGCATTCCAGAACTTCCTCATCAGAGGAAGTCAGATCGCCATTTGGCAAACGAAGTTCGTTCACTCGGAAATCCTTAGATTTCGCAAGGATTTCATTTAACCGACTGACTTCACTCAAGCTGGAAACATTTGTACAAAGGTTTTTCCAGCCGGATCGATCAGCAGACCGGAGAGCTTTCCCGTAGGCCTTGCGAGCAGACCTGAAAGCTTCCGAACCAGCCGAACGTCGTCTGTTTCAACTCTTTCTACATTGTTTCCTGAGTTTCGCCAGATCAGAGTTCCACCAAGGGGTTCCTCTTGTGATCTTCACAGACCGTAGAGGGCATGGTTCTTCAAAAGCTTCCATGATGAAGGTCGTTGTAGTATCAACGGCATCATCTAAATCACTTGGAGTGTCAATGGATGGTGAGTATTCATGAAATTTGGTCGCAACCAAATCAGTAAAAAGATCCCAGTTTGTTGACCGGGGATTCCTGAAACGCAATGTTTGCGAAGTAACATTTAAATGTTCAAAAAAAAAAGATGTAGCGATGGTCAGATAAATATTCTTCATCTGACACATGCCAATTGGTCAGCTCGTGACTAATTCTACTAAAGCAAAGCGTTATGTCTAACACTTCCTCTCTAGCAGATACCATGAAGGTTGGGCGGTTGCCTATGTTAAGTAATGCAAGATCTGTACTACTTAAGTACTCCATCAAACTGGAGCCTCTCAAGTTAATGTCTGAGCTGCCCCAAATGATATGGAGAGCATTAACATCACTGCCAGCAATTAGCGGAAGGCCTTTTGAAGTAAAGTATGCGATGAGTTGTTTGAAAGCATCCGTAGGGGATGGTTCATCATGTGGTAAATAAACCGAACAATAGACATATTGCCTGTTGAGGTTTCCAACAGATACATCAATTGTGATAGCACATACATCTCTGGTGATTAGTTCAGAGATGAGTGTAGCAACTATTGCGTTGTTGACAAGCACACAGGTTCGAGGCATGACACGTGAGTTCACCATTTCATGTTTACTGAAAGTAGCAATAGCAAACACCGGGTTCACAAGGTTTCCTAGATAGAAATTCCCCTTACGGAAGTAAGGTCCTTGGACCAAGGCCACTTGGGCTGAACCATTTTGCATAAGTCTGCAAAGATTGATTGTTGCTGTTCTTTTATGCTGAAGATTGATCTGAGCTATCCTAACCGTAGCCACTACCCAAACTAGGCAAGATTAAACTCTTCGCAACAACAGCACAACAAACCCAAGCAAAACACATGTTATATATTAGTTACGACAGCGCAGGTTTAGGTTGTATAGAAGTTTATTTGACGTTATTCCAACACAATGTTAGAATTACGTAAAATTAACTTCTATACAACCAAAACTTGCGCTGTCATAACTCTTATATAACATGTGTGTTGCTTGGGAAGAACAGCAGCAACAAAACCAGATCGGTATCGATTGGAAAACGCCAAAGGCGAGGATACACAGAATACACTGTGTAAATCGCATAATGCGAAACCATATAGGTAAAAATTTAAACTAATTAACAACATCTTCATAATCCCGCCCTTATTTAGCCTCAAGTGAGACTAAAGAAGGGCAGCCGATTGTCTCGGAGAAACATAAGGTCCACTGCACCATTGCTCCGGTTAGCTCAGTAAGGGCAACATACTGTGGAGGGCGCCCTGGTACTCCACAGGCTCCGTTTCCGGTTAGGTTTTTATTAGACCCCCTAGCCATTCATTCCTAGGCACGGTAAGCATGAAGCCGCATCACACCATGAATAAGGGGTCATCTGTTGGTGGACTCTAACCACCGGAACAGGCGGTCCGTAGTGTTATTCTTAGCCAATTGAGACAATCGATACCGACACTACACAGCTATCTAGGCTGATCGAGAAAAGAAGTTAATATTGATGATCAACTTCATACAATAAAGAAATGAGAAAATCTCGAAGGAAAATCTGGAGGTCTTATTGTGAAAACATAGAAAAAAACCCAGATGTAGCAAAACTGCAAAAAGTTCTTTCCAAAGACCATTCAAATGGCCTGGGAAGATTGAAAAAAAAAACAGACGGGAGTTTCACTGTTGATACAAACGAAACACTTAAAATAATGATGGAAACTCATTTCCCTGGATCAAGTTTACTATCAAGTGTTGATGAAGATGGTACGGGAGTTGATGAAAACTATAGGCCAATATGGACTGTAGACACCAACTTTACTATACCGGATACAATCTTCACACGATCTTGAGTTGAATGGGCAGTGAACTCCTTCGAACCATTCAAATCTCCGGGAAGGGATGGCATATTTCCTGCACTTCTTCAGAAGGGTGGAAAAGAATTGCTAGATTCCCTTACTAGTATTTTTAAATGCAGTTTAACTTTAGGGCATATGCCCTAAAGTATGGACTCAAGTTCGAGTAGTTTTTATTCCAAAAGCGGGTTAAAAAGACAAAGCACAACCAAAATCTTTCAGGCCTATAAGTCTTACGTCTACCATACTCAAAATTATGGAAAAGATAATAGACGAATACATAAAATCAAATTATTTACAAAGATATCCTCTCAGTAGATATCAATTTGCTTACCAATCCAATAAATCTACAGTCACAGCTCTTCACGAACTAGTTACAAAAAAAGAAAGTACGCTTAACAGGAAAGAAATTGCTTTTGTAGCATTTCTTGATATAGAAGGTGCTTTTGATAATGCATTTTACAGCTCTATTGGCGATTCAATGACAAATAGAAACTTCG
Organism: Aedes albopictus; assembly: GCF_035046485.1. NCBI lineage: Eukaryota > Metazoa > Arthropoda > Insecta > Diptera > Culicidae > Aedes > Aedes albopictus. The sequence continues at coordinate 286,411,733 of NC_085138.1, forward strand.
ATCCTTGTATCAAAAAGTGGATAATGGAAATGCTAAATAACACTGTCCGACAAAAAAAAACTTTTGCCGTGATCAGAGACCCTATTAGTAGGGCATACAAGCGGATGGAAAATGTAGAAAAATGCCATTTTCAAATTTGTTGGAGCACCCCTAGAAACTATTTGAGATGAGTTTGAATTTTATTCATTTTTGAAGGTTTGACACGAGCTTTAGAAATCATCATAAACACTTTTGAAATACAATATCTTTGAAATGCAATTTTGTGCACCGCTAAAATTTTCACAGATCTGAGAAGTAACTTCGATAAATAACTTGTCAAAATTTCAGCCTATTACGACATTCTATTTCATTGATATATATCCGGGAAGAATCAATTATGACTTATATAATACAAATCCTTGAAGTTTTCTCTTAATTCAATCACAAAAAGCAAGCCCCTATCCTTATCTAATCATGACAACATAACTATTTTACTTTGATTTGACTTCGAAATGCTACACTTATGATCTAAATAATTGAATTCAAATTTTCGAGAAGAAAATCCGGTCGATCTTTCAAATTACTAACGTGGTAAGCCTGTGTAAAAATAAAAATAAAATCTAATACATTTATATTTTGCGATCAGTACAAAAAAAAAACGTTTCCAGTGTTTTCGTGGGTTGTCTATATTCACTTATTGTTTCGAAGAACCTCCTAGCCATACCAAGGTGGTAAAATTGATAACTTTATTGAATAAAACAAGCTTATTTCAATACAATGAATTGAAGCTGGCATTGCGCAGAAAACATGGTTTGTGCTCACGACTGTTCAAAACAATACAACCCTAAAAAATGCAAACCAAAAATGAGAACACTCTCCATTTACTATTAGTAATCGTACAAGCACTGTTGCTTTCATCACATTTTAGTTAGTTTCACAATACAGAATGTGTATGTTGGGGTATTACCATTGAAGACACTTTTATGAAATTAATTGAATGAGTGTAATCAGTTTTGTACCTTTTAATTCCGCCCTATGTTGCTTATCCTTTGACAGATACACGTATTTCGACTACCACTTGTAATCTTCCTCAGTGTCAGTGTCAGGGCGGAATTAAAAGGTACAAAACTGATTACACTCATTCGAAGAGGGTATTCTGCTTAGAGGGTTCGAAAAGTCGGTACAAGAAATTAATTGAATTTGTCTTAATTTCAAGCTCAATAATGTCCTCCACGATTGTAAAATAGCTTTATAAGTTCCAGCAGCATAGGGTCTTGAACCATTTGGGCAGGATCACCTATTTTGGGCACTTGTGTCTATGACTCAGTCAATTTAGAACCGATTGACTTGATTTTTGAGACACGATCAGATACGCATATTATCTAGATGTGCAACAATTCAAGTCAATCGTTTTGGAATTGGACTGAGTTATAGCAGAAAGTGCCTAAAATAGGTGCTCCTGCCTAAATGATCCTAGATCCTATTTGTTAATATAGTGTTGAATATTATCTATCCAGAAGCACTAAGGCGAGTTAATATAATTTATTTAGTCCAAATATATATAGTCCAAATTAGTTTCAATGCAGAGGTCGATGGAATTTGAATATATTTTCCGCATCGTATTTAATTTTTCGCTGTAGCTGCTGCCTTGGCTGCTGCTGTTTCTGGGGGTGGTGATATCTCCCGCCACCACAAGCAACAACGGCAGCAGCAGTGCTGCTGATAAAACGAAACGAAAAGCCGTTGTTCGTTGGAGCACTAATCGGTAATAAATCAATAACTTTTTAAACAAGCAACCAATCGTTTTGCGGTCTTCGAAGGAAAGTTTCATAAATTATTTTTGTACAAGAAGCGTTGATCGATTTGAATAAAGGAGACAAGGGGCGACCTCTGGGATTTTTTGTTTGAAAGTGTAACTTTTCCCATAATAAATCCTATGGAAACTTTGAACCGCTTGCGCTAAATTATAGTTTCACCTATTGCACTGAAATTTTGTACAGTTCATATGGGACCTAAATGGCATCTAAAAAGTCGATTGGAGCGAGGATTTATTTTTTCCATACAAGCGTGTCCCATTGGGCGTGCTTTATGGGAACAGATTAATAAAAAAAAAAACCTAAAAGATTTTCACCATATAAGTCAGAGTTAGGCCTTCGCGGATATGTATCAATGAAACGGAATGTCGTAATAGGTAGAAATTTTGACTAGTTATTTATCAAAGTTGCTTCTCAGATCTGTGAAAATTTCAGCGGTGCAAAAAACTGCATTTCAAATATATTGTATTTCAAATGTGTTTATGATGATTTCTAAAGCTCTTGTCGAACCTTCAAAAATGAATAAAATTCAAACTCATCTAAAAAAGTTTCTAGGGGTGCTCCAACAAATTTAAAAATGGCATTTTTCTACATTTTCCATGCGCTTTTATGCCCTACTAATGGGGTCTCTGATCACGGCAAAAGTTTTTTTTTGTCGGACAGTGTAATAGGAAAGTATCGGCTGAATTGGGAGAATCATCCATAACTGTAAAGACTACCAGGGGATGCCCTCAAGGGGGTGTATTGTCCCCCTTACTATGTGTCACTTGTTGTTGATGATCTTCGTAATACACTAGTGGAAAAAGGCTTCGAAGTCATCGGTTTTGCAGATGACGTAGTTATAATAATGCGTGGAAAGTTTGACAGCATCATAACAAACAGAATGCAATCTGCACTAAACTGCGCCTGGCGTTGGTGTCAAAACGAAGGATTGAACATCAACCCTTCAAAAGCAGTTTTAGTGCCATTTACCCGCAGAAGAAAACCTGCTTTGAAAACTTTGAAAATTAACGGATCTATCTTAAAATACTCGTCAAATGCTAAATATCTGGGAGTAATTCTAGATGATAAACTTAACTGGAACTAACACTTAGAACATGTAATTAACAAAGCCACGAGTGCTCTTTGGGTAAGTAAAACTACGTTTGGAAGAAAATGGGGGCTCAAACCAAAAATGATTCATTGGATCTATACGGTTATCGTAAGACCCAGGATAGTCTATGCGTCGCTGGTTTGGTGGCCTAAGGCAAAACAATATACAACACAAAGAAGACTCGAAAAGTTACAACGTTTGGCTTGTATGGCTATAACAAGAGCAATGCATAGTACACCGTCAAAGGCCTTAGATGCCGCTCTTTATAAACTTCCACTGCATCAATATGTGCAAAAGGAAGCTGAAAAGAGTGCCCTAAGGCTAAGAAGAAGCACTATATTACTGGAAGGTAATCTTGTCGGGCATCTCAGTATACTGAAAGATTTTCCCGTTAATCAATTAGTAGTAATGAATGAAGACTGGATGGATAAGAGACTGAACTTTGATATACCATACACAGTGGTCAACACTGATCGTCAAGTATGGGAATCGGGGGGACCGAATATCTTACCAGGATCGGTTATTTTCTACACAGATGGCTCAAAGATGAATCATGGCACTGGAGCTGGAATTACCGGGCCAGGCTGAATATTTCAATATCAATGGGAAAATGGACAACCGTTATTCTTGCAGAAATATATGCAATTCTGGAGTGTGTGTCTGTATGCCTTAAGAGGAAGTACAGGTATACACGGGTTTGCATATTTTCAGATAGTCAGGCAGCTTTGAATGTACTAAAATCATTCACATGTCAGTCTAAACTGGTGTGGGTATGCATTGAACTACTGAAACAGTTGGCCGCTAAAAACCAGGTTAATCTGTACTGGGTACCAGGCCACTGTGGAATAGAAGGTAATGAAAAAGCTGATACATTTGCCAGAGAAGGCTCTGAAGTTCAATTCATAGGCCCAGAACCATTCTGTGGTGTATTTAAATGTGAAATACAAATGGAAGTAAAGCGATGGGAGGATCAAATGATACAATCAAACTGGATTGCTACGAAAACATCAAGACAATCCAAACTGTTCATAACTCCGAATGACAAAACTACAGAAAAACTATTAAACCTAAATAAAAAATCTCTGAGCATAGCTATTGGGCTTCTCACGGGGCACTGCCCGACACGATATCGTTTGAAAATATTAATCGATGTCAAACTGATGTCTGTCGATTCTGTAACTATGCAATTGAGACCTCTCACCATCTGTTATGTGACTGTCCAGCACTATTTGTGCGTAGAAGACAATATATCACCAAGGGTATTCTAAATCCTTCTGGAATTTGGATGAAAAATCCCAATTTGATGGTTGATTTTATCCTAAGAATCATCCCACATTGGGGTACTTCGCATAAACAGCAAACGACGTCAACCCTCAATGGTGACTCGTCGTCCTGAACAAATGCGAAACTAAACAGGGGTATACCACAATAGATCGAAGTAATGGTCGCAGTGGTTCAAATCCCAACAAAAAAAAAAACTTCATACGGGCCCGAACAGCCGACAGTGTTCTAGTGTTGGCAGTAAATACTCCAGTTGCCAGTTCTTATGATTTTTTATTCGCCAGACTGTATATACAGTGTCTGTAATGTGTACCTCAGTCGAGTCAAGTACAAGACACTGAATACGACCTTACAGTTGAGGTCGAAATAGGGTAAGGGAGGTATTTTGGACCCCTTTTAAAAGTGGATGAATAATTCAGTGAAAAAATAAGGTTTTCACTACATCCCATTCTTTTTTTGCACGGGTTTGGTTTTTGCTATAACTCAGTCATTTTTTAATCGATTCTCATGAAATTTTGTACACTGATAGTACTTACCGTTGTTAAATGTGTAAAAAGTTTCATGAAAATCGGTTAAACATTGTTTGAGTTATAGCGAAAACCAGACCCGTGCAAAAAAAAAAAAAGAATCGGGTGTATAATACATGAATAATTTCAGTAGGCTTTACTTAGAGCAACATGTGTTTTGTCGAAAAAGGGCAACCAGAACTCAAAATTGTTGTAGAAAAAACAAGAAGTATCAAAACTCCTGAAGGATCTCGGGCTTCTATTTTGGACCACCAAGTGAACATATTTTGGCCCACCTCATTATATTGTAATTCGATGATGAATTGGAAGCACCTGAGCAAAACATTACACATAGTTAAAACTACGTGAGTATTACAACTTTTTATTCACTTATTGAGGCAGGGAATGTTTAAAAATTACGTTACGTTAAATAATGAATAAATGCTGTTGCAATCGCCAGTTTTTACACATTTCAGTATGATGTTTCCTAAAAAAAAAGTAAATTCATTAACTAATGCATGACGTCAGTCATCGTGTATAAATTACGTAACGCTTCAAAGGAAGTGTGAAATTCTAGTGATTTTGTTAAATATAAGGGAATTCCACACATATGATAATGAGTGGGAAGGCCATCAAAAATAAAGTAATTATAATGGTACGTAATTTGTCAAACATGCATAAGGATAACACATTGTCTCAGTCAACTAATGGCCGAGAAGGATAACTGTTCTAAACTGGATGACAGAACACCTGAATTTTTCAACTTGGCGAAAAGCTGTTAGAACAAATCGAACCCTTAACAATCTCATTACAAAATAAACGTATTACAACCCAGATCAGAGGTCCCAACTTATTCTATTTATCTGTTTTCAGAGTACATTACGTTGGCATGAATGTTTTCTTTCTTTAGAAGGAACTGGAGTGATTTATTGGAATTTTATTGGAAGTGAAAACATTTTCTTTATTTTTAATTCTGAACAGCATATTTAACTGACATCCAAAATGAAGGTCACCACATAGTTGAATACTTTTCGTGTACCAATAATAATTTACCAAGATTTAGTAGAGATTATATGATAAATATCATAAAACTTCCTAGGTGGGCCAACATACCTGCCCGGTCCAAAATACTTCCACTACCCTACGTATCTGTCAAAGGATGCAAAGTGGAATTCAGAGGAACAGTACTTAACACGATTTTTGTTTTACTTACTAAATTGTTACTATTCGTAAACCGTTTTATTAAAATCAGGAAATCAAAAACGAATTCAAATGCAATTTTCGTGTCACACTCTGTTGATCAGAGGATTACCGGATTACAAAGGCCTTGATGTGGCCTTTTTCTTCTGAAAAAAAAAAAATGTTTATATAACATTACCTACCATTTTTCAGTCTTGCAAAGTAAAAGCATAAGAAAATAATCCTCTTGTCTCTTTGACTCTACCACTTCAATAATCCAAAGACAGGAAAATGATGCTCAGTTAAATTCTCCGACGCAGCTGGACATGCAATCTTCATCCGTAAACAAGACAAAGTGGTCATCATCCAATGTTGTCGCCTACGGAGGGTTTGTTCGTATATCTACATAAACAAGATATGGAGCCGACCGGCTGCACTGTGATGGACCATCCGACACATCCGACGCCTATTTATGCCATGCTGAAAATTAAAGACGGAAAAATGTAAACCGTAACCTTTGCACCATGCGTCATCCTGTTGTTACACACTTTCCTGAAGTGACAACCTGTCCGAGGAGGAAAAAAACGATAGGAAATACGATGCGCGCCTTTCTTCGGTGTCTCATAAATATTCATTTGGGTATCCTTGTATGTATCATCGGATCCAGAAATAGGGAATCCTTGGTAGGTGAGCTGTGTACGGTTTGATCTGATGGATCTCACACCACCCCTTGGTCCAGGATAAGGGAAAATGAAAAATGTTAGATAAACGACACGCGTTTTTCCCTGAACAGACTCTCGGTACCTACACCTACAATATCGGTCACTACATTTGTACCTTTTCATAGTTTTCGTATTGGAAATTGAATATATATTTTCCAGATATTCCAGTGTTCAAGTAAGTGTTAGACCATTCATCGATAAGACCAAAGAGTATTCATCGATAAAAAAAATAATTGCCTCAAATTGATAGAGCTTTTAAATTTAAATATCATAAATTTTACAATGTATCCAATAGTGCGGTCGGCAAATTTTTCGATTTTGACCAGACACAAATGTATTGATTGTTACTGTACTTACCTGAAGGGTGCTTCTGGTACAAGCAGATCAGAAACAAATCTTTTCTGTATCACGAAGTCATGGGCGTAGTGGTAGCCGAATAAATTGCATAGTAGAACAATTGTTCGGAGGATGTTTGAGATTTATAAAACAATTTTGTCGAACATATTTTGACAGAATGGACAATTGGCCGAAAATACTTTTCTCTGCCCCTAAGGCATGGGTATTCAGCATGACCACGCTGAGGGTGATGGTTCCGATTCTCGGTCGGTCCAGAAACTTTTCGTAATGGCAATTTCCTTGGTTTTCCATACGATTTATACATGCAAAATTACTATTGTTAGAGAAAGCTCACAGTTATGAACTGTGGATGTGCTCATAGAACACCAAGCTGAGACACAAATTCCTCGAATTTCCACTTGTTACATCAGGTTACGCCAATGCTTCTATCTGACCTGATATGGTTGATGCAGCGTTAGTGGTGGTATCACGCCAACAATACCGCCGCCAAGTGATACGTGTGGGGCATGTGTGGTTTGGAGTATGGCACACAGGTGCAGACACCATGCGTACGAAGTGGCATTGCCGGTCGGTGGTAAGGCGTATTTGCGACGTTAAGCTTGTCAAATTATATTTTATATTTCAGTGCAGGTCGAATAGGTACGGCACGCGGAGAGGTGGCTGGCTCGATGATCCATAAATATTTATGGAAAAAATGCCTGCTTCCTTCAGGGACACTTTCAACCTATGTATTTAAATGTCGAAGTGCGTTTGACGAGGAGTGCATCGGGAGCTATGAGAGGCGAGGGGCGTTCTCTCGTGGGAGTTGAGGATGTGTCATAATTTGATATTGAAGGGTTTCCGTTGCGAGGGATGCAAAATAGACAAAGTGGCGTTAGGCTCGATGCGTGTCACGGGTATTGGGGGATAAATGACGAGATTTCGAAATGCGATGTCATGCCTTTTTGAGTGACGCCAGATGGGTTTGAAGGAAGGCAGAATAATTCGGGATATTTACATGGAAATTAAAATGTTATTAGCATGTAGGGTGAAAGTTTCATAGAAAATGGAAAAGTTATCGAATGACGGTTAGTTAGATGATGTTTATTCGGGTATAATAATCGCTATGGTGCACAGTTACACGATATTCAAATAATGGATTATGCAATGTAAAAATAGTTCAAACTCATCATCCCCTCTTCTCAAAGTGACCCTTTCTGTATGAGACCTCTAAATTCTTGTGCTTGTCGGGACAATTTTCAAAAACCAATCCCCAGTATTTTCATTGTAAAATCAGAGCTGATCACCCGAATTTTCCAAATAACGGCCACTGGTATACCACCAAGTAAATGGCGCCTTAAAAACATTGTAAGGATGATTTTTCCGAATCGTTACGATATTTTTTTTAACAAAAAAAAAAGAAAACATACACCGTTCAGTGAAATTTATTTCTCTCGAGTGCATCTTGTTTTTGTAATTGTTTGAAAGAGTTAGGGACAGACTTGTCTTGAGATTTGTGCGTCCGAAATTCTGATGCATTGTTGAAGCGTGAAAATCCTTATCGCCAAACTTGCTTTTAAAGGAACTTGGGTACTAGTGTGGGTCATCGGAACCGTTTTCTCAGATCAAAGCATTTTTGGTTCCGTTTCGGGTCCTGAGTTTGAGCACGTTCGGTTGCGTCTACACTTTGCGCATTGCAATTGGGTTTTTAAATTAACAATAATGTATTGATTTTTTGATTTTATACGAAAGAGCACCTTTTTCTAAGCCTGTATGATTTTTTTCAGATTTTTATAATTTTATTTTGATACCTCAATTCAATTACAAAGAGATTTTTTGAAATCACCTTTTGACAGCTGGGCAGCTGCTTGACAGCTCCGCCCAGTACAAAATGCGACGAGGGGTGATTCGACAAATCGCTCCCATACAAACTTTAAATCGATTTTTAAATAGGTTCCCGGGCACCAAAATTCATGAAAATTTGGATTTCGGCTCAGTTTGGCATGCAGATTCGGAATATGAAATTATCTCAACACCACTAAAGAAGCCAATTGAAATTTGTATGGGATTTTTTATGGGAAAACATACTTGTTGCATTTTAGCCATAAGTTGAAAAAGTTTGTCTGAAACTTTTAACCGATACTGTAAAATGATAGCCTAGGATGTTCTGAAAAACTTTGTTGAAGACCGCAAAGCGATCTGATGCTTGTGAAAATAGTTATAACCAACGAACCGCATGCATGTGTTTATGTTTTAACATGTAAAGGAATAGCAATAGCAACAAAATCGAGCTGTTTCGCCAAGCAATGCCAACGCTATAACTTTTTTCATAAGCATCAGATCACTTCGCGGTCTTCGACAAAGTTTTTAAGGACACCCTAGGCTATGTTTTCACTTTATCGGTTACACGGATTTAGAAAAAATTGAGCTTGTTATGAGACAAATGCAAAAAAAGTGTGTTTTCCCATGTAAAACCCCATACAAACTTCAAACGCAATGCGCAAAACGTAGACGTAACTGATCGTGCCCAAAAGGAGTCCGTGAAATGGGATCAAAAAAGCTTTGATCTGATGGGATACCGTCGTGCGGGGCTTCCTTTTACACTTTTTCATGGTTTTTCAACTTTATGACATTAAAACTCCCAGAGTAGAGAATGGATTTCCACAATTTTTACACATAATAATCGTGAGTATGTATGTAGGATATATGCAAAATTTGAACTAAATGCATCAATAAACAAAAAAGTTGTTCATACACCAATTGGACACATCTCATATAGAACCGCATGGGGGTTACTTTGGACATTTTTATCTACAACAAAATTGCATTACAAATTCGGTGTCAGGCCATTCGGCCGAAGGTCATTAGGCCGAATGGTCATTAGGCCGAATGGTCATCAGGCCGAATGGTCATTGGGTCTTCTTCTTGCCGTTACGTCCCCACTGAGACAAAGCCTGCTTCTCAGCTTAGTGTTCTATGAACACTTCCACAGTTATTAACTGAGAGCTTCCTCTGCAAATGACCATTTTGCATGTGTGTATCGTGTGACAGGCACGAAGATACTTTATTGATGCTGAATCTACTGATATTTTACCCATGAATTTTTCCTTCTTTTAAATATAGTGTGTTCTTTCTAGCATCATTGCGAAAATAGTTTTTGGCGCTGAAACTGCTGATATTCAATTAATAATTTTTTCCATCTTTAAAACATAGGCTATTCTTTCTAGTTTCATTGTTGAACTAGTTTTTGGCAAAAAATGTTGGAAAAGGTAAAAACAACGGCTAACTTTCAATTCGCCTGATGACCATTCGGCGGCCTAATGACCATTCGGCCTAATGACCTTCGGCCTAATGACCCAGCATCGTATATGCGTTTTAAGAAGGTTCTGTGCTACCTTTGGTATTATGAGCAGCGTGATATTGCTATATAGAGCCTGGAAAAAGGGGTAATCAATCGTTTATTTAGGTGAAACGGTCATTTATGATATATATATATATAACGATACAAATATTCGATTGTATATGCTACGTTGATACATTTTGAATTAATTGATCAACCCTTTGAATTTTATGAACTCTAGAAACAATGCTTACAGACCAAATGTTCTGATGCGTTATGTATATTTTATTGGTTAATTCGATGTTTTTTCTCGTCCTGATAAGCAATAAACGGTCTGTTTGAAAAATAATGTCAACCAAATGAAGGGAAAACTATTGCTTCATAATAGTCCCAAAGACATCAAACAGATTTGAACAATATTTTGAATTCAAAATATTCCATATTTAAAAGTCCAAAGTAGCCTCGCATTTCAAAAGTACCCCCGCACGATGGTACCATTGAATTTTTAATTTTTCCATATAAACGATGACCCACTCTATTGGGTACATATTATGGGTCATTAAAAAGAAAACATATGATTCCATCATAATTCTCATACACTATGAATTTGTGTATTTACCATTTATAAACTATAACCATTAAATCTAGAGACTATTTTTGTTTCAAATACTGAGTACATAGAGCTGACAAGACAATTATCAATTGGTGGGAAGTGATTGTGAAATTTATTAGTTTCTTGTTCACTACATAATTATTTCTAGAATAAATAAATAAGTTTATGTGACGGCTGTTTTGCTACTATGAACCTGGAGGGATGGTTAGAACACAAGACTATCACGCTAAGGTAGAATCCCAATCACACTACCGATATACTAAAAAATGTAGGTCAGAAGGAAAGTAATGCCGTGGATCCTGAGATGAACTAGCATCGCGTCGACAATCTTGTTAATAATGACAAGAAAAGCAAAGAGCACCTCCCTGAAAAAATGAGCCGATTATAACTTAAGAAATTACTGAAATAATCTCTGTAGGAGTTTTATATGAATACCAACAGAAATTTATAAAAAAAAAAAATTGAATTTCCTGAAGAAATCCTTGGAATACTGATAGAGTCACAGGAGAAGTTTGTAAATAGATTTCTAAAGGAGTTTACGTAGAAATCTCTAAAGGAGTTCTTAAAAGACACCATGGAGGAAATCCAAGGAAGATTTCTGAAAAAAATAACGCCATTTTATACTTAATCGATCGAAGAATATTTTAAGAAACTTCTAGGGAATTTCTAGCAGGATCTCTTAAAATAGTTTTTGAAGAATTCCCTCAAAATTCCTCAATTTAATTTCTGGACTATTTCAGAGCGAATTACTGAAGGAATCCGTGGAAGTTAATCATCTGCAAATATTCATAGAAAAATCTGCTTGTAATTAAAAAAATATCCTGAAATACTCTGGGGAAAATTTATGAATAAACACTTGAACGAATCAGAGGAATTTCTGAGAAAATATATGGAGGAATATCCAGGGGAATTCCTAATGGAATTTGGGCATTTTTTTTCTGGAGGAATTCCTGAAGAAATTCATCCATGATCCACTGAAAGAAACTATGCAAAAACCTTTGGAGGAATCCCTTAAGATATTTTGGAGATATTCCATTTGAAAATTTAAAATCCATGCCTGCAGAAATTGCGGAAGCAAACCATGCAAGATTCAAAAAAGGAATATTAACCGAAGTTTGTGGAGGAATCTCTAGAGGAATTCCCAAAGAAATCCTCAGAAGATTTTATAAAAGCTTCTCTGAAAGGTTTTCTTAAAGAACCACTCGAATAATATTTAAAGTAAACTTTGGAGGAACATTCAATGGAATCGATGGATCGAGGAACAACTGAAGGAAACTATGGAAGGTTTTCTCAAGAAATCCTTGAAGGAATTTAAAGAAATCCTGGTAAAATCTCTAAAGGAACTTCTGAAACAGCTCGTAAACGAATCCCTTAAGAAATTTTTGAAAAAAGTTCTGAAGGAATTTATGAAAGAAATCCATGGAGGAATTTCTAAAAAAAAACTAAATCCTGGCGAGATTTTTTTTTTGAAAAAATCCGAGAAGAAATTCTAAAAAAAACACTGAATTCTCGAGAGATTTGTTTTTGAAAAAATCCGAGAAGAAATTCCTCGAAAAATCCTTGGAGAAATTTTCCCTAGAGAATTTTCTGAGGGAATTTTCGTTAAATTTTTTGAAAAACCACTGGATGCGATTCTGAAGATGTCCCTGAAGGATTTTTTTAAGGAAGCCCTTAGAGAAAATTCAGAATAATTTCATGGAGGAATTTCCAAAGCATTTCATGCCAGATTCTTTTTAATTTAATTGTTTTAAGTAAAAAGAAAAGCGGATTAAGTGCTGGTCCTTTTAATTCCACTAAGAATTTGCATCCTTTGACACATATTTCGACCTCAACTGTAAGGTCATCTTCAGTGTCTCGTACTTGACTCTTTTGTAAAGTTTAATTCTTTTGTAAAATTTGTGGAAGAATCCTTAGCAAAATTTCTTAAGGAATCCCTGGAGGAATGTTTACAGCTATCCGCGAAAAGAAAATTTCAAATGAACCTTTGGTGTTTCTTTTTTAAGAATAAATACGTGAAGGAATTTCTGATGGATATTCAATTCTGGCGGAATCCTTGAAGAAATTTGTCGAAGGAATCTTTGAAATTATTTCTAAAAAAAATTGAAGATGTAGGGAGTATCGACTTTATTAAAGTAAAACGACTACCCAGACTCGGTGGATGAAACGAGTTTTCAAAATTTCACCGACTGACATTCAGATTTAAACAAAAACAAACGCAACAAAAAAATGTGCATTTACATTGAAAAACACGGGATGTCAGGTTAGATAACAACTCGTTTATATCCATCAAGGCTGCGTAACAGTTGAAATATGTTGTTTTCGGGGGGCTTCTCAGTCTAGCTTAAAATCAAGACAAGTGTCTGAAAAGCCACCCGAAAACAGTTCATTCTACGGTCGAACCTAATTTAAAAACTTGAAATATGTTCTGAAAAAATTTTCCGAAAAATCCCCGGAAGAGCTTGTTGAAAAATCACTTTAAGATTTTTTAAAGCAATTCCAGGAAAAAATTCTGAATTAATAATTGGTGTGATTTCTAAAGAAATCCCTGGATCAGGTTTTGTAATATTTTGGTAAGAATCCCTGGAGCAAGAACTTCTGAAATTAGCAATGCAAAGTGTTCTGAACTAATTCTTTGTGTAATTTTTTGAGTAATATCTGGTGGAATATTTCTGAATGAATCCTTGGAAGAGTTAAATTAAAAAAACTTTGGATTGGATGAGTACCTGGAAGAATGCAGAGAGAATACTTGAGATACTACCAAAAGAATCCCTGGCAATATTTTACCAGACTAACTAGATTTACTAAAACCGAGTATTTTTTGCTTTCAGTCACAGAAAAGCATTGATTATTCTAAATCATTGCCTGCCATTTATTGTGTAAAAAGGGAGGATGCTCTTAATTTGTATCGTTCAGTTAGAATTAGTGTAATAACTCACTCGATATGAATCTACTTGTGAAGATTGTGTTGATCACACGGTGGAATGTCGTTTTCATTAGGATTTGGCACCGCATTTGTAACACTGTGATTAGTGAAAATATTTATTATAGAAGATTTGAGAAGCAAAATTTGATCATACTTCGACCCACCAGTACCCTGATTGAGATGGAGGGTAGGTGCATTATGGGGCGGCTCAATACAAACAGGTGGTCAAAAATATATTTGCGTCAATTTTCTAATGTTTTGCCTCTATTCGTAGGGTCTATGTCTTAAATATATTATAAACAAAAAAAATATTAAAAAATACTTTTAAGTTCTTCAAAATACCTTGGGATTCAGTCCTACTATATCTTTAAAAGTTGTATCGATATACACGTGCAGTAACTGTGAAGTATTGATGTTATTTTTTGATGGGGCATATGTTTCGAAGATTCCCACAACAGTTTTACGGATGTTCTAGGCTCCACGAATGTACTAGGTTGTCCCAAAACTTCATGAACTGGTAGGTACACAATCTACAAGCGAAACTAGTGTTCTACGAATGATTACTCTATACGACACAGACAAATGAGCCTGCTAACAAGTTAATGGAGCATTTGTGTTGAACTGAATAGATGATACATATCTTCCAAAAACTGCATGGAATATAAGCCTTTGTATCTACAAGCAGGCTTGCCCGTACTGAGAGCATGAAAATTCTGCTCTTTAGATCGACACTATCCAAATCGTAATAAATTTGCAATCTTTCCATTTCAACTGATAGAAGTATGTTGAAATATTCTGAATTACATCTCGAGCTGTCAAAAACTGATCTTTTGTTAGGATATTGTCGCCTCCGGAACTGAAACAACTGATCGATAGCAGCTTTCGTTTTACGCAGCTTCAATGCTATAAATTTACTGCTTATTACTAATTAAATATGTACATAATTGATAAGCTTACATTGCAGTGTCGGTTCCTATTTTTAATATACTAATAATATAATACTCCTAATCGTCTTGCTTAACTCACTGTTAACCACTGCCGAAGCCTTTCTAAACAATCTACTTCTTCGGTCATACTATACATTTAATTCAGGGTTGCCAGTTCCACTAACGACTAGCGTATTGCAAAGGTACGCAACACATGGGTTATAGAAATTTAAATAAACATTGGTGTTTTCTCGGCTTTCAGTCACTTCGGCTTTCTGTGACTAAATGTCGAAAAAAAAAAACACCAAGTTTCCGTAAATCCAGTCAGTCCCCGTGATAAATAAACATGTTTTCAATATAACCCAGGTAACCATTTGAATAAGCAGTAAATCAGTTTTATATTTACATTTATTGTGTTTGCTGCCCTAGCATAGCAGTTCGATAGCTAAGACGCCTTTAATTAGTATATAAAATTCTATCCAACAACCATTAGCTGTTATGTAGGTTTTCTACCGCACAATATGTCTTAGGTTTTAAGCATCCTGAATGCTATTTTGTTGCCACAAAACTGCTAGGAACTTAATGTGTTGCTGCTGATGTTGCTGAAAAATTCAATCCGTTTTTTCATATTTCTGTCTTATTGTCACGTAGAATTATTGTCATGTAGACTATAATCAACGTCTGATGTTATATGATGTCTGATATGTTGCTTTAGCATAATAATACTCATGCCAAATTACGATTTTATACGTTTCCTCTATCTGTCGCAGTCGTCCCAGTTCAACTTATTCAATCTGGGAGGAAATGTAACTCAATCACAACAAACCTTAAATAGAACAAAAAATCAGCGCACTTCAAAGTTTCATAAATAGCTTATCCTGTAACGCGCTACAGCTCCTTCGCAATTGACGAGTCTTGAAATCAAATTGCAGTCAGAGTGAAAATCAGAAAAAAAAAAGGTGAGAAAAATTTGTTGCATAGAACAAGATGTCAAATAAACAGAATGAGTGGTGAAGGGAAATGAGAGGAGCAGGCTTGTCCGCACTGAGCGCATGAAAATTTTGCTCTTTGGATTTACACCATCAAGCACATCACACATTAGAAATCTTTTCATCTTATCAGATAGAAGGATGTTGAAATATTCTAAATGTCATTTCGAACTGTCAAAAAATTGCACCGCAGCGCCGCACGGGCCGTTCAAAGTGAAATTCACTGGAGTGTTTTCACCCGGGTGAAAATCCCTTTGCGCGCTCCGTGTGGCTCTGCGGTGCGGTTTTTTGACAGTTCGAAATGATATTTACAATATTTCAACATTCTTCTATCTGGTAAGATGAAAAGATTTCTAATTTATGATGTGCTCCATGGTGTAAATCCAAAGAGCAGAATTTTCATGCGCTCAGTGCGGACAAGCCTGGAGAGGAGTGAAATTTATATTTTGGTTTGTTTTATATGATGCGTTACATTCAAGGCGCTACTATTTTGACAGTAGATTTTGAAGATCCTGTAGGTCTAGCATTTAAGCAGCCGTATATTGGGCCAAAACCTGCATTTAAGTAGCGTTTAAGGCACATATACGGCTGAGTAGCATTAAATGACCAGCTGTGAAGGCGCATATAGTGCAAAAATAATGCTGAATAAACTGCCCATAATCGCATAGTTGACGTAAGCGCCACTGTAGTTTTCAGCACACTTTCGAAATTTTAACAATGATTAATGAAAAGGTTATATTTTTTTTCACGTTGATATCTAGCTAGTGATTAGATCTTGTGCTCTATTCAATAAAACTGGTCACAATCATGCACATTTGATAGATATTAACTTGTGAGAGCTGACATTGTCAGTGGTGGTTACGTCAACTATGCGATTATGGGCAGTAAAGAGCTTATTGGTTACCTGCGAACAGTTTCAACAGCATTTACCCTCATGTGGACGACAGGGTACCCAGGTACTTTAGAAGGCCCATTTAAAAAGCACGGTGTAGAAAAAAGCTACAAGTTTGTCGGACACATAACGGTTAAATTACAAGGGCATTGCATACATTTGGGCGTTTATTTGTGTATAAAACACATTCCACGCACTTCTTTTGAACTTCATTAAACGATATTTCAGGGCTCTTACTGTCTTTGATTACTGATTTTGATTTTTCTACTCGAAACTTTGGAAACTGTTTCGAGAAATAAGCAAATTTCTTGGGGTTCAGTCAACATTTGTCATTTTTTGCGATGGTGTCCCGTTGCGCTATATTTCTCAAATTCTTTCGAAGTGAAAAGGTCCAATTCCCAATTATTAAATCTACTATTCAAATCTGATCGATTGATATGCAAGTTAGCATATATTCTACAACAAAAAAAATATTGGCATAGATGATCCACATATATTTAGGATGGCGAAAGAAAAACTTACATTATCATTATTATTATTATTTATTTATTTTTAACCAAAAATTTTGAAAGAGGGAAAAACCCCTTTGAGTGATTTCCAACTTACATTATCATGATGACCAAAATGTATGGGATAGGCAACTTTTTTTTTTACAAAAAAGTTTAACCTGCTGTAACTTTTCATGCAGTGCATCAACAATTCTCAAATTTTGACTGTTTGTCAATCTATTATATGTGCATCATTGGTAAAAATTTGGTTAATCTTTCGCGAAGTTATAACCGTTCTGGTAAAACACTATTTTTTAGACAACTGATTTTTGAATTTTTGAACTGTCATATCTCGGAAACCAGCGAACCGAATTGAGTAAAATTCTGAACGTTTATAAACAATATATTGATACTTGATACGACGTTATAAAATGTAATATTTTCTTACGACGAATAAAGTTATACCGGTTCAACATTTTCACCCATATAGAGGAAAACATGTCAAATTTAAAATATCACACAAAAATAACGGAATGTGTTCTTCCTTCAATCCAAATAAGCTCTAATATATCTTATCAGAGATATCTTGAGAACAGAAGTGAAAAATCTTTGGATATCAAGACTAAAATTTAATGACATTGATGTAAAAATATACATTTTTTCATGAAAGGGCCAATAAAAGTCAATCATTGATAACTTTTTTCAATGTTCAAAAATTATCTGTTTCAATAGCTTGTGAAGCATTCATATATTGTTGATAAAGGTTCAAAATTTCATTCTATTCGGTTAACTGGTTTCAGAGATTTGACAGTTCAAAAATAAGTTGTAAAAAAATAGTGTTTTACGAGAACGGTTCTAGTTTCGCGAAACATTATCCAATCGAGCTCAAATTTGTACCAATGATGCGTTTTCTAATATAAAAATGCAACGACAACCAAGTTGTGCATACGTAGATGCTGTTCTCCTTTCGATAACATCATAGCTACGTCATGGACTATGGTAAACATGCTGATGAAATTAATTTCAAAATGTTGCAGATGGTTCCCCATCTTCCACAGCAAATTTCACGAGCTATTCTTCCAAGGGAATAGTAATTCATTACCCAGCAAAGTTAGCATCCATGCTACTGGGAACAGCTCTGGTTAAATGCAGTATGCAGCTCACATAATAAACCATTATAATTAATTCGATATTAAAAGTGACAGTGATGCGATTTTGAAAGAAGTTAAAATTAATTAAAAATAATAGTTTTCAAATGACGGCTAATGGGCTCTCTGGCTCTAGGTGGGGGAACATCGGCCAGTGCAGTGCTCTTCGTCTGCAGTACCATGGCGCAGTATGAGGCTAGAATGCATTCGCTTGTTGTTTTCCCTGCCTCAGTTCCACATAACAGATTTGACCTGATTTCTCACTCACAGCCCCATCACTCAACAGGGCAACTTCGCGCGAGACCCCGGCTGTCAGTCACTTCGAGTAAAAACAACACATAGACTGGCTGAGCTGCACTACTAACTGCACCAGACGCGATGTGAGAGATGCATACGCGAGGGAATGATGCACAAACTCGGTTGGACATGTGTCATACCCAGGGCAGTTAGTCATACCTAGTAAACCCCACCACCACCGACTACAGACTACAGTATAGTAAGCTAGTGAGAGTGCGATGTGGGCTTGGCAACATTATTGTAAAAACGAACGGAGGAAAAAAAAGGCAAAACGGAACCGAAAACATAGTCAGACGGAAATTTGCACCACATCAACCCGGGAGTTAATCAAGCTGTCACTCGATGTCACTTGATTACAAGCCTCGTGATTTTATGCAAGTGCCGTACGTGATGGTACGTTATACACTTGCGGCGGCGGGCGGCGACGACAGCAGTAACCTACTGCAAGAGGGCCAGGCTGGGAATGATTACAGTTAATGGAGATTTTTCTCCGGTATGCCGACCACCCAAGAAGAGCTCGCGGAGTGTAGAAGAAGCTCGGTGGTGACGTATATTACTTTTGTCATGTAAAATTTGGTCTGAATCACTGAAATAGTGTTATTGTGACGAATTTTTTGTGAATAATATTGAATATATTTTTTGGAAAACAACAAGGCTAAATCTTTGAATGTGAACATGGACTACTCTTTAAGCTTTACGTTCGATTATCAAGTAGAGGGGAATGTAACTCACAACAACACAGTTAGGATGACACATAATCAGCAATAGTACTCCACAATACTCGGCTACGCCCAATGCAATGCCAGATCAAGCTCCATCTTATTCTTCAGGCTTTTACCAACTTCTCGATGCTGGGTTCGCCATAGAGTACAACAAACCTAGCAACGTATAGTGCACATCGCCGATTAACGATCGAGGAGGTGAAGTTGACTACCGACCACTCGGTCAAGGTTGTGGAGGCGTGGATGCGATCCAGGAAACTGGAGCTGGCTCACTACAAGACAGAGGTGACGGTTGTTAACAACCGGAAGTCGGAGCAGCAGACGGAGATCAGTGTAGGAAAGTGCACTATCCTGTCAAAGCGCTCCGTCAAACACTTGGGCGTGATGATCGACGATAAGCTTACCTTCGGTAGCCACGTCGATTATGCCTGTAAAAGAGCCTCCACAGCTATTGCGGCACTGTCCCGGATGATGTCCAATAGCTCTGCGGTGTACGCCAGTAAGCGCAAGCTCCTAGCTAGTGTTGCTACGTCCATACTTAGGTATGGCGGTCCATGCTAAGTACTGAATGCTACCGACGGAAGCTGGAAAGTACTAACAGGCTTATGTGCCTGAGGGTTGCGAGCGCGTACCGTACCGTGACACACGACGCTCTCTACGTCATTACTGGTATGGTGCCTATCAGCATTCTTATCAGAGAGGACATGGAGTGCTTCGAAATGCGCGGCACAAGAGGCATACGCAGGACTGCCAGGATGGCCTCCATAGTCAAATGGCAGCGCGCGTGCGACAGTTCCACCAAAGGAAGGTGGACCCATAGGTTGATACCGAGGGTAGATAGTTGGATCAATAGGCGCCATGGGGAAGTTACATTCCACCTGACACAGGTCCTTACAGGTCATGGTTGCTTCCGACAGTATCTACACCGTTTCGGGCATGCGGATTCTCCCGAATGCCCAGTGTGCAATGGTTTAGAGGAAACGGCGGAACACGTTTTGTTCGTGTGCCCGCGTTTTCGCACAATGCGTGACCACATGCTTGCCACATGCGGGGAGGACACAACTCCGGACAACTTGGTCCAGAGGATGTGTAGGGATGAGTTTGGCTGGAACGCCGTTTCAACGGCTATCACCCATATCGTTTGGGAGCTACAGAGGAGGTGGCGCGTGGACTCGGAGAATGGCTAGTCCAGATGCAGTACAAGAGGTGGTCCAGAAGTTCGGAGTCGGCTTCGTAGGTCATACCGGTGCCCTGCGGTCGAGATCGACCCTTACAGCGATTAAGTGGCCGCGGAGAGGAAGTCCCGGTAGCGGTGCTGTCGTGGCGTCAGTCTACTGGGTTGGATCTGAGCCCGCGGTTGGAAAGGGGTCCCCGGCAAGGGTCGGGGTAGGTGAGACCCTGCTGTCTGCAACCTACGGATGCATCTGATAAGGCCTGAAGGGTAGTGATACCCTTCCTTTGTGGGCAGGTCAGATCGGGTTTCACGTGGGCGTCAGTTCTTGATGTCTGCTAAGTATTTGGGCGCGGGCGGGGTTGACCCTGCCCGCCTTGTGAGGACAAAGGGAGTGGTGAGGACCACTCGGGAAACTGGCTAAGCGCCAGCATGTTACCGTGATGGACTCTCCAAAGCGAGTCATCGATGTTCGTTGCTGCAGGCTACGCAGCTAACCTTGAGGGTGCAATATGCAATAGCCCCTCTCTGAAGCAATACCTTCTTGGTGGTTCCGGAGAGACGTAGGGTTTGGCGACCATAGGAATGTGTTTAGTGGGTACGAGGAGAGAGTAGTCCTGGCTTATACTTTTGTTGTAGAAGACGGCCTCAGCCACACACTACCGTAACCTTACTGTTAGGGTGTCTGTTGAGCAGATTATTCCCCTATGGTTTAGAAGAAAAAAAAATAGGGTTAACCAGGACCAAACCGCAAATTTTACGGTTCTCCAAAATTAACATAGTCAATAAGATCAAAGTCTGAAATTGTTAAAAAGGTTTCATATGATTTCTCTGTTATGCCTGTTAGCGCATAAACGTTTAAGTAAAAAAAAACTTTTTTTTATGTACATGGCTGGGGCAGCATAAATTAAAATATGCATAAGATAAAAATGCATAAAAAGAGGGTCATTTGTGCATAAATTAAATTTGGACTTTAATAAGGGAATCTAGTTCACGAGATCAGGTCTTGCTCAGAGAGCCCGAAAAAGATGGTTCCAAGGGGCTTCAGAAGCGTTTTAATGGGAATACGGGGAATTCTGGGTCATTTCAATAGTATTAAGGGGTTTCACGGACGTTTCAAGGGGCTTTAATGGCAATTCAGGAGATCTCAGGAGCCTTTAAAGGGACTCGAAGGTCGCTTCAAGGTATTTCAGAGCCATTTAAGAGAGTTTCAAAGGGTTTTAGTTACATTTTGAGGCTGCTCTTGGAGGTTGTAGAGGCGTTAGATAGCATTTCAGAGGCGTTTGAAGGAGTTTTCAGGTGCGTTTCAGCGGGTTTCTTGAGCCTATTAACCCTCGACCAGTCGCGTCTTCGGCCACTCTCAGCGACATCGCGCACACGCTGTGTACCTAAAGCGAGATTTTTTCGTGGTGCGTGTACTCAGTACACGACGCGACCGCTCCCGGGTTAAAGCGCTAAAGGTGTTCCAGTGGATATCAGAGACATTTCAAATAAATTATGGGCGTTTCAATGGGATTACGGAGATTTCAGGGAAATTACAAGGGCATTTCAGGGGCGTTTCAAAATATATTGTGAAGCGATCTCTGAAAATCATCTGGAACTTCCATAAATGCCTCCGGAATCCCCCTAAAACCCACATGAACCCCATATAACGCACCTGAGTCACTCCGATTCCACCGAATACGCCTCCGTAACGTCTACGAAACTCGTCGAAAATCCCCTGAAACTTCCCGAAATGCCTCAAACATCCACCTTAAACCCCATCGGACCTCATGTAACGCACCAGAGATGCTCCGAGCCCCCCGATTGTTCTAGAAATCTATTTTTGACAGGAACTGTTGGCAACTACGCGGATGCCACCATAATATTTTTGACTCGATATCTGATATCTGCAATACTTGATGAGATATTTCAGATAATGTTCTGACCCAATCTCGCCCCTCTGACCCATTGTCACCCCGAAAAACGGTTACAACATTTTCTGGACCGATCATGAACTGAACCCATCATACTCCGCATGCTTTTGCAGAGAACCCGCGCTTTCACCGCCGCGGCTATAGGCCGTCTCATTATTGTGCATAATTTAAATGATTTTATTGCTTCAACCTATCAATCGGCCTGACAGCTGCTCATCGAGAATAAAAGGCCAGACACTAACGAAGGGATTATGCTCGAAATTCATCCGCGAACCATGACGTCCTGCCTGTTTACAGCCAGCGTGACAGTTTCTATTTTAATCATTCTTAATCCGGCATCAAACTCTATCTCTATATTGTGCGTCTACTGCATGGAAAATGCAGTTGACATCGACTGACGGTGTTCAATTCAAAGGGTTGAAGTCTAGAATCAGTATGGAACAAGAAAGCAACAGTAGGTATAGGAAAGGATTAGTCCACCACTGCTGAGTTATGGCTCATTCATCATAATCAGGCAGGAAGCGCTCCGGATGTGCTGTGCGTGCGTGTTAATTTTTACTTCTTTCTACACCCGATAAATTCGTGCGGAGTCTGATGAGTTTGGATTGTTTGATTGTTTGACATACACTGCTAAGACGATTAGTTTCGACCAGTAGTGTTTTTGGGCACAGCTGTGGGATGGGACACGTTCAATCAGTTTAATTCAATCTACTGATTGCGAACAGGCAGCGCCCGGCATTTCGGCACGACTTGGATGGATTAAAATAAGTGAGCGATGCGATAATCCGTCGGACTGGAGGGAGGGGAAAACGCTTTGTCGTTGATTGATCACACCCGACTGGGAACGCACTAGTCCGTATGGGAAGCAAACCGTTCAGCCGTCGATAGTGGTGTGCTACTAGTAACACGCTCTCGAGCGGCTAACGAACCGTGAAGATGTTCAAAGGAAGCTCATCACCATACCGAACCGCCAAAAGAGGAGAAAAAGTGTTCCAATGTAACAAGCATCGCTCACTTGTGGAGGCATCAAGGGAGAAAAACCGAAGATCCATCATCAAGCGACCGACCGTCCGAGGCTGTGGCTGGGCATAAGATGAATAGGGATTTTCATCTTTCGTTCATTTCGTCCTTTTTTCATGACTGACGAGCGATGGATTATCCCGAGTCGTGCTACACACGCAAACCGTGCGTTCTTCGTAGCTACTGAGCTGCGTTAATCGTACTTCTGACAGCTGACAGAAGCGGTAAGATGAATTACTCCAAGGAATTCTATCGCTCACATCAGATGTTACTTTCATGATCAAACTTCAGGGTATAAGGTAAGTTCTGCTTCATGTGGGATACTCATGTGCTCATGTGTGCTCAATGAAGCGTCTAATACATTTTTATATATGTGTGTTGTACATTACTTCTACTCAATTATGTCTTAAATGGATAGATTGAACTGCACCATGGCAAGTACAAACAACAGTCGTGCTTTCTTATGTAGGCGATTATTAACAGTCACAGCGATGAAACATTACTAGCTCAGAGCTTTCTTTGCCGGAAGTTAAGAAATACAGACTTTTTTTTGTCTTCGATGATTCCAATGAGAACAGGAATTAACTCATCTACTCAAAAAAGTGAACACCATCAAATTCGACAACAATCTTGCAAAAACAATCAAACAAGAAAGCTTACCTTTCTTCACCATCATCATCGTCATTTTCTCAACATTCCAAACTTTACCGGACGCTCCATCGAACAGAGAAAAGAGATTAGGCAAATCGCTTCTCCGTCCCATTCGTAGGAAACATGTTTACAGGATTAGCATTCACATACCGGTCAGAAGTCAGCAGGAACCGGCTGTCTGCCACTAGCCAAATTGTGATTTTTCCTCCGACTGTATACAATAGCAACAACATAAAATAAACATTGTGGAGCGGACCTGGTGTGATGGTTAGAACACTTGACTATCACGCCGAGGACCTGGGATCGAATCCCACTCCCGACAAACTCGCAAAATGTGAGTTCTTCCTTCGGAAGGGAAGTAAAGCGTGGGTCCCGAGATGAACTAGCCTAGGGCTAAAAATCTCGTAAATACAGATAAAAAAAAAAAAAATAAACATTTCGGATCCAGCTATGTTGCACCGATGCCGAATGCACCCTCAGAGCAATGGTTCTCCTTGCAAAGTGGATGAAGAATTTGGAATGTTGTTTTCCTTAGCTGCTGGATATTTTCTCCATTATCGGATTAAACTCTTCCGGCGACGAAAGCGGTTCGTCCCATACGTGCAGGTCGAGCAGTGTTTTCGGAAGGGGAAAAAGGTGTCGAAGGGTACGCATTGGAAACACTATAACAACCCACACGGAGAGACGAAACTACCCAAAAGTGAGTTCTTTCCACTCAACTTCGGGGTTGCGTGCGTCAAGCCACTTTTGAGTTGATGGAATCGATGTTTTTGCCTTTCTCGTACACCAAGTGTACCGGAAAGGCTATATGTTCACTACAAAAATGACTTTTTGATAGAAGGCCCGGAGGGTCAAGTCACATATACCAATCAACTCAGCTCGACGAATTGAGATGATGTCTGTGTGTGTGTATGTGTGTGTGTGTGTATGTGTGTATGTGTGTGCGTATGTGTGTGTGTGGACAAAAAAACTCACATCACTTTTTGGCAGTAAACCTCAACCGATTTTAATGACCGATGGTTCATTCGACGGGGAATCTGGTCCCATTGTTTCCTATTGAAAATGGTTCGGATCGGTCCAGCCGTTCCGGAGATATGGCCATTTAGGTGTTCCGGAACGTTACCCCAGTAAGCGACCAGATATGAAAATGCAACAAACCCATGCATGCGACACATTAAACCACGGCATTTTCGATAACCTGATGAGTGGTAAGCAGGAAAATTGTCTCTGACCATTTCTGAACCGGTAATGTTCCGGAACCGGTTCCGGACATCCCGCCGGAAGTGGCCAAATATAAAAGTGAAACAAACACATGCATGCGACACATCAAACCGCGGCATTTTCGATAACCTGATGAGCGGTAAGTAGGAAAATTGTCTCTGATCATATATGAACCGGTAGTGTTCCAGAACCGGTTCCGGACATCCCGCCGGAAGTGGCCAAATAAAAAAATGAAACAAACCCATGCATGCGACACATCAAACCATGGAATTTCAATAATCTGATGAACGGTAAGCAGAAAAATAGTCTTATACCATAGCCGAACCAGTAATGTTCCGGAACAGGTTCCGGACATCCCGCCGGAAGTGGCCAAATATAAAAGTGGAACAAACCCATGCATGCGACACATCAAACCACGACATTTTCGATAATCTGATGAACGGTAAGCAGGTTAATAGTCTCAGACCATATCTGAACCGGTAGTGTTCCGGAACCGGTTCTGTGTGTCCCGCCGGAAGTGGCCAAATATAAAAATGAACCAAACTTATGCATGCGACACATCAAACCACGGCATTTTCGATAACCCGATGAGCGGTAAGCAGGAAAATTGTCTCAGACCATATCTGAACTGGTAGTGTTCCGGAACCGGTTCCGAACGTCCCGCCGGAAGTGGCCAAATATAAAAGTGAATCAAACCCATGCATGCGACACATCGAACCACGGAATTTTCGATAATCTGATGAGCGGTAAGCAGGAAAATAGTTTCAGACTATATCTGAACCGGTAGTGTTCCGGAACCGGTTCTGTGTGTCCCGCCGGAAGAGGCCAAATATAAAAGTGATTCAAACTCATGCATGCGACACATCAAACCACGGCATTTTCGATAACCTGATGAACAATAAGCAGGAAAATAGTCTCAGACCATATCTGAACCGGTAATGTTCCGGAACCGGATCCAAGTATCCTGCCGAAATGGTCAAACCCATACATGCGTCACATCAAAGAGCGGCTTTTTCGATTACCTAATGAACGGCCAGCAAATATTTCGGAATCGGTTTTGAGTGGCCGGAAGTGGCCATATGTAAAAGTGATCCAAATCCAGGCATGTGACACATCAAATCGTAGCTTTTACGATAACCTGATGAATGGTTAGCAATAAAGTAGCCTTAGATCACATTAGAAACAACTGGTAGTGTTCCAAAACCGGTTCCGAGTGTCCTGCCGGAATTGTCATACCATGCATGCGACACATAATTTTGTAGCGTTTTTGGTAACCCGATGAACAGTTAACAAGAAAATAGTGTCAGACCATATTTAGTACAACCGGTAGTTACTTGGAACCGGATCCGGGTAGTAAAATGTAAATTTTAACCTAACCCATGGATGTGGTGCCGTCAGTGGGGGTTTCAATGGGCCAAAATTGCATAGTCCTTCCTTTTATAAGTCGGTACAACAATATTTTAGCTCTAAATTAACTTGAAATTTCGTATACTCGTTCATTTAGGTATAACTCAGGACTAGTGTAGATATAAATGCTCTAAATTTTTTTTGGCGATGTTGTAGCTTAATTAAAATTGGCCCAATGTTACCCCTTCTAGGGGGTGACATTGGTCCAAACATTAAAAATCAACCAAAATTGTTCAATTTCACAAAATATTGATGGCTTATCAAAAATATTGAATATATTGATACTTACGCACAACTGATTAGTGTTAAATCCGTTTAAAATAGCTTCACAGACAAATAAACGTAAAAATTGAACCACATTGATTGTTACCCATCAACGATATAATAGAAATCATCCGTTGTCACTTAAATATATTCAACTAGCATCCTCAATAAAAGATAGAAGTATTCTTCATCAAATGCTAAAATTATTTAGGTACGTAAGCTTGTGCGTGCCTCTGGATTTTGACTAAATCTTACAATAATCTCTGAATTTTTTTCGCAGAATTGGGCATAAAATTCTATGAACGCTCGCTTACAGGTGTTTTAATTCAAATTTGTAGGGTTCTCAAGCCTATTTCCTTGCAACTGCATGGCCCAGTCACCCCCAAAAAGCTGGATTTGCACAACAGCTCGCATTGATAAATTTTCTGTACAAAATAGCAAACAAAACCAATACAACTTATATTACTTTTCAGAATAAGTGCTCAATACACCCTGGAATCAGCAACGCATTACATACCGGCACGGATGGGAACACTCACTTGACATACAGATACATTCACTTGATATTATCTAAGCTCAGAAGCATGCTATAAAAAACAATGTATGGAGCACTTGTAGTTTTATCTGAAAGTTTGACGAATAGTGTAAGGGTCGCACACGCTTAGCAAATCTTCGACAAAGCTGCGAAAGCGACTCTCCACGTGGAGAGTTGCCTTCATAGCTCTGTCGCGGCTTTATTATGCATGTGCGACCCTCACATTGTTCGGCAAACTTTTAGATAAAATTATAAGCTAAAAGTGCTCCATACACTATTTTTTGATAGCATGCTTTTGAGCAGAGATAATATCAAGTGAGTATAACTCTTTGCAAGTGAGTGTTCCCATCCCTGCATACCGGGTGTTCTTCTGTTTTCTAAAGGATATTTTAAAACAACGATTTTGTGTAGTATGTCTAACAATAAAATTCACATCACTGTTTCTTAATTAAAAAATTAACTATAGATCACTTTTTTTTTTACACCAGATGGTTGACGCAAGTTATATCTATCATATCCTACCTACTTTTGATAATCACTTAGGTAAATGTTAGTTTTTTGAACGAAACATCTTTCTTGATTTTTTACCCAAAGTTACCCCCAGGCCTAATGTCGCCTTTACTGACGGTACATCAAATCACGACTTATCGACAATCCGATGCACAATTAAAAAATAGGGCCAGACCACATTAGATACTTCTCGGCACTATTGCGGGTTCGGGTGTGCCTTCGAAAGCGGTTAAACAGTAAATTTGAATCTAACCCATACATGCGATATGTATATCAAATCGCGGCGATTAGGTATAGGTGAAGAATTAGTAATAAACTAATCTCAGACCATATCTGGGACAACCGGTAGTGTCATGGAATCAGTTCCGGGTATCCCACCGGAAGTTACCAAATATAAAAATGATCCAAACCCATACCATACGACACATCAGATCGCAGATTTTTTGATAACCTAATGAACGGTTAGCAAGAAAATAGCCTTAGATCACATATACTAACTGTTGTGTAGCAAAACTAATGTTCAAGTGATAAATCATATCGTGGCTTTGTTTGATGGCCTGATAAACGTTGGGTATGAACAGTGACGAATAGGTCTAAGTTCTCATAAATGGTGACCTGAAAATCTAGAATGACGCTTCAAAATTTTGCGGCTGCATGACACTTGTTTGGTTTGAATTTTGGATCGTTGCACAATGAGAAAAATAGGTATAAAACGCGAATAAATTCAATATCTCTGCTCGGAGTGGATGGATTCAGATGAATTTTTGACACAAACTGCAAAAATCTATACAGTTTCAGATATAGGGGGTTTCATTCGCCGCACGATGCTGGAAATCGGTGTATCGGGCCCGTTTTACCCCACTATCTCTCGTTTTCATCTATTTGGAAAAATCCTGAAGTGCAAAATAAATGATTTATTTAATTTGTGTTTGTATAAGAACTTCCGTAGTATCGAATGGAGCTGGTTTGGCTCACCGCACGGCCTTAAATATTGAATTATCTTCAAATAACTCCGATATCCCCTATTTTTAAAACTTTCACATGCATCTCTGCCAGGAGTGGAACGCAATCGATAAGAGTAAGACTAACCTTATGTCAAATTGTCGATACTATGCAAGTTTTTGCACAAATACGAGTTAAATGAGTCATTTATTTTGCACGCCAGTCGGGAATAGATGAGGATTTTCTCAAAAAGGTGAGAGAAAGAGAGCGTGGGGTAAAACGAGCTTAATGCACTGATTTCCAGCATCGTGCGGCGAATGACACCCCCCTTATCTGAAACTATAGAGATTTTTGCACTTTGTGTCAGAAATTCATTCGAATCCATCCACTCCGAGCAGAGATATCGAATTTATTCGCATTTTATACCTATTTTTCCCACTTTGCGTATCGGATGTCATGCTAGTATAAAATGTATCCATATTGAGTGGATTAAGCAGTTTTCATTTTGTATTTATGTCAATGTCATCTACATGTCGCTTAAGTTTTGTCGAAAGGATATTTTAAAGCACGAGAAAGGCACCATCACCGCTAGGTGGATTAATTCGGGTTTTGTTGGGTTGTTCCCGCTTGCTTCCATGTGAAAGAAATACCTAATTTTAGGTTTTTTTCACCCAACCGAAATTTTGACTAGGTTGTATTCACTCAAATTTGAGTACTGTGCTAGAAACTCAATTTTGGCTTGACGCACTGAACTGCAAAAGTTGGGCTGTTTCTCTCTTCACTCTCTGACAACATTAGAAAGAGCGCATGAAAAGGGAGACGAAAAAGAACTCAAAATTGAGTTTAAAAGTACCTAATTTTGAGTTTTTCAGTTTCTCCGTGCATATAGACGAAGCGGCAAAGGTGCGTGAATTAAGATATTGGCTTGATTCCCGGTTGGCCCAGAAAAGTTTTATAGTGGAAGTTTTTCTGAGCTTCTTGGGTATATACATAGAGTACCTTTGAACCTATCTCACGTCGAAGGACAAAAGGTCGAATGGGACAGTCAATTTTTGTACGTAATGAAAATTCAAATCATGTGGTATAACACTAACTGAATAATTGGAAAAAGCTAAGAATTCTTAAAATTAGCTCACGAAGAGCACGAAAAGCTCACAGTTATGGCAGGAAGTCAAAGGTTGTAGGATAAAGCTGGTGAATTCAAGGTGTCGATAATATATATGGCAAACAGCCAGTTATACTTACCTTACCGATCAGGCTAAGGCCGGGGTGGCCTCTGCTGTAAGGTACACCGGGGCAAGTTGGAACGGGTGGGGCAAGATGAAATAGCGAGTTAGCATGATGTTTTCTATTGATGATATGTAAGCAATTTGATTGCCATAACACATAGTTTTTGATTCAAACTATCTTTTAGCGAAGGATAAATTTCCAAATTTTATTGAAATCTATTTCAAAACATCGTGTTTCTTCTTGCCCCAACCATTTCAACTTGCCCCGGTGTACCTTACGTAGTAGCCGTCTCCATTCCACTCGGTCCATGGCTGTTTGTCTCCAGTTCCGCACTCTGCGTAGGGTCCGCAGATCGTCCTCCACTTGGTCGACCCACCTAGCTCGCTGCGCTCCACGTCTTCTTGTACCGGTCGGATGACTCTCGAGAACCATTTTAGTCGGGTTGCTATCCGACATCCTGATGACGTGACCCGCCCGCCGTAGCCTCCCGATTTTCGCGGTATGGACGATGGTTGGTTTTCTCAGCAGTTGATGCAGCTCGTGGTTCATTCGCCTTCTCCAAGTCCCGTCTTTCATCTGCACTCCGCCGTAGATATTACGCAACACCTTCCGTTCGAAAACTCCTAGGGCGCGTTGGTTCTCTGCACATAGGGTCCATGTTTCGTGCCCATAGAGGACGACCGGTCTAATCAGCGTTTTGTAACTATCTACAAACGTGTTACGGCGAACTTTATTCGATCGTAGAGTTGTGCGGAGTCCAAAGTAAGTACGATTTCCTGCCACAATGCGCCTCTGAATTCCTCTACTGGTGTCTTTGTCGGCGGTCACCAGTGAGCCCAAGCACACGAATTCTTCAACCGCCCGATTAATTCACCGTCGATATAAATTCGTGGTGGCGGGCGCGGTGATTTCTCCCTGGAGCCCTTTGCCATCAGTTACTTTGTCTTCGACACGTTAATGGCCAATCCGATTCGCCTGGCTTCACTATTTAGTCGGACGTACGTTTCCGCCATTGTCTCAAATTTACGAGCAATAATATCAATATCATCAGCGAAACCAAGCAGCTGAACGGACTTCGTGAAAATCGTTCCACTCGTAAATAAAAAGTCTTCAGTGTCTTGTACTTGACTCGACTCGTCTTCAGTGTCTTGTACTTGAGTCGAGTCAAGTACAAGACACTGAAGATGACCTTACAGTTGAGGTCAAAATACGTATCTGTCAAAGGATGCAAATTCTTAGTGGAATTCAAAGGAACAGTACTTAACCCGATTTTCTTTTTATTTACAGATATTCCCCTAACAAGCCCAGGTTAATCATCATCCTTCCAATCGTGTTTATCCCCGCTATCCTTATTACACCCTCTAACGCAATGTTGAACAGCAAGCACGAAAGACCATCACCTTGTCGTAACCCTCTGCAAGATTCGAAGGGACTCGAGAGAGTCCCTGATATTCGAACTACGCACATCACTCGATCGTCACCTTGATCAATCGTATCAGTTTATCCGGGAATCCGTATTCGTGCATAATCTGCCATAACTGTTCTCGATCGATTGTATCATACGCCGATTTGAAATCGATGAACAAGTGATGTGTGGGCACGTTGTATTCGCGGCATTTCTGCAACACCTGGCGGATGGCGAACACCTGGTCCGTTGTAGCACGTTCACCCATAAATCCAGCCTGATATTGCCCCACGAACTCTCTTGCAATCGGTGATAGACGGCGGCATAACATTTGAGAGAGTATCTTGTAGGCAGCGCTCAGTAGTGTGATCGTGCGATAGTTCCCGCAATCCAGCTTGTTGCCCTTTTTGTAGATGGGACACACGATACCTTCCAACCATTCCTCCGGTACTTCTTCCTCCTCCCAAATCTTGGTAATGACCCAGTGTAGTGCTCTTACCAGTGCTTCTCCACCGTATTTTAGAAGCTCGCTTGGTAGTTGATCTGCTCCAGCTGCTTTGTTGTTTTTCAACCGGCCAACCTCCTCCCTAATCTCTTGGAGGTCAGGGACCGGAAGTCTTTCGTCCTGTACACATACTCCTAGATCTGTTACCACGCCACCTTCGATACTTGCAACGTCGCCATTGAGATGCTCATCGTAATGCTGCCGCCACTTCTCGACCACATCACGCTCGCTCGTGAGAATATTCCCGTGCCTTTCTCGGCACATGTCGGCTTGTGGCACAAAGTCTCTGCGCGAGCGGTTCAGCTTCTCGTAGAACTTTCGTGTGTCCTTAGCGCGGTACAGCTCTTCCAACACTTCGCGATCTTGTTCTTCCTGCTGGCGTTTCTTCATCCGGAAGACTGAGTTCTGCCTGTTCCGCGCCTGTCTGTTACGTGCCTCATTCGCTCTCGTACGGTGTTGCAGCATTCTCGCCCATGCTGCATTCTTCTCGTTTTTCAACTGTTCACATTCGCCGTCGTACCAGTCGTTTCTGTGATTCGGAGTCGCGAAGCCTAGTGCTGTAGCCGAGGTACTACCTATGGCGGATCGGATGTCCCTCCAGCCATCTTCAAGTGTAGCTGTGCCAACCTGCTCTTCCGTTGGTAGGGCCACTTCTAGCTGTTGCGCTATCATGACTATCGTTACTATTTACAATAGTTTCATTAATAATGTATGTAACACATACACTACAGTGATAGACATTCGTTTAGCCGAGGCTAAAAAATTTTCAAAAAAATGTCAGGAAACTCATACAAAAGATGTTATGATAAAACTTTTTTATCGTAGTGATAGTATATCTAATACTGTTTTATAAAAATGTGATACATCACACTTACACATACACTGAAACAAAAACGAGGGTAAAAACCTTTTAAATGTCAATTTTTGCCTAGACATTCGTTTAGCCGAATTGAACATTTTTTAGAATTCCATAATAAAAAAACTAACAAATTTCGAAAAATATCCAATAAAGTCATTTTGTATGGTGACCTGCATTATAGATCGACTTCTAAATCATAAATTAGGTCGTTTTTGGAAGTGTTGCCATATTAATTTTGCATGCATCTCATATAAATATGTCATATTATTGTAAATGTTTCCAAATTGAGATTTGATGTAATTATTTTTATCGGAAGTGTTTCAAAAGAATGCAATGAAAGTTTCATGACCAAAGCAGGTTGAAAATTTACGAAAAACAATGTTTTTAACAGAAAAATATAACGCAAACCATCAAAAAATCACGTATTTAATTATTGTTTTGATGAAATATTATGGTTTCACTTGCATAAATCACAGCGTTTACTACTAATACGTCTTCTAATAGGTCCCAATACCTTCCAAACAGTATTCTGGCTAAAATACCATACATTGGACGGCTCATATTTCGAGAAATGGCACTGAAAGTATTCAAATTCCTAGCATGAACTACTTGTTTCATAATTTAGACATTCTTTTCAAATAAATCATGTTAAAAATGAATGTGGTTCACAAGTAAGACTCATTTATAACATATTTCTCCAGATTGAATGAAATAAGCCAATTGTTTGACCATATCTTGCATTTTTGTATGAGCATCTGCTTTTAAATAAACAGGGTACAACAATTCTGACACTACTTGCAGTTCTTTCACTTAGTATTCTTCTAACTCATTTATTAATGCTAGTATCAAACGGGTATACTCCACAGGCATTAGGGCACGTCTTTATTTCAATGCAGAACTATTTATAAAGTTTTTATCAATCCCATTTTAAAGTTTAAATAACCAAAAACTAGTATACTTAATTTTTTCATGACATTTTATGTAATAATTTGAACATTTCTAACAATAATTCTGTGCCATATTTTCAAAACTGCTAATCTAGCTTACGTTAGAGTGTTTACAAAAATCATTTTTCTTTAAATAAGTTTGTTTATCATCGCTTCTCCTTATCGGGACATTTTTTTATAACATTTCTCTGAATTTCACAAATAAATAAACTTTTAAGGTCAATTATCTTGCTAACACGTCATAAACTAAATGCCTTGGAGTATATCCTCGAAATATATTCACGAAATTGCAAAAAAACTATTGAAAACCAATTTTTCATTTACCTCGGCTAAACGAATGTCTAGGCAAAAAATGACATTTGAAGGGTTTTTACCCTCGTTTTTGTTTCAGTGTATATGTAAGTGTGATGTATCACATTTTTATAAAACAGTACTAGATATACTATCACTACGATAAAAAAGTTTTATCATAAAATCTTTTGTATGGGTTTCCTGACACTTTTTTTGGTCTCGGCTAAACGAATGTCTGTCACTGTAGAACCCTTGGGAAGGAGTAAAAGGAGATATTATTCTCACTGGACCGACCGGGAATTGAACCTAGACACCCTCGGCAAGGTCTTTCTGAATACGCTCTCGCGTTCGCCACTTCAGCTGTAGGTATGGGTTTTTGAACACATTTATTTATTATAGGTCATATAACTATATCCTTACTATGACTATATGTACCGTAAACCGGGGTCAAATTGATCTTCGGGTCGAAATTGATCAGACGATTTTCCGCTAGAAAAAGTATATTTTATATAGTTTTCTTTCAAGTACCGTGCTGTTGGAATCAGATGCTAAACGATATTTGCAAGCAAACTATTTGGAAAATGCTTTAGCTACACACTTAGAAAATAGAACCGGATTCAGTTTAATTTTCAACCGAGTGTTATTGGTTTTCAACAAGAAACCGAGAAACTCAGTTCAAAATATGTTTTCAGACGCAATGTTTTGATAAAGAACCGAGTTTTTGGTTAAAGTAGCACAACATTGATTGATTATTATGGTTATTTACCCGATTAGTACGGTTAAGCATTAATATTTTCGAGTTCGGTAAACGAAAACCGAGAAAACTCGGTAATATGCAGGCCCAGATCAAGGATTGTGGGGGGGCCGGGGCCCGAGCGGATGTGGAGGCCCTTCTGAGAGATGACCAAAAATGTTTTTCCTTATTTTCGAACAGTACTTGAGCAATATGAAAAATAAAGCTAATGTTAGCAATCAAAAAAGGTTTTTGTGGGGGCCCCTAAAATGTGGGAACCCGGGGCCCAGGCCCCCCCGGCCCCCCTTAGATCCGGCCCTGGTTATATGCATAGATTTGTCAAACGTCAGTGGGGTGAACTTCACGCCGGATTGTTTAACCGAAATCTCGGTTCTGTATACCAAACAGCCGGACATGTTTTTTTTTCTGAGCAAACGTGCGTCAGATGTCTTTTTTGCATTCGGAAGAGAGAGTTTACCGATGAGTAACTAAATAAAAACAACTTTTAAACAAATCAAACGATATTTATTAAATATACTTTCAGCCTACACAGAAATTTTTTTTGTCTAATATTACATCTGAACTGCTACAACCCGATCAATACGTCGGTTGCATGAATATAACATCGGACGATGCACACATAAGAACAAAAGATTTTACATCATAACGATGTAATCGTACATAGGAATCGTGATTACAATGATTATTTAGTACATCGGAATGAATTACAAATTAAATAAATTTATTTTTTGCTGTGTACGGCTGATCTGCGGGAATCCTTTTCCTATGGAGGACTGATTAATTGTCGTTGGGACCGTCATGGAGCGGTCAAATTTTACTCCTGCTGCTTCACCCTTTGGAATCTGCATGGGGCATCTTCCAACAAAACAAAATGGAACAGAAAAGTCTTAAACATCAAAGATTCCCTCCAAAAAGGTTATTACTTTGTCACAAGTGAAATTTTTATGAAGTTATAAATCGCACAATTACCTACTTAATCTGCTGGTGTTTTATTTTTTAATTTCCAAAAAATTTAAAATGGTAGAAATGCTGAGATGTAGTAAGAAGAAGAAGGAACCGGTTATTTTAACATTTCAGTCGGTTTTTTGACAGCTCTCGGTAAAATTATTGCAAACCGTATTTCGGTATATCGTCTTTGGACTACCGAGTTTTATGGGTATGTTTGACAGATCGATGTCAAATGAAGTGTATCGGATACTCGGTTGTTGTTGCTTGAACCGAGCGGGTAACCGAGCGTTCAGCATATAAAAACTCGGTTCAAATTCAACCGAGTTCGGTACAATTTTTTAAGTGTGTACATGAAAAACGACTGATCAATTTCAACCCGGAGATCAATTTGACCCCGGTTTACGGTACTTTAGGGTTAATGTAACCATCATCAACTAACAAATATTATGAAATAAAAATAAAATCCATACTTAAACCAATATCAATAGAGTGAAACTGTCTCTAGCGACCCCCCTTCAGATGGCCGGTGACCCCCCTGGGGGGTCGCGACCCACAGTTTGGGAAACTATGTTATAGGTTCTTATCAACATTTTGCTCAACTTTCATTCTCCGCTCACACTGATCGATTATGAATGGAAGAAGCACAAGAATTCTCGTCTCTCTTTCCACCGGAGTCATCCATTCCCTGCCACTGATGATGATAAATTACATGTAATTTCAAAATCTTTCGTGGAACTGAAGCAGCAAGTACAGCTGGTAGAAATCACTTACTCGAACTCGCACTCAAAGTAGTTAATGCCGTCCGTCATCCCATACGAGGGAAATAAAGCAACAAAGGACACACAAATCTGTGCAAGATTGAACGTTTGCCGCTGTAGCCGACAGCTGCTACTGGAAGTTGCGCGAGCAGGCGAGCTCGCAGGCGTGGATGCTTCGAAGATGATGGTGACGGGCACCCGACAACGACGACCCGATAAAAGGAAGAGTTGAGGAGAGTTATTTTGGCTTGGCTCAATCCATTATACGACCCGACCAAGCCCGAGACCAAGCCTTTTATGCAGCCCAACCAACCAAGCGACGATTGTGAAAGACACATTCATAGAAAATGCGCCGGGAATGTAATTTGGTGATCCATCAATTGAGTTTAATTATTTTTTGACACTTCTCGCGTTTCGCTAAAGTGACGCAGTGATTGTGGTATTTTGCTTGAAACGGATGTGTGCTTGCTGGTTCATCGTTGTGCGTTACCGAGCGATGGAAAAGGAACGGGTACATGACTGGAAGATATTTTCTGATTGTTTTCGATTAAGGAGATGAATACATCATTTGTTTTCATACACAGAATGATGGTCATGATAGGTTTTGATGATTGATAAACTTGGCTCTGAATGAAAATATTTTATTACGAAAAACGGCACTGAAGCAAAACAAAATGAGTGTTTAAACCACGAAATGATCCATTTTATTCTAAAAGTCCTGGGAGAAATTTACTTCTCAATCCTCAAATTTTACTGTTGTTTTCCTTTATAAGGAAAGGGAGATTGGAAATAGCCGTATATCAGCTGATTTTATCGCCAAAAGTGGCATTAGAGCGACACTATAAGAGGATTTAGCTCTAACTATCTTTGTTGATCTTGATCGACTTAACCTTTCAGGACGCGTGCCTGTTTGATACTAAAACTGCATTGCGCTCGCGCTGTATACGATGAGCGATAGTGTTGTACTTTTTATAACGGCACGCGTCCTTAGCCTAGGGCTAAAAATTTCGTTAATACAGATAAAAAAACGGCGCGCGTCCTGAAGGGTTAATGCTTATTTTTTACGGTTTAATCCTTTGGAGCCGAAGGAGTCATACCTATATGACCCCAAAATAGAATCAACTATATAAAACCACACATTCAATAAAAAAGAATACTGTTCTCGACAAAGTTGTTGCAAACTGAGTCCTCTATAAAGAAAAATGGGTAAATTTGTATTTGAGACTTTATTGACAACCTAAAACATCCTGAACACCATGAGTTCAGAGATACAAAATAATTGACATACCAGTTGTTATAAAAGCTAAAGGGTAGAGCGCTATCGACTGAAAATTCTTTATAACCGGGGAAGTTTTTCGAAGAAGGTGTAATAAACACCGAAACGTCGGATGAAGAACGATATTTAGTCGTTTGATTGCGTTTGATGACTGCGAAGCCGAAAACTTCCCCGGTGATAAGGGTTACGTTCATATGTATTCATTTATTCACGTTCGTGAAGAATATCAAAAGGTGTTTCAAATTATGGGATGTTCTAGGTGTTCCATCCCAAGTAACACCGAAAACATAATCCAAAATAGCAAAATATTTACTTTGTCCTACAGCAGTTGTTATGAAGTTTCTCGAAACATATTATGTCATGGATATGTCGTTTTCATGATGCCTAAAACTTATACACAGTGATCTTCTATGTAGAAGTCTTATTAAGGAATATATTATGTTTTCTCAAACAAACATTGCATGTTGTTTTCGATTGTGTTGGGTATGTTCTATTTAAGTACACTTTGTTTGTTACCATACATGCTCAGTATGTTCTATATGTCATATTAGAGTAACATTTGCAGTTTCTTGTTTAAGACTTGTTTTCAATCATGTTTAGACAAAACATAGTATGCTTCGTATGTTTATAATTAGTCGAATTTTGGTTTTCTGCAGTATGATAGAAAACATGTGTAACATAAACCTAATTCATTTTTTTTTGAACAGGGACATGCTACACTACCGATCATAGAAATGTAGAATCGATTTTTATTTCCTACGTAAAAAAATACTGCTAACAGAATCTTTGCTATGAATACCTATATATAAAAAAATGACAGGAATATATGTTACCACAACATATATGACTATCTATAAGGGCCGATTTTACCGAGCATAATGCTCTTTGAGCCGCTTCAATGTATGAACTGTGATAATTATTTGATACTTGATATTTGTTGTCTTTCCAAATCGTGACAGATATCAAACCGTTCAAATACCAAACCAAACCAACAACAACCACAACAAAATTATCCACAAAAACAATATCAAGCCAATTTTGAATCATATCTCAAAACATGTATCATGCCATGTCACAGACTGCCATTTAATTTTATTTCTAGATTATTAAATATCTATCAAATATTCTATTATGTTTCAATAATTTGTGATATGTATGTAAAAACTTGACAAACTCTTGAGAAAAATAACGCATGTTTGAGTTTCTGTGTTAAAATAAGATGAATACTTTTAATTTATTCTGATGAAAAATTCTTCAAAAATACTGATTTATAAGGCGCAATAATTTTATCGGGGTACAATAGTCTATTTCACCGTAAAAAATGATTGGCATTAAAATTTATGACCACAGTATGACAATTAGTCGTTAAATTGGCTTGGTATAATTATTGACGCATGTCGATTTTCACAGTTGTCGATTTTTATTATTGACATTTTGAAACTTAATTATTTACAGTAATAAAACATCTTGACTGCCAAGGCACTGTTTTCTAGAATTTGTTGAAAATATATAATGGAAAACATACTAAGATACATAATTAAGTACGCTCAGATTCGGTTCTACCCCATTACCCCGAATGCCACTACCCCGAACGCCATTACCCCGAACGCCACTACCCCGAAAGCCATTACCCCGAATAGGCCATTACCCCGAAAGCCGTTACCCCGAATGGGCCATTACCCCGAACGCCACTACCCCGAATAGGTCACTACCCCGAACGCCATTACCCCGAAAGCATATTTTTAGATGGGTTATTCTGATGATGGGTATTTTATATTTTTATTAATTTAATAACATTACTGACAGCTTTAATACCAGAAGATATCATTGTAAAGAATAACCTTAAAACAAAATAATGGAATAATACGTATTAGAGATGATCTTGTATGAGATAGAGCTGTCAGCAAAGGTCCTTCAAATACTGGCTATCGATATTGGCTGATTGGCTCATTAGGCCGAAAAGATATTTGGCCAAAGTATCACTAATAAGTCTAATGATCATTAGGCGAGATCAAATAATACAAATTGCAAAATAGGCCCGGGAAGAACAGACGATTTGGTAATAAAACTCAATAACAGTGTAACTTAAAAAAACATTCCTTAAATGTGAAAAAATGTGATTGATAGGTTGGCCGCCAATATGGTCTGCAAGGATATAAAGAGAAAGACTTACCTTACCGGTCAGGCTAAGGCCGGGGTGGCCTCTGCTGTACATAGTAGCCGCCTCCATTCCACTCGGTCCATGGCTGTTTGTCTCCAGTTCCGCACTCTGCGTAGGGTCCGCAGATCGTCCTCCACTTGGTCGACCCACCTAGCTCGCTGCGCTCCACGTCTTCTTGTACCGGTCGGATGACTCTCGAGAACCATTTTAGTCGGGTTGCTATCCAACATCCTGATGACGTGACCCGCCCACCGTAGCCTCCCGATTTTCGCGGTATGGACGATGGTTGGTTCTCTCAGCAGCTGATGCAGCTCGTGGTTCATTCGCCTTCTCCAAGTCCCGTCTTCCATCTGCACTCCGCCGTAGATGGTACGCAACACCTTCCGTTCGAAAACTCCAAGGGCGCGTTGGTCCTCTGCACGTAGGGTCCATGTTTCGTGCCCATAGAGGACGACCGGTCTAATCAGCGTTTTGTAACTATCTACAAACGTGTTACGGCGAACTTTATTCGATCGTAGAGTTGTGCGGTGTCCAAAGTAAGTACGATTTCCTGCCACAATGCGCCTCTGAATTCCTCTACTGGTGTCTTTGTCGGCGGTCACCAGTGAGCCCAAGCACACGAATTCTTCAACCGCCCGATTAATTCACCGTCGATATGAATTCGTGGTGGCGGGCGCGGTGATTCCTCCCTGGAGCCCTTTGCCATCATGTACTTTGTTTTCGACACATTAATGACTAATCCGATTCGCCTGGCTTCACTCTTTAGTCGGATGTACGTTTCCGCCATCGTCTCAAATTTACGAGCAATAATATCAATATCATCGGCGAAACCAAGCAGCTGAACGGACTTCGTGAAAATCGTCCCACTCGTGTTTACCCCCGCTCTTCTTATTACACCCTCCAAAGCAATGTTGAACAGCAAGCACGTAAGACCATCACCTTGCCGTAACCCTCTGCGAGATTCGAAGGGACTCGAGAGTGTCCCTGATACTCGAACTACGCACATCACTCGATCCATCGTCGCCTTGATCAACCGTATCAGTTTATCCGGGAATCCGTATTCGTGCATAATCTGCCATATCTGTTCTCGATCGATTGTATCATACGCCGATTTGAAATCGATGAACAAGTGATGTGTGGGCGCGTTGTATTCGCGGCATTTCTGCAACACCTGGCGGATGGCGAACATCTGGTCCGTTGTAGCGCGTTCACCCATAAATCCAGCCTGATATTGCCCCACGAACTCTCTTGCAATCGGTGATAGACGGCGGCATAAAATTTGAGAGAGTATCTTGTAGGCAGCGCTCAGTAGTGTGATCGCGCGGTAGTTCCCGCAATCCAACTTGTCGCCCTTTTTGTAGATGGGACACACGATACCTTCCATCCATTCCTCCGGTAATACTTCCTTCTCCCAAATCTTGGTAATGACCCAGTGTAGTGCTCTCACCAGTGCTTCTCCACCGTATTTTAGAAGCTCGCTTGGTAGTTGATCTGCTCCAGCGGCTTTGTTGTTTTTCAACCGGCCAACCTCCTCCTCAATCTCTTGAAGGTCAGGGGCCGGAAGTCTTTCGTCCTGTGCACATACTCCTAGATCTGTTACCACGCCACCTTCGGTACTTGCATCGTCGCCATTGAGGTGCTCATCGTAATGCTGCCGCCACCTCTCGACCACCTCACGCTCGCTCGTGAGAATATTCCCGTGATTATCTCGGCACATGTCGGCTTGTGGCACAAAGCCTCTGCGCGAGCGGTTCAGCTTCTCGTAGAACTTTCGTGTGTCCTTAGCGCGGTACAGCTCTTCCATCGCTTCGCGATCTCGTTCTTCCT
Source organism: Aedes albopictus (assembly GCF_035046485.1). Classification (NCBI taxonomy): domain Eukaryota; kingdom Metazoa; phylum Arthropoda; class Insecta; order Diptera; family Culicidae; genus Aedes; species Aedes albopictus. Next base: position 286,453,579 of record NC_085138.1, read on the forward strand.
GCTGGCGCTTCTTCATCCGGAAGACTGAGTTCTGCCTGTTCCGCGCCTGTTTGTAACGTGCCTCATTCGCTCTCGTACGGTGTTGCAGCATTCTCGCCCATGCTGCATTCTTCTCGTTTTTCAACTGTTCACATTCGCCGTCGTACCAGTCGTTTCTGTGATTCGGAGTCGCGAAGCCTAGTGCTGTAGCCGAGGTTCTACCTATGGCGGATCGGATGTCCCTCCAGCCATCTTCAAGTGTAGCTGCGCCAAGCTGCTCTTCCGTTGGTAGGGCCACTGCTAACTGCTGCGCGTAGTCTTGAGCCACTTCTACGTTACGAAGTTGCTCGATGTTGAGCCGCGGCGTTCGACTTCGACGCGTGGTGATAACTGTCGAAAGTTTTGAGCGCATGCATACAGCGACTAAGTAGTGATCCGAATCTATATTCGCACTGCGGTATGTGCGGACGTTGGTTATATCTGAGAAGAATTTACCGTCGATTAGAACGTGGTCGATTTGGTTTTCTGTTTGATGGTCGGGTGATCTCCAGGTGGCTTTGTGGATATCTTTGCGGGGGAAGAAGGTGCTTCGGACTACCATACCACGGGAGGCTACAAAATTTTCGCATCGCTGGCCGTTATCATTCGATACGGCGTGCAGGCTGTTTCGCCCGATTACCGGTCTGTACATTTCCTCCCTTCCTACCTGCGCGTTCATGTCGCCGACAACGATTTTCACGTCACGCGGCGAGCAACCATCGTATGTTTGCTCTAACTACGCGTAGAACGCTTCTTTCTCGTCATCGGGTCACCCTTCGTGTGGGCAGTGGACGTTGATGATGCTGTAGTTGAAGAAACGGCCCTTAACTCTCAACATGCACATCCTTGCGTTGATCGGCTGCCACCCGATCACACGTTGTCGCATCTTGCCCAACACTATAAATCCTGTTCCCAGTTCATTGGTGGTGCCACAGCTTTGGTAGAAGGTAGCCACTCGATGCCCGCTTTTCCACACTTTCTGTCCAGTCCAACAAAGTTCCTGCAACGCCACGATGTCGAAGTTGCGGGGATGTAGTTCGTCGTAGATTATCCTGTCACATCCTGCGAAACCTAGTGACTTGCAATTCCATGTTCCAAGTTTCCAATCGTAGTCCTTATTTCGTCGCGTGGGTCTTTGCCGATTGTATCGAGTCGTATTTTCTCCTATGTTATTTGCAATGGGGATTTTTACGGGTGGCTTATTGGGCCTACGCCAACACTCCTGTCTCGCCGGAGGGCCATCGTGCCAGTTCTGTTTAACGTCCCAACCAACACTGGGACGACCACGCTGATGGGGCTACCACCTTGGATCTAGCTGAGCGTGGTGCAGCGTTTCTTACTCAGCCGCTGGATGCCAAAACAGACGCTGTTTGAGCCGCACCTCCTTGGTGAACAGACACTCGGATTGTACCTCCTCAATCTAGCTGAAGTCAGAAGGACAACAGTGCCCAGGCTGCACTACCAGCTAAGCACACAACTCTTAGCTGGCGGTCTTTGTCATCGCTTGACCCGTGGAAGCATGAGGTAGGAACTTGTGAGGACCAGAGCTATATTGGATGCTCTCCTTATCGACTCACCGTTTTGCAGCCCAAGAGAAAGAACAGCATATAAATTAAAGAAGGGCAAATCTCCTATGGGACCATTCATAAACTACGTAGACCGAATTTTGGTCACCTTGGTCCTCTCCCCCTCCTCATCATACAATTTTAAAAGACAATTACAACGTCTTCGGCCAGAGGCCGCACAGACTGTACATTACTAACATTAGACAATGGACATCACGTATAATAACACTCAGTGGCCCAGTGGAATATTTTCTGTTTTGACAAAAAGTTTTCCTCGACCGGAGCGGGAATCGAATCCTCACTCCGAGGCATGCGAGATACCTAAACGACTAACGCCGCTAACCGCTCGGCCACAAAGTCCACGATTTGTTCATACAAAAATTTGTAAATTTGTATAGAGCTTAGAATTTGGATAGACCCTCTCCTACTTACATAGTTTATGCACGCCCCCTATACATAAATCTGCAAAGGGCAACATGGCCACCAAACAACTCTGTAACAATATAAGTCGAAAGAACAGCCCAACTTTAAAAGAAGGAAAAACACCAGATGGAATTAATAGAGAAATGTCGCCAATCAACACGGTAACGACGTAACTTGAATGAACAGTCTATAAATTAAAGAAGGGCAAATCTCATATACAGTAAGCAGCTTTCACTCCCAGTAAACTATATAAGTGCAGCTAGAAGAACAGCCTTTCATGAAAAGAAAAGCTACAGTTTAGTCGCCAGAAAAAAAATAGTTAATTTGGTCCAACGATGCTAGATCTACCTTGCTATACTGAACTGAACTGAACTGAATATCTGAAATCCAGTCCAGTACTACAATCTTAAAAAAAAAATATTCAGAAAACAATTTTAGGGCTTCATGTTCTGGAAACTGATCATCAAAATCAAAAGAAATGTAGTTGCCAATTTGGCCGCAAGTCAATTCTGAACAATTTTATTTGAAAGAACAGCCTATTATTCAAAGAAGAACAAATCCGCTATGGAGTTAATTATTCGTCTGCAAATAAACTACGTAACACTCAAACTCGAGAGAACAGCTTCTGATGAAAAGAAGGAAACATTTCTATAAAGAAATTAACAGTATGGCTACCAAACAACTCTGCAATAGTACAAGGTTGGAAACTGCAAACTCAAAAGAACAGCCTATTTTTAAAAGAAGGCAAATATTTAAAGGAGTGTTAATAGCCAGCACAATCGTTTGCCACCAGTTACAATCGTGCTTGAGGCCAACCAACTTTTAAAAGAAGGAAAAAAGTCAGTTTGAAATACTTGTAGTTTTTATAGCCATAGCTATAAGTTCAAAAGAGCAGCTAGTTTAAAATATGGAAAAAAAATTGTCTTTACTTGTCTTCTTAATTTCATTGCATTTGCTGCTTTCGTTTTCACGAACCTTACTTTTGCATGAAGCACAACATACGGAAACCTAAGGGAAACGGAACCTATCTTAAACAATGTGCTCCCATTGCCATGCTATCTAAAATGAAGTAAATAAGAGCTATTTGATTTGTGTTTTATTTTTATATATTTTTTACTCGTTACAAAAAGAAAACGGAAAAAATCGGTAAGGTACCCCGGGGCAAGTGGGACCTAAAAAAATGCTAGTTTGGTTTTGTCAAGCCAAAAAATTCTAAACATAAATAATTTTATAATTCCAATGGTTCTAAAAGACATCTATATATATAAAAATGCAGTGGCATACGTGGGACCGCGCATAACTTGCGAACGGATGGTCTGATTCGGGTCGTCTGAATTTTGTTCTGTTAGTTTTCACCCAAGGAAGGTTTATGAGGCAAAAAAATGGACAAAATGAGAGTTTTCGAAAATCGATCTTCCATACGTTTTGTAACCGGGGACTTGGTCTTGGATAGAAACTTGAAACGTCAAAAAACACAGTAGGCAAGACAAAGTTTGCCGGGTACAGCTATATATATATATATATATATATATGGTATATTTCTTCTTAGTAATGGGCATTAAAACTGTTTCAAAATTTTTAAATTCTGTATATTATGCATATTATGAAAAGTGGAACAGATCTTCATTTACACCGTATCATGGGGCAAGTGGGACATATTCGGATTTTTTGTAATAATGGCTTAATATAGTTGCTGCATATGTATGGTAGCATAAATTATAAATGTGTTACGCGAATAACTATGTATAGCAATTTATGTTGGAAAAGTTTTGTGGTATCGTGCATAAATTAAGTAACACATATATTAACGAAACACTGAGAAAAAAAAATGATTTAACTCTAGCAGCTCGTGCAAAACAAATTGATTTTATTTATACAAAAAGCGTTCTAAGATTAAATGCCGAAAGATTTCCAAATTGACTTTTCATATTACGTAGTTGATGAGTCTCGCCAAAAGGTTTTTCAACATTTACAGATGTTATGTTTTCTCTTACATAATATTACGATCATTAGATAAAGATTTTTAAATCGTTAACTCCGATAAGTCGTTTTCCAATTTTTTGATACTTTAAGGCTGGTTCCTTAACATTCAGAGAAACTCATTATGCAGCGAAAAAAAAGTAAAAGAATTTGCTTGAACTAAAATATGAAAAAAAAAATATAATTTCGACAACAAATATGTTCGGCAGCCAATTAAACGCCCCATAATAAATTCAAAAGTTTCCATAAATAATTCGAAAATTGCCAATAAATAAATAGGGGTGGAAGCAATAATAAACTATAAAAGTTCCATAAACAAATCAAAAAGCGGTTAAATAAATCAAAACTTCCCATAAATAATTGATTTTCAAGCAATAAAAAATGCCAGAATTTCCACAAATAAATCAACAATTGCAATAAAAAACAACATTTTTTCCAACAAAAAATTTCGAACATACTACATCACAGAACTATTATGCTAGAAAGACTGAAACTATGTGTGCAATTTAACAGACAATCGCTTGCTGTCCGAACTCGCTAACGCTCGTCGGACTTTAAAAAGGGATAACATCTCTGTTCGCATTCTACCGGGCAAATTCTTGGATCTGTGGATTGCCTAGATCCGAATCGACGCAGTTACGGCGCGTCGGATTTCGGAAACTTCGGCGGCCTTCTGCCGCCTCAGTTCCTCAATCCTCTATGCGGCTTCGCCGCATGGCTCGGCCGAAACTTTTACTTTACACTTTGTTTCGTATATATTGCTAAATTTTCAATTGCTTTTTTGATGTTTTTCAATTGGGAATTTTTGAATTATTTATGGAAAAATCAGATTTATTTATGGAAAATTTAAACTTTTCTGGTGGAAAAAATGTAGTTATTTATTGAAATTTTTGAATTATTTGTGGAAATTCCGACATTTTTTATTGCTCGAAAATCAATTATTTATGGGAAATTTTGATTTATTTATGTACTTTTTGATTTGTTTATGGAAATTTTATAGTTTATTAGTGCTCCCACCCTTACTTCTTTATTGGCAATTTCTGATTTTGGTATGGAAAATGATGAATTTTCTATGAGCCGTTTATATTTCAGCCAATATGTTCTATCAAACACTTCACCATTTTAAACAATAGCTTCATCATCAGAATAGAAGTAATTAAGTATAATTCAACGATTGATTACTTAAGGCGCAGATTTTTACTTCACTTTTGTGTGAATTTCGACTTAGGCTGAAAAAAGCGAGATCAAACTATGATACACTGATATATGTTGCCCTTTACTGGCATTTACCAGATTAGCTGGTATGTCATAAACATACAGAAAAACTTGTAGTTAGAAGACACAGAATGTTGCTAATTGACAAATTGAGGGATGATTTTTTGAAAAAAATCGCGTTCTGGTGGGATTCGAACCCACGACCCCGTATTCGCTAGACCGGTGCTTTAACCAACTAAGCCACAGAACAGGTGATAATTCTGCGGAATAGAAAGCCAAACTGAACCCGAGCCCTCACCATGAACATTCACTTTTTCAAGAACCATCTATCTCTCTTTCGGCTTAGATGTCAATCCACAACACAGCCTCGTTTGTGCCCAACAACTACAAGTGAGAGCGTATTATTTTTATTTGAAGCCGAGACTTACTCTCGCACTCCGCATACCTAGCCACCAAGCAGTCTGTTTGGTGGTGTCTAATTCAGTATGCGTCGAGAGCTCGGCACGGTCGCACGCTCCACGACCAACTGCGCCGATGACGCTGTGACGAGGCTGTGTTGTGGATTGACATCTAAGCCGAAAGAGAGATAGATGGTTCTTGAAAAAGTGAATGTTCATGGTGAGGGCTCGGGTTCAGTTTGGCTTTCTATTCCGCAGAATTATCACCTGTTCTGTGGCTTAGTTGGTTAAAGCACCGGTCTAGCGAATACGGGGTCGTGGGTTCGAATCCCACCAGAACGCGATTTTTTTCAAAAATTCATCCCTCAATTTGTCAATTAGCAACATTCTGTGTCTTCTAACTACAAGTTTTTCTGTATCAAACTATGAAATTGTGTTTGATTACTCTCATAGGTCTCACTTGCCCCAGATGCTGAAATGCACTGGGGTAAGTGAGAGCAGTTAACAAAAGGTAATAAATGAAAATAAATTACAGCTTTTTCGCTTAAAATAATTTGCAAGCCCTCCAAATATTATCCTGAAACTGAAAAAGTTTTACTTTATTTGTTATTCTATTTTCAAACGACGAATGTAGTAGAGTACGTTAATCTCACTTAGTGAATTGAAAATTACATATGAACAACAATAACATATATGGTCTCTTTATGGTGAGAACAATAACAATTTTTGAATTCAAAGTATCCGTTGGTGTGATACCTATGTTTTCTAAGAAGAATGTTTGCCTTAAAAAAAAAAAAAATAAAAAAAGTTATAGCTGTAGGTCTCACTTGCCCCGGATTCTCACTTGCCCCGGGGTACCTTACCTAAATCGTCTGTTTAAAAATAGAATTAACATAGGGGCATAGGATGGAGAAGAGTATTCATACCTACACTAGTTACTGATTACCCTTTTCTAACTTATAACCACCCTCATCAACTTCTAATCGGTCACCACTTTTTTGGTGATCTCCTGAACGATTCGGGGTAATGGCCCTTTCGGGGTAATGGCTTTCGGGGAAATGACTTTCGGGGTAATGACCCATTCGGGGTAATGGCTTTCGGGGTAGTGGCCTATTCGGGGTAATGGCATTCGGGGTAGTGGCGTTCGGGGTAATGGCGTTCGGGGTAATGGGGTGGAGCCCTCAGATTCATATAGAACATGAATATGACATCACAAAGCGCAGGCTCCACCTTCTGCGCTTTTTCAGTCGTATAGCAGTCTGCAAATCGGTTTTATTGCTTCAAACCAAAACTTTGTAACTGAGAACTGTAACTGGAGTCGAAATAATTTCTATAAGACATGTTGTGTTACTTGGGATATACTGTCCAATAGAGAAATCCTTTCAAATCCACAGTAATAATTTTTCGTGTTTTCGCCATACATAATAACATTACATAATCGACTGAGATCTATGAAGCTCTTGAAATCTACGATGCCATTTATAGACACTAAATCCTGGCCAGGCAAACTATCCTAGAGTTCAGAACTCCAAGTCTACACTCGTAACATTACCCATATCTGTTATTCTGAGTGACGTTGCATAATCAACCGCGGTTACTGGACCAACCAGAAGTCTACTAGATAATATAACAAAAAATCTTTAGGATATTCAGGATTTTCTACACTGTCCTATAATGAAGTCCTTCACAACTACAAGAATCATTTTAGCTGAACAGTGAGAATCATAGCCGAACAATTGTTGGTTAAGTGTATCAATAGCTGAATAAGCTGGAAGCTGAATATCAAGTTGACTAGTAGCTTGTTGAGTGTATAACGTATCTCTTGTACAGCCTATCATCGTATGCTGAATATGATACTCAATAGAATATTATTCATCTACTCTACATTTCTTTATTCATTCAATTAGCTTATCTTCAATATTGAAGGTTTAGCATTAAATAAAGTAAATATAAAAAAACAACAGAAATTACACTCAGTACCACCACTTCAAAAAAAAAAAAATACTAGAGGAATATCAAATAGTGTTATTTTCGAAAAACATAGAAAAAGGATTTTTTCCTCTCCGCTCATCGAACGCTGGATTTCGTAACTGCAGCAAAACCCACTATATCGAAAAACAACCTGCACGGAATATGCAAATGATACAGTATCGCTTGATTGAATATTTTTATTTGGATAATTGTTAGGCATAAATGATTTCCCTAGTATTAAACAGTTACCAGGGGAAAGAGAATCAGCAGGTTTCAGTTCCGTGGCAGTGAAGGTGGTCGTTCGTGGTGCGCAACTTGATGAGCGGTGGAAGAGAAAATCATTCATTTTGCGTGACCTCGCCAGAGATTCACGATTATCAAAATCGAGAAGCACTGAACTGTAAACAAAACAATGATGTTTTGACAGCTAATGTATGCGTTTACATCCCTTATTCAACCTTAGCACAGCCTTTGTTCAAAGCCGTTCAACCTTTATTCAGACGCGGAAGTATATAACTTGTTCTCCCACAAATCACTAAGCCCGTATCATTCCAGATGGAGCAGATGCTAAGGTAAGTGACTATGAATAAATGCACCCAAGTTCGATTCTCAATTATAAAAAAATATTTATATATTTCTCTTTCAGCCACTATGAACTGTATCCTACATCTACGCCTACAAGATCCCATTGATAATTCTGACTAGAACTCTGTGGGACAAGTTTCTTTTTTTTTTGTTAGTGCTGCATAAGTGATGATTAAGTGCTGAATTAACGATGATTAAGCGACTCCAATGCTTCTTCTGTTCCTTATCTGTTCTATAGATAGAGTAATAAATTATTCCCATTCTGGATATAAGCACTTCTACAACCTTAGCTCAGTCACCCGGAGAGCTTAAATCAACTTACACACTTGGAAAAAATCACCGACTTCGGTAATTTTTTTACCGAAATCTCAACCGTTAAGTTTTTTACCGGAAAAATTCGGTGACGTTTACCGAACTTCGTTAAATTTTGACAGATAAACGATAACATTTTACCGAAATTTGGTAATTTTTACAGCATTTCGGTAAAAAACCATTACCGATCGCTCAGCTGTTGAGATTTCGGTAAAAATTACCGAACGCGACTAGCTGTGTATGATTGAATAAAATCACCAAAATTGGATGTTTAAGAGCTGAACAAACGAATACAGTTCTTTTGCACAGCTTTTGTTCAAATGAAGGCTGTTTTCCACAAGCTACAGAAGCGCTTAATCAACATCAAATTGTTACCTGGGCATAAATAATAGCATTGCATAATCTGCTAGGATTCGTGATGCTCTTGAAATCTCAAATGTCATTTAGAGATACTTTAGGCATATTCCAGATTAGCCAAACTACCTTGCAGTTCAGAACTTTAGATCTACACTTGTATTAGCCGCCATGTCTGATATACTCACTTCCGTTTCATAATCAATATTGTGGTTATAGGACCAACCTGAAGTGTACTCATATTATTATGAACCTTTGGGACATTTAGGGTCGTCCAAACTGTCCTGTAATTTGGCTTTTGACAGTAACAGTAGTTATTCTCACAGAACTGTAACTTACACAACATCCATGTAATCTGTAATTACCCTGGCATTTAGAAAGTCATTCCAAGAGACTTAGATATTCCAGATCAACCAAACTACTCCAGAGACCATAGCTTCAGGTCCACACTTGTGATAATAGCTTTTGTACTAAGTTAAGTAGCGTTCATAATCTACTGTATTTACCAAAGTAGTTCGAGGAACAATAAGCGTCATTATTCATTTTTGGATATAATAGGTTATCTTACTGTTCATGATAGTTTTGGGATAATTTAGGACCAATCTTTCATAGAGTACACAACTTTATATCTACACTTGCAATGATAGCCTGCTACATTGAATAATGATACATCTCCAGATTTGTGCTCTTGAAAATTTGAAGTGTGGCTTCGTCAAATCTTCTCTTTAACGTTTGTATCAAAATTCTTCCCCGCTACATAGAGTAACCTTACATAGTCAATAATTTTGAAAGCCAATTCACACCGTCTTCCAGAGGCTGCACAGACTGAGCACATTACTTACACTAGACAACGGACAACACACAGAACATCCAGTGACCAAGTGATGAATTTTTCGTTTGACGAAAAGTTTCCAGCGAATGGAGCGGGAATCGAACCCACACTCTGAGGCTTACAATACGCCTAGACGACTGCCACTGCTAACCACACGGCCACGCAGCCCATTTTCACTGAAAAGTTAAAGGTCACAGGGCAGTCTTGAATTTTTCTTAAATACTTTGGGTTATCCTAAGTGTTCTGAAGCGCAGTTTTTAATCATCTATGACTATGACAGTAGTTCTTTAAGCCAAAAATAGTAACTACATATAACTAGACAGGCTTTAAATCAATAATCATTCCAAGATACTTTTAAAATATTCCACATCAGCCAATTTGGACAAGTCTGTTATTTGGAAGTTTGATAATAATTTGGTTAACAATTAAAACAAAGGGCTTTTTACAATGGGTTGAAAAACGTTTAATATTAAACCATGTATGTATACTGGACCTTTTCATCAGATAAAATCAACTACTTTTGGGATATTATAAGTTGCCAAACAATATTTGGGACTTTGCTCTCACGATATACAACCGTAACATGGATATTATTTGGAACGGTGGCAGAACTGTACACTCGCCTGGAAGCAGCAAAGGTTGGACTGAAGGTGATCGTGTCGAAAATGAAGTACGACAGGGCAAGCCTAAGCAATAGTATTACGATAGACAGGGACACTTTCGAGGAGATCGATGACTTCGTATACCTTGGGTCTTTGTTAACGGCATCAACGTGAGCCATGAAATATGAAGGCACATCATCAGTGGAAGTTGAGCCTACCGTGGGCTCCACAAGAATCTGCGGTTGGTAAAGATTCACCCTCACTTAAAATGTACCATTTACAAAACACCGATACGACCAGTGTTTCTCTATGGGCACGAGACCTGAACTAGAGAACGACATGCAAGTACTCAAAGCGTACGAGCGTGGGGTGCTTACAACCATCTTTGGGGGTGTGCAGGAGTACGGTGTGTGGCGGCGAAGAATGAACCATGCAGCTCACTGTACTCTACGGCGAGCCTAGCATCCGAAAGACGGCAAAGACTGGAATGATGCGATGGGCAGGACATGTTACGAGAATGCCGGACAACAACCCTGCAAAGCTGGTATTTGCAAGAGATCCGGACGGTACAAGGAGACCTGGGAGGCAGCGCGCATGGTGGGTGTCGCAGGTACTGGGAAATGTGGGACGCGACCGTGGATAAAGGACTGCAGTCATGAATGGAGTGTTGTGGTGAATAATTGCTGCTTCAGTTTTATTTTATCTACTTGTTATATCAACGCTAAATAAATGAATTAGATACAACCATTACGGTTAGTAATGTTGTGTAACTCAAAACAGTAAAAAAGATATTATTACGACTGTAGACTCCATATAATATATTGCAGGACAGTGTGTACGATTCTGAATATCCCGAAGCAATGTCATAGTCTCTGATTATATTCTGTGAGCTGTAGTAAGTATAAGAGATTATACAACATAACTCTATGTAACCAACACAGAAACTTCAATTGCTGTAGATGCTAGATTTCAAACATCATAATAGTTAGGAGACAGATGATATCCAATAAACATTCAAAAGATTTACTGGACATGATAGATTACAACTCGTAGTTTTGTATAATGAAAGAAAATACCGCTACACCCGCAAGCTTTAGGATCTATATTCATGAACAGTTTGGATGATATACGGTATCCCGACTGATCTGATATTGCCTATTTGACTTTCAGAAGACTTACTGGACATGATAGAATACAAATCGTAGCTTTGTATAATGAAACAAGTTATCGTTACACCCGTACACTTCAGGATCTAAACTCAAGAGCAGTTTGGATAATCTAGGTATATTACCAAACCGTCTATAGAGTCAATATCATTCTCGTTGATCTTTGTTCAATCATTACTTTGATAGTCTACATCTTTTGGTAAGAAGTTGTAATAAGGTACAATGCATCGCAACCAAGTAGCAGATAAAAGCCAAATCTCAAAGTAATAAATGCTTCATTGTCACATCAATCGTTTCTCTCTCGGTACATTTTTTCGCCATTCCACAACACAAATAACTTTTGCCGTTTTCAACCGTGCATTTCAAACGTTCGATTGATCCATCTTTTCGGTTCGTCATTTTCTTTGATGTTTCCAGTCATAAATAAGCCATCGCGTACGCAAATATTTTCGATAGCTTATGGATTCTCTGATCCATTCCAACACGGATGATGATCCACATAAAAATGGAAAAAAGTGACACCAAGCCGTTATTCGTGCTGCCGCAGCCTAAAACGGTCGTCGGATGACCCCCACCGTGCAAGCCGCGGAATGTTGTTATGTTCGAATCAACTCGACATGTATAGGAGCCATATTTGGGATCCTTCATCGGTTCAGCGGTTCAGCGGTCCGAGCATCTACCTAAACAGGTAGGTTAGCCAGTATGGGGATGGCTCCACCACCACCAGTTCGATTGTCTAAGGAGAAACCCCCGCGATCGACCGCGGCACAGCAGGGAGGATAGCTCTGTTGTGCACACAAATGGACTGGGCGTGGCGAAGCTTTGAAGGGAAGCCGGCGCGTTGCGTTGCTCTGGATGGCGGCATCTTTGATGTCGCGATGCGATGCAAACCGATATACACGCAAAACAAGCTTGTTATAGATGAACATCTTGTACGTTCTATCTTTTTTTTTTCGGGGAGAGGGCTGAGAAGGCCGAGTGGTGTCGAGCACGTATAGCTCTCTGATTTGAGTCACTTGCTTGCTAGATTTTTTCTGCTGGATGATTTTGGGAATGACAAGGAAAATTAATGACGAAACGCGTGAGAATAATTGGAAGGGAATGAAGCTCGTGATTAGTGACTGGAAAGCGGGTGACTGCTTTTGGGGGTTCAACTGTTTTTAGCATACAAAGACAACTGAGGCGTGTAATTTGTCATCCTCTGTCAGTGGAGTGAACTTTAGTCAAATCCATAATGAGCTGCCAGCAATTAAAATATAAAAATGTATGTATATAAATAGCTAGGTTTCAGAATTTTTAGAAGTGAAAAGAAACGCACCAGTCAGTAAAAGTTCATTTTACTTGAAAGGTGGAAGCAGTACTATGAAAAACACTTGTATGCTGTATGGTATTACATAAACGGACTTGGTGTCTGCCACAAGATGTACACAATCAATATTATCATTGACGAAGGAAGTTCTTAGTAAACAGTTGTGGAAGTGCTCACAGAATATTAAGCTGAACAACAGGTCTGTACCATATGTGAAGTCACGTCATAAAGAGGAAGAAGATTGTTGGGTGACTTTTCGGAGCTCTTAAGAGAATCGCACGATTTAACTTTGGTGCTGAGTTCTTTAAGCTAAAATGAACATTTATTATTAATTTAGGCCCAATTGAAATCGACTCCATGCCTACTTACAATCTGGTCTCCTAAGTTTTTCTTCTCCCAACAACCTTAATTCCAGTTTCAGGCAATCCCCTAGATTAGAAAAATGTCCTTTTAAGTCCTTAATACTATAGTTCAGTTAACAACAAGGACATTAGGTATAAACTTACGATTGAAATACGGTATTCTATTGTAACTGCTGACTTTCAGCCGTAATATTTAGGTCGCACTGTGTTAACCTAAGCAAAGAGGTATATGTTGCGTTATTTGGGATTGCATATTTCTTCAGATTACTTACGATCGAAATTACAAAATATGGACCGCAAACCGTGATCTAACAAACTAAATTAGAACTTAGAAATATCTTGAGAATTCAGTGTAATTTCAATTAACTTTTACTTGAATGACTCTGATCTAGGCTACCAAAAGATGTTTGCATGACTTGCTAAACTTGATCAATGTCCTCATCTTGACGTTTTTACCTACACCTGCCATTCGCTACGCATCGGGTCTACGCGAGGGCCTACGTAAGATCGCTGTCAGTTCGTACGCATACAACCCGATCGGGGGGTATATTGGATCGACCCATGATTCAAATCAGCAGTGTTACCAGCGTTGGCAACAAAGATAATTAAAATGTTATTAATGTTATTATTTTACTTATGAGAGCAAGATGTTCACCTTTTGAAAAAAAAAAAGAAACAACAGTTTAATCGTTATCAACATAATGATTCATGTCTCAGCCTCATCCCTGATAGTAACATCATTTCAGTATAGTTCAAGTCCTTGAACAGTTCAAGGGTGCTCACGACCCCATACGAAATTGGATCCCCCAGCGAGCTACCACCACTCACCACTAAGAACTTGTTGATTTTAATTGCGAAAAACGAGCTCCGGACATGTTTTGAATGCATACGTAATGAACCGTCACCAACGACGACGACGACGGCCTATCCAGCAAGCCCTTGGGAGAAACACTAACTGCGCCTAAACTGCCTCTCATCGTGCGCGTGCAGATTTCTTGAGCTTCATTTAACGCCGATTACGGACGGCAACCATCACCCAGGCAGTCAGTGGTCGTCGTCTGTCCGAGGACCTGGAAAAAATAAATCATCCACCGCCAGTGTACCTACTCCGGAGAATAACAAGCACTCATTTAAATAGGGAATAATTAAATATTTCTTACTAAGTGCTCCTTCCTCCGACGTCCGTCGTCAGTCAGCCAGGGGCAGTGCAGCAGCGGCGTGGCTCGCGATATTATGAGTAGGTATATGTGTCGATACGCTACGCTCCGACAGGCAATGTAATCAAGTGCATCTCTCGCAGAAGTGGCATTACTCGGCGTCATCACTCACCCGGCTTGGGTTCCCAAACATTGGGACTGGGCAACTGTTTTACTGGCCCACTTTTCTAATCGATGTGGCAAATGCGCAGTTATTCAGCGAGACTATGCTGGAACATGGTGAAGACTGCATACCTGAAGAAATAAAGTAGACCCTACCGAATGACCCTGAATCTCTTCCCAGAAGCTCCTATCCCTACCTAATATACCGTTTGCAGCATAGTAATCCTATGTTGCAAACGTTGTGTTCATTCCTGCTCCGGGTCATTTGGCCGAACGCCATTTGGCAGAATGCCGTTTGACCGAATGCCATTTGGCCGAAAGGGTCATTTGGCCGAATGCCATTTGGCCGAATGCCATTTGGCCGAATGCCGTTGGCCGAAAATAAATGATGAACTTAAGCGACCATGTCACTATTCCTCGTATCAGTATAACTCGAAAGAACAGCCTATGATTCAAAGAAGGAAAATTCTTTGATTAAATATTGACAGATTCAACGCCAACACATCCCTGAATGTCAAAACTAGAAAGAATAGCCTATGATTAAAAGAAGGAAATATTTCTGATGGTCATATTGGTAGTTGGAATGTCAAAAACTACCTCAGAATTCTTTTGAACATAATTCGGCCAAACGGCTTTCGAAAAAAACGAACATTCGGCCAAATGGCGTTCGGCCAAATGGCGTTCGGCCAAACGGCATTCGGCCAAATGGCCGGACACCGTTCACTCCATCGCTATGAAAATAAGTCTATTTATCATCTACACGATGGAGAGAGAAAGGAAGAAGGGAAGGGATGGGTAAAAGAACGGGTAGGGAAATAATATCGTCACTAACGCATAAGCGTAGCACAAAAAGGGCACTGTAATAACACATAAAGCGCTAAGAAAGCCGATTACTACTAGTTAAGAACAGCAGAATATCCTGAAGATTCAGGTTTCTGTATCAAATGACTCTAAGGGTTGTATACCATTTCATCGAAAACCATTTCGCGGAGTTTTTATTCGCGGTGTAACATTTCGCGGAATGAACCATTTCGCCGAATATCAATCATTTCGCGGAATGACTTTTCGCGGAATGCACTGTTTCGCGGAATAGCATTTCCCAGAATTTAATATAATGCATATACTGCCGTTCTACGCCCAATTGTGCCATGTTATATGGGAATCCCATATAACATGGGACAACTATGCGTAGAACGGCAGTATAATAATGGTACAACAAATTATTTTATCTGCTAAACTTTAATAGGGCTAGTAACCGATTCATGCTCAATCATAATCACTTTAGCTTTGCGATTGTATTAATTGCGTTGCGTTGCGTGCGTTGCGTGGTAACGGAGTAATTCGTAGATTGCATACTGAAAGTTGTCATGTTTAATCTTTAATACTTCTATTCTAACTGCTTATGGAATGCTATTTGGGAAAGAACAGCTATCCAATTAGAGGTTGAAGCAAAAAAGACATGAGAACTCCCATTGCCGGCCACGCCCATCTTCTCCGTTACGAGGAAAGGAAAGGATGTGATGGTATGACACCTACTTTACGAAAGGCCAGCGACTCACCGGCGCCCCCATAGGTGTCAAGGAGTTGGATATTTGGAATGACTTGATTTGGGAATCACTATAAGCGAGTGATGCGACAAGATTCAGATTGTGTAAGTGTAATTGGGTAGATCATGTAGATGTGTTGGTGTGAGTGTAAGTGTTTAGTATATTTAAACACCAACGTTGGGAGTGACATAGCTAAGAAATTTTGTCACTCCATGGGCCTTTTTGCTTCAGGGATGGGGCACAGGCATTTTCACTGTGTCCTGGCTAACAAGCCTAGGCTTAAACGCCATTGATCGCTCTCTGAAACGAAAAGAAACACGTTATGTGGATGGGAAGGGATATCTATTTATCGAGATGCCAGCGACTCGCCGACGCTCTCGTAAATAGAAAGGAGATGGGAGTTTGGTACGGGAATGGTCTGGAATTAAGTATGAGTTATGCCACTGGATTATTAGCTCCGAGATAAAATAATAATACTATTGATCCGCTTGAGAAGTGATTTTGCGTACGTCAAAGGGCCTAACGTTAATAGTTGAATCCATTTGAATGACAACTTGGAAATGACCACATCACACGCACTATTTGATCGAAATTTCACTCGAAACTTCTGCCTGCTTTCAAGTTTGACACATTAAGGAATCGCGAAATGAAAACATCGAGAGTCTTCCATTAGATCCGAAATCAAAACGGGGCGAAACTTGCGCACTCTTCGTATGTACCTCGTTTCTCTATATCGGGAGGATTTGGGGAACAACAGCACTTTCCCTTCAAGATCATTGGCAAACATGCATCAATTGTGCAGCGGGAGTCCAGAATCAACCGCACTTTTTGTCACAGCAATTTTCACGATCAGACAGATTTTCTGACACCCGGACGCGCGACGGAACGATACACTCCCTTCGCTTTCTTCGCAAACCGCCCCGCACAACCAACTGCAGCTCTTCGACGGATCCCTGCTGCCCGGAAAGTGAAAACAAACGCAACTTGGTGACAACTTTTCATCATCAAATGACACTTTTTCAATAATGATTTTCCAATATACAACCAAATAAATATTAAATTTTCACATTAGATAAACTTAAAAATAAAAGTGACGGATAACGCGAAAAACACGAGGACGAAATTTTTTTGCATCCGTACTCGGGCGCCGCACACTGTGATCTCTTTAGCTTTGCGATTGTATTAATTGATGCTAAATTCGATACTTTTTTGAATAAACTATTTACCTTCCGTTGTCACATAGATTGAAGCGCTTATATTGCTAGCAACATCAGATTTCCTTCTTTAAAATAAGACTGTTCTACCCAGTAACATTGTTATTTGGCGATAGAATTGCTCAATGTTTCATTATTTACCTTCTTTTTATCAAAGGCTGTTCATGTGTTATGCTGTTTGCAGCAACCAAATTGGTTACTTTATAGAATATTTGACCTTCTTTCGATTATTATAGACTGTTCTTTCAAGTTACACTGTTGTGAATTTTGGCTGGCGATCAAACTGCTAACTTCATCAGAGTGAGTGTTTTGGTAGCTAGGCTGCTGACCCTACTATCCTTATCTTTCTTTAAAGCAAGAGCTGTTCTTTCGGGTTGCACTGTTATGTTAATTTAAGACCGCCAATTACTGCTAACTCTGTAGGAGCTTTATCCTTCTTCTTTAAATAGGCTGTTTTTTTAAATAACAATGATCAGAGATCAAACTGACATCTACATAAGAGTTTTTTTCCTTCTTTTAAGAATGGATTGTTTATTTCTAAGTTGTATTGTTACAGTGTTGTTTGGTGAACTAGCAACTAACCAAGTCTTCTAAAAATTTCCCTTCTTCTAATAATAAGTAGATCTTCCGAGGAATATTATCAAATTAGTTTAACATCTATTCAGCCCAATGATTATTCGACCTAATGTCTATTCATAACTAATTTCTTTCGAATTAATGACCTCGCATCGTAATTTTAGATCTGAACTTGCTTCTCAGCTTCCATTCTTTCACACTTATTGATTGATAGCATTGTATGTCAAAATGTTACTATTTGTAAACCAAGCCAAGTAACAATCCTCAGTGATAACATTGCCAGCTTTCTCTGTTTTGGTATATCTTACTTGTTTATACTT
This sequence comes from Aedes albopictus, assembly GCF_035046485.1. Taxonomy (NCBI): domain Eukaryota; kingdom Metazoa; phylum Arthropoda; class Insecta; order Diptera; family Culicidae; genus Aedes; species Aedes albopictus. Next base: position 286,471,647 of record NC_085138.1, read on the forward strand.
GTATAATACATATAAGAACAATTCTCATTTTTGTCTCATAGGTTTTTCCATCTTTCAAACATACGCTGTTTTTTTACAAATATTCTTTTTTTCTGATCGAAGCCTGCGCTTTCATAAGTGTTTAATTTATATTATCCGATAATTTCCCTTCTTTTATTAGAAGGCTGTTCTTTCCAAGTTTACTGTTACGAAAATTTAAAAATTGATACGAAACATTTCATTTTTCACTTGCTGATTGGTTTTGGATGCTTGCACTTGCTTTTCATGGTGTTGTCTCTCAATCAGTTAAATTTTTCTCTCCTATTATCGGTTTTCGGCGAAACGGTACATTCCGCGAAATGGTTCATTCCGTAAAATATCATTCCGCGAAATGTTACACCGCGAAAAGGAATTCCGCGAAATGGTTTTCGGCGAAATGTTATACAATCTTTGTGGGTTGTATACCATTTCACCGAAAACCATTTCGCGGAATTTTTTTTCGCGGTGTAACATTTCGCGGAATGAACCATTTCGCCGAATACCATTTCGCGGAATGACTTTTTGCGGAATGTACTGTTTCGCGGAATACCATTTCGCGGAATTTATATTTTGCGTATAATTATTTTCTCTGCTAAACTTTAGTCGCCCCTTCACCGATTCATACGCAATCATAATCACCATAGCTCTGTGATTATAGTTTAATGCTACATATGATACTTTTCTGGAAAAAATATTTGCCTTCTTTAAGCTAGGCTGTTCTTAAGAATTCTGAATGTCAGGCCAAAGGGCATTAGGCCGACTGTCATTAGATCGAAATAAGTGGAAATAAAAGCGAATAGACATTAGGCATAATGACCAACAAGCCATCGTTGTCACACAAATAGATTGAACTTTCAAGCATTTATGTTCTTAGCAACATCAGAGTTTTTTTCCTTCTTTAAAATATGACTGTTCTATCCAGTAACGTTGTTGTTTGGCGAACGAATAGCTAAATGTTTCATCATTTACCTTATTTTTATCAAAGGCTGTTCATGTATTGTGCAGTTTTCGGCGAACAAATTGATAACTTCATACGTCTAACTTCATCTGAGTGAGTTTTTTGGAAGCTAGGCTGTTAATCCTACTGTCCTTACCAGTGTTGGTAACATCACACTCAAGTCTCACTCATGAACCGCTCCTGCGTGAGCAAACTCGCGCGCGATTCTGAATCATTTTCTCACGCACGAGATTTTCATGCAAAATCTCGCTCTCGCGAGTCAAGCGCCGAAAACTCGTTCGCTTGTAAAACGAATTCTAATCAATTAAAACGACATTTAATGTTTTTACATGCAGGATATGGTCTCTTTCTGTCATACAACCGTCAACACTTCGATGCAAATAATAAGCAAACCGAGAAATAAAGCAATGAGTAAAATCATGAGTCAAATCATGCTTGATTTTTACGGCAGTGAGTTTGGCGAGTCAAGAATCGCGCGTGAAAAAATTCAACCATGAGTTTTGAGATTTTGAGTTTTTACCAACACTGGTCCTTACCCTTCTTTAAACCAAGAGCTGTTCTTTCGAGTTGTATTGTTATTTTATTTACTGGCGGTCTCACTGATAACTCCGTATGGGAATTGTTCTTCTTCTTTAAATAAGCTGTCATTTCAAATATCACTTGCTAGTGAGCAAACTGATATTTATATCTGAGATTCTTTTTTTCTTTTTAAGGATAAGTTGTTTATTTATAAGTTGCAGTGCTACAGTGCTGTTTGGTGACCCAGTACCTAACTAATTCTTCTAAGATTCTTTTCTTCTAACTATAAGCAGATCTTTCAAGGCCTATTATCCATTTGGTCTAACATCTATTTACCCCAATGATTATTCGATCTTATGTCCATTCAGCCTAATGTCTTCCGGCCTAATGAACCAGCTTCATAATTCTGGATCTGAACCTGCTACTCAGCCTCCACACTTTCACCCTGAACTTTTTGTTGGTATAAGAACTGCTAAATTTATATTATCAGAGAATTTCCCTTCTTTAATAAATAGGCTGTTCTTTCAAAGTTTACTGTAACAAAAATTGCAAAATTGATATCACAGATAAACAGACGTCACACGCTAATAATCCCCATTTAACTGCTAATTTGAAACTTTGATAGTTGGCTAACTGACCACTCGTGACACTCATATCAGTTTTGCTTGGGTTTGACGTTCACACCCTACCGCAACCTAGTTTATGGTTGAAGAAATTCAGCAGTTTCAGTGTTGAGCGTTTATGTGTCCGCGACTCGAAAGTGTTGAAAGTGTAACGTTTGTGTCTGTGTTGATGAGAAACATTTCATTTTACACTTGTTGATTAGTATTTTCAATCTTATCATGATGTTGTCGCTCGATCAGTTAAAATTTTCTCTCTTATTAACGATTTTCCGCGAAACGGTACATTCCGCCAAATGGTTTCCGGCGAAACGGTGCATTCCGCGAAATGGTACATTCCGCCAAATGTCATTCCGCGAAATGTTACACCGCGAAAAGGAATTCCGCGAAATGGTTTTCGGCGAAATGTTATACAATCTTGTTTGTGTGTGAGTGGCAGCCCAGATGTCAATCTGAAATTTTACCCAATACTTCGATATCGGAATAGCTGGCTATGGACCAATAACGTGATATGATGCTCTAGTGTGAGCTCATCAGACAATACATTTCCAGCGATGAAAGAATGGCCAGGTACCCAGACAAATTAAACAGCGTTTGCCAATTTTAGATCCTCAATTTGATTTCGGCCTAGAGTTGCATGAAATACACGCTTTAACCCATTAACACTAAAGGTGTCTCACAATTTGAATCTTTATAAAAATGTGTTTCCAATAGTAAAGTTCTAATAAAATAAACATGCTTTCACGAAAAAAATGGAAGTCTATGGTTTAGTTCCAGATAAAAAAAACTTCAATGTGTGTCTTCAACATCACCATATTTAAGTATCTCAAAAAATCTGCTAGGTTCCTCTGAATATATCTCGGCAGAAATCTTTGAAAGAATACCACTTCCAGCACGAATTCCATCAGAAATTCCGGCACGAATTCCTAAAAAAAACCTTCATAGTTGCGTGAATAAATCTTGGCAAAAATCAATATTCTTTCATATTACATACTTTACAGTGGGAATCTCAGCAGGAATCCCTGTAGGAATGCCAACTAGAATACTACTTAAAAGCACACTTTCAGAGTTTTCTAAAGCAGAAACCCCTGAAGGGGTCTGAGGAGGAATCCCTACAGGAATTCCGAAAGGAACATCTGGAGAAATCCTGGAAAGAGTCACAAAAGGACTGGCTGAAAAAATCACGGAAAGTTTGTTTTTTTTTCTAATTTATTTTATTTATGAATTTTTACTTGGGCTTATTCTAAGGCCCCCGTTTCATCTCATCTCGCCTCATCTCATCTCATTTATTCAACCTGCACTTTACTCTAAACGACTACTCTACGTTCTATCATAACCCTCGATCCTATGCGAATAACAACGATAGCTGAATAAAAGCTTTTTCTACAAAAATTTTAAAATTCTGCTTAAGAGCGGTTTGTTCATCTATTGTTCGGCAATAATGTTTGTTGGGTACCGTCTACTCTACCCTCTGCCTTAACCATCTAATCTACCCTGTAGTCTACCCTACCTTCTACTGTACCCACTATTCTAACCCTTCGCCCTCCACAATACCGTCTACCCTAACTCTCTACCCTACCATCTACCCAGCCTCTACCGTAACCCTTTACCCTTCTCTCTATCCTATCCCTCTACCTTAATCCTCTACCCTGCCCTAGTCATCCTAACCCTTTACCTTCAGTAGGTCGGCTCTAGAGGCACCCTTTACCTTACCGTCTACCCTACGCTCTACCGTCTACTCTGCTCACTATTCTTCTGTCTACCATACAATCTACACTACGCTACCCTGATCTTTTAACCTAGCCCTTCACCCTCCCATCTACCCTTACTCTATACTCTACACTCTAATCTAATACTCTACCCTATACTCAACTCCACCCAACTCTACCCTACTCTCTAATCTACCGTCTACTCCATCATCTACCCTACCGTCTATCCTACCCTCCACCTTAACCCTTTACTCTACCCTTCCCTCAACTCTGACCTACTATCCTACCTTCTACCTAAAACTCTACCCTACCCCTGCCCTACCGCCTTCTTTAACCCTACTCTCTACCCTACCTTCTACCCCAACACTCTATCCTACCCTCTAATCTACCTTGTACCCTGTTCTCTAACCTACCCTCTACCCTTACCATTAACTTTAACCGTTACCTCAACCCTGTAACTTACCTTCTGCCCTACCGTCTACAACAGCCCTCTACCTTAACCCACTGCGATACCATACCCTTGGTGATCATGCCAATATCCCACTTGATCTGTAAGCACTTATATGCAAATTTTACAGTAATACAGATAGATAGAAAGACAGATCAAGGCTGTTCTAAAAAGTAATAATTACTGTAACCCTCCTAACATGTTAGGTTTTACGCACCACGATGGCTTAAGCTCCGAGCAGATTTGAATAGAAGATTCTAATTATGCTTAGAAAATTAGAGATTTTGACCTTCTCACTTCGAAGGAAGTAAAAAAATAAAGCGTAACGGGGCACCATCGCAAAAAAAATGCCAAACTAACTGAACGCCATGAAATTTGCTACTTGTTTGGAACAGTTTATAAAGTTTCGAGTACTATTTAAATCATAGGGGTACTCACGAAACTGATTAAATTGCTGCGTAAGCCATGATTTTATGCTTATTTGAAATGTTTCATGATTTTGCGAATGAAATAATCAAAGATTGCCTTGGTGATCGCGACGTTTAATCAGTTTAATCAGTTTGCGCTGCTAAGTGAATCCCCCTAATATGTATTAGTAATTATCTTCATTTTGATGCAAATAGATTCAAAATCGGCACCAGGAGCCCGGAAATATCTTTGGGAGAAGTTCAAAAACCGCAGTGTAGAAGTGCTTGGAATGTTTCTAATGCGCGTTCAGTGTGGCTGTCTGGGTCATAATGACCTCCAACATCCTACTAGGATTAAATAACTAAGCTGAGACATTGGCGAATTATAAAAATCTTACAACAGCGCCATCTCGTGAGCAAATATTCAACCAGAAATTTTGTTGAATATAACGTGCATATTTACATAAAAAAAAAACTATGTCGAAGACAAAACTACATATTATTAACCATTGTCAAGATTTCAGTGAATGTGTAGTGGAACCAGGGTGCAAAATGTTCATGGTCATTAACTGAAAACAGCACGAATTTGAATGATTCTGCACTGAATATTCAAAACAAAACAATCATTTTCGCTTTCTCTCTTCACATAGTCAGTCAATTCGTAGTCATTGAATATGAACCCGATCGAGAAACATCTTCATAATTACCTACGTTTATGGCTACGATTTCTTCCAAAACACTCCACAACAATCAAATGGGAAAAGATCTGTGTAAAGCACCGTTAAATGTAATCGAAACGTTAATATTTTATCAGCAATTTAACACTTTGTAAGATGTTTACAAATATTCATTGACTTTCATTCAGTTGACAAACGAGTATCGAGCAGCTGAATATGAATATGCAGGCAAGTGAAATTACGGAATTTTGTGAGAAAGCCAAGCTCGACTTGTGAAAGAGGTCGAGTTTAAACAGGCTAGTGACTGCAGGGCATATAGTCTTTGATATTGGCCCTTAAGAGCTCATCCGCTCAATCAAAAAGAAGAAGAAGAAGAAGAAGGCAAGTGAATGAAAATTACCGCACGGTGAACTTCAACTCGTTTGTTCGAAAATGTTGCGCCCTGAGTGGAACAATGCAAAAAGCGCTCCGTGGGAGTTGTAAAGAATGGCCCTGCCCTTCCTATTGAGATTGCCTAATTTTGATTAGATTGTTCTTACAAGGAGCCGTGCACAAATTACGCGTTTGGTTTTTTTTGCAGAACGTGACGACTCATACTTCATACAAAAAATTTTGAGATCCCAAACAAAAAGTGTGATATAGGGGGGAGAGAAGGTTGAAATTGGTCGATTTTTGCTTGACAAATTTTGTGCATCACCCCAATGTCCTTTTGTTGCTACACAAGACATCCATTGGCCAATATCAGTCAAACAACAGTTGTGTAAAGGCCCGGCAGTGCCCGAAAGCCAAACAGGCTCTTTGATTTTGGACTCAAAATGAGATGACCAGAAAAGCTTGGAAACAAGAATTACTCCTGCATACTATACCTGTTCAAAAGATACGGACACTGTTCTCAGTCAGAGGCTGTACATACTGAACGAATACTAACATTAGAGAATTCAAGGGGTTTCAATGACGTTTCTGAGGTTTTCGCTGAGTTTCAGGGGCGTTTCAAAGGCGTTACAGAGGCCTTCAAGGGGTTTCAGATGGTTTCACTGAGGTTTGGGGGCATTCCAAGAGAATCTTTTTAAAATTTTTATTATTGTGTATTTAAACTTAATGCTAATTCTTTACTTCGATCTAGGAGGTTTTAAAGGCATTTCATGGGCCTTCGAAGAGTTTCAGGAGCATTTCAGGGGTTTCAGAAGCATTCCAAAGGTTGCAGAGGTGTTCATAGGATTTTCATAAGGTTTCAGGGCGTTTCAAGGGCGTTACAGGTGATTTCAACGGCGTGCCAAGGGATCTAGAGTGGTCTATCAGGGGTTTCAGCGGTGTATCAGGGGTTTCAATGTGTTGCAGTTGGTTTCAGGGACGAGTCAGGGGATTTCAGAGCGATCTATGAGAGTTCAAGTGGTTTCAAGAGGTATTTCAGGGCGTTTCAGGGGCGTTCTAGGCGGCTTTAGTGGTGATCCAGGAGTTTCAGGGGGATTCAGAAAGTGCCAAAAGTGTTCTAGGGGATCTCAGGGAGTTTCAGAACGTCTTCAGAAGGTGTTAAGCGCTTTCAGAAGAGTTCTAGGAGCATTTCAGGGGGTTCCGAGAGGCTTAAAGGTTATTCTAGGGATCTCAAAAGTTTGCACGGACGTTCCAGCGGAGTACCCTCAATCTTACGGAAATCTTTCGAAACCATCCTGAAATTCCCTGAGATGCCTTGATACACCTCCATAACATACCTGAAATCCCCGGGAGCTCATCGAATACCCAAAATCCCATAAATTATTTGCACGACCCGCTTTAGGAATACACATTTCAGTGATTCCCTGCCAAGATTGGGAATACTCTCTGAAGCAAAACTGCAAATAAGTAGTTTTTTTTTCAAAACATGTTTGAAATAATCGAATCCTTTCTGAAGCAAAAAAGGATATATCTCTTCTACTCCAGAAGATTTGAAAGAAACAAAACTATTTAGTACTCACTCAATTGATACTGCTTACCATACTCCGAGCAAAGGCCACAGCATCACACATTCAAGAAAAATACATTAGATTCTACTGAAGATGCAATATCTACAGAGTAGGGAAAGTATGTTCTAAATACGCATTCCAGAACTTCCTACCAGAGGAAGTAAAATATTGATTTGCAAAACGAAGTTCGTTCACTCGGAAATCATTATATTTCGCAAGGATTTTGCCTTAACTCAAATTGGGAACGTTTGTACAAGGATGTTGAAGTAACAACGACATCATTTCAATCACTTATAATGTCAATGGGAGGTGAGTATTAATGTCCACAATCAAATCAGTAAAGAGATCTCAGTAGGTTGACCGGCGATTCCTGGAACGCAAGGTTAGCGAAGTAACTTCAAATGTTCAAAAAGATATAGCGATGGGCGGATAAGCTGAGCTGCCACAGATAATGTGGAAGGCCTTTTGAAGTGCAGTATGCGATGACTTGTTTGAAATCATCCGTAGGAGATGGTTAATAATGCAGTATATAAACCGTACAAGTTCAGAGACAGGTATAGCGATAATTGCGTTATTGACAAGCACACATACTCGAGGCGTGATACGCGAGTTTGTCATTTCATTTTTACTGAGAATTGCAAACACTGGGTTCACAAGACTTCCTAGATATGGATTTCTTTACGAAAGTAAGGTTCTTGGACTAAACTCCCCAACAAACATTTTTGCTGTACAAGAGTGGAACAGACCACTCTTAAGCAAACTTTAGCTTAAGAAACTGTTATGCAACTAGTTCTGTTACTTGGGTCACTTGGGATGTACCATTTTGCATAAATCTGCAAGATTGAACGTTGCTGTTATTTTTTGATGAAGATTAATGGGAGATATCATAATTGTAACCACTACCCAAACTAAACAAGATGAAACTTTACAGTAAATTTGAAATAGAACAGCGGCAATAAAACCAGATTGATATTCATTGGAAAACGCGAGGATACGCAGAATACACTGTGTAAATAGGATAATGCAAAACCATCTAAGGTGAAAATTTTAAATAATCAATGACATCGTAATAACCACTCCCTTACCCAGACAACCAGTAATCGTATAAGATATTGCATAAGATGATATGGCCGTACATGCCTCCATTTAGACGTATGTAAAATGTACGCATATCGCCTCCACTTTAACATCTTATGCAACATCTTATACGATCACTGGATGTTGGGTATTCAGCCTCAAGTTTGAGACTAATTAAGGGCAGCTTTTTATTAATTAATGAATTTTAATTTGGGTTAATTCTGCACACGCTAAGTGCAGCTGTATGTCTCGGAGAAACACAATGTTCAATGCAGCACAGCTTCGATTGGTTTTTATTAGACACCTTCTAATTATTAGGGGTCACCAGACTAGTGGACTCTTACCACTGGAACAAGCGACCCGTAGTGTTATTCTTAGCCATTTCAACCAACCACTACGGAGCTATCTACACATCAAAATTTTTAAAATGCTTCTAGCACAAAAAAATCAGGAAAATAAATTTCTGAATTTCACCAAAAAAATATGCTGGATTTCAGCACAACATTGCTGATTATTTGTCAAAATTGCTGGATGGTTCAGCAAGTTTGAAACTAATTGCTGATACACACTCAGTAATTCGTATTGCTGAATGCAATCAGCACAAAAAAAATCAGCACAGTTTTTTTTACTTAATCGTTTATTTAAGGCTCATGCGCCATCAGGCATAACGGAGCCGGATTCGTTTTGAAGCTTTTTTACAATTGCATGTGACTTATTTACTAGGTTAGCTTTGGGGAACCGTAAAACTCGCGGTTTGGTCGAGGTTAGGGGGAACAATAATGTTTGAGGAAGGGATGGGATAGTGGTGCTTTTCGTTGACTCTCAGCAGCATGATGTGACGTAACTGCTGCTGGTCAAACGTAGAGTGGACAAACAACCTGTAACGATACAAACAAACGATTTTCGAAGGGACACGAGGTGGACAAGTGGAACAACAAGATGGGGGAATCAAACGAAGACTTCAGCTTGCTTTAAGAAGTCATAGACAAGTTTCATATACTCAAGATCAAGCTTACCCAACACATCTCTAAAGTCTTCCTTTTCTGGTTTCCCTCGGGCCCTGAGGGATGCACATAGATCGGTTCTGGCAATACCGTATTCGGGGCATTCCCACACAACATGGTTGATATCTTGATAGCCTGCACCACAGCTACAGCGATTGCTATCTGTGAGCCCTATCCGATAGAAATGCGAGCCCAGAGAGTAGTGATTGGACATAAGTCGACACATTATTTTGATAAAATCTCGACCTACGTCCAACCCCTTGAACCACGCCGTCTTCGGCGTGCCACCTTCCCAATTCTCCTGCATCCCATTTTTGTTGCCAACTGACCAAAGCATGCTGACGGGCAATCGAAAAAAAAATCATTGAAGGCAATATGACGGTCATAAATATCGCCTTCCATAGCGCCCACCTTGGCAAGCGAGTCCGCTTTCTCATTGCCCAGAATCGAGCAATGCGAAAGGGACCCAAACCAAGGTGATATTATATGCTTGATTCGATAAAGCACTCAAAAATGATCGTATTTCGCTTAGGAAATACGCGGAGTGCTTTACCGGCCTCATTGAGCGAAAAGCCTCAATTGAACTGAGACTATCCGTAAAAATGAAATATTGATCAGAGTGAAGAGAGGCGATTCGCTCTAATGCGTAATGTATAGCCGCCAATTCTGCGACATATACTGAGCAAGGCGCTATGAAGCTCATTAAATACACCAAATCCAGTCGAATCATTTGTTTTTGACCCGTCAGTGAAAAATCTTCTGTCGCAACTGACATGACCAAACTTGCTTGCAAAAATTTTTGGAATGTGCTCCGAACCAGCGAGAAAAAATGCAGTCCAGGCAGATCGGGAAAATAAGTTACTATTGATGATCAACGTCATACGGATCCGAGCAGCCTGTCAGTCTATGGACCTTAGCTTGGGAAACACTACAAACAAGGCATCACTTACAGAACTGAGAGAAAGAGCACGCTGTAGAGTACGGATGTGATACCTACCAAGTGCGATTCAGAGGCTTCCTAACCTACAGACAGATCCATCCTCGTCGAAGTCGAAGAGGTCCCCGTGCCGTCCACGGCGCGCGATGAACAGTGAACGCGCGCGCGGGTCTATTAGAGCGACTACTTGACGCTAAATTTATGCAGTCAGCTTCATCAGGAGGGCAGTCAGTGGCGGCGGTGTGTTCGTTCATTTACCCATGCGGACCATCTCATCTCACTTGAAATGCTCATTATCCCGACCGGGGCCAGTGTACATCATTATATCAACAGCAAACATGCACCAAGCCCCGGCCGTCGTCGTCGTCGTCTTTCGTCGCTGATAAAAAAGGCAACAAGGCAAGCCAAGGCGATCTGGAGTGGCTGCATCATTAACTGTGGGAAGCATGATGCGGGGCATCGAGTCGCGGATGAGGGATAGTTGCTACCGTTTTAGCTGCTCAGAGCTAACTGAATTTCCTCAGACAGTCAGTTAATTTCTTCTGATGAAATTAATGGACCGTGGTGACGCAGTGGAAGTGCCGCAGAATGTGTCAAGGGTAACAGGAATTAATGATAAAGTTGCACTAAGAAGGTTTCTTGTAAGAGTTTATACACTAGGAATCAGGAGAAGTGAGGCGTCCAAGAATATTTCGGTTTTCATTTTTGACAGTCTGAATGACAAACATTCAATCAGTTGCGATCATGTTCTGGCCTACTCTTCTCGGACTGCATTTTTTTTGTTTTTATTAATGTGTATTTTAACTTATAGCTAATTCTACACTTATTCGGACTGCATTGATGTTAGAGCTATTAGAGCACCAAACATCGGTTCAGATCACTATGTCGTAGTTAAGGTCCCAAACAAGCCCAAACAATGACTAACACAACGTGAATCATAGCAACCTTGGATGAATTTCGGACTTTAATGACAAACAGTTTAATGGCACCTTTAGGGTCTGTGTCAATTGGCGAATTAAAATCAATTTTTACTTAAATTTGACAGTTCAACCCTTAAACTTGACAGTTCTCCTAAGGAAATAATTATCGAACTGTCAAGTTTAAGTGAGAATTGATTTTAATTCGCCAATTGACACAGACCCTTAGTAAGATTTGAGCTCAGTTAGGGGCTGTCCATAAACCACGTGGTCATTTTTTTGGGACTTCTCAACCCCCCCCCCTCGCGTGGTCATTAGTCCATACAAAAATTTTTATTCGTCCATACAAAATGGTCATTGGCCGAACACCCCCCCTCATGACCACGTGGTTTATGGACAGCCCCTTATCAATTGTGTCGGACTCTAGGAACCGACGATCGGTGTGTTTCAACATACAATAGGGGTACTCACTGAACAGATAACATTGCTGCGTAAGCCATTATTTTCTGCTTATTTGAAATGTTTCATGATTTTGCGAGTGAAATAATCAAAGATTGCCTTGGTGATCGCGACGTTTAATCAGTTTACGCTGTATAGGGCAGTGCATGAAATTATCTCCTTCTCTTTCACTCTTACAGACATTTTGTAAACAACAAGGCCACGAAACGTCAAAATCCCATACAAAATCAAAACAGTGCGGTGCCCTATAGGGCACTGCATTGCTTTGATTTTGTATGAGATTTTGAAGTTTCCTGGCCTTGTTGTTTACAAAATTTCTGTAAGAGTGAAAGAGAAGGAGAGAATTTCATGCAGTGCCCTATAGGAAAAACATTATGCACAGCCGAAAAAAACTCCGGCGGGAATCCGAGGTGGAACAGTTGTTCGCTGCGGGGCAGCCTTTGAGCCACACAATACGGATGCTTTGCGTTGATTAAAAGTAAGTACGCTGAGATATTATAGTGACAAAAAGTGTATTATGAAATTAACACAAGCTGTGGCTGCTGAGCTCGATTTCCGGGTGATTTAATTGTATGAAAACTTCTCCCGAGCTCCGCTGTCGCCGAAGTTCAAGTGAAGTTCACTTTTGGTACAGTTAATGTTTATCTGAACTTTGAGTAGTAAGTTCAAAACAAGTACGAAAAAAGTTCGAAATGGAACTTTTAAAGTTTTTGGAATATGTCCAACTGAACTTTATTTGAGCTCTAGAGGCACACAAAAGTTCAACATGAGTTCGGTTAAATTTTATTTGAAGTCTGCTCAAAAGTTCAAAGTAAGTTTTTTCTGGACCTCTTTTCTACTTTAATGTCGTTTAGAAGAGAAGTCAAAAGCTTGTACATGTACTTCCAAGTTCATAAACAATACATGAGTAAGTTTTTGGAGAATTAAGTTCAACGAAACCGGAATTGAACCAAACTTGAAGTTCTGAGTTCGTTCTTCAAGTGGAATCTGAACTTTTGGTTGCTTGGGTTCCTCCAGGAGTACCCAGAGAATTTCTCCGGAAGTTCTCCAGGAATTCCTCCAGAATGTCTCAGGGACTTTATCCAGGAGTTTCTCGGGAATTCATCCTGAAGTTCCCCAAAAATTCATCCAGGAGTTCCGCGGTAGTTTCTTCAGGATAGGAGTTCCCCGGTAGTTCATCCCGAATTTCCTTTGGAATTCATCCAGGATTTCTCTGGGAGTTCCCCGAAAATTGTAGCAGGAAATTGTCTAAAAATTCTTCAGAAGTTCCTCAGGAATTTCTCCAAGAGATCCATGGAAGTTTCTACAGGATTCCCTCTGGAATTTGTCAATGCGTTCTGCGGGAATTGCTCCAGGGGTGTTTCGAGTTTTTTTTTCAGAAGTTTCTCGGAAATTCCTTCAGGAGTTCCTTGGGAATTTCTCTATGAGTTCCTCGAGGACTTCTCCAGAAGTTCTTCGGTAATTCTTCTAGGAATTACTGCTAGAGCTTCTCAAGAAGTTCTGCATGAGTGCGGGAATTGAACCAGGAGTTATTCGAGGTTTTTCCCAGAAGTTCTTCGGGAATTCGTCAAGGAGTTGCTTGGAAATTTCTCTATTAAATCCTCGAGGACTTCTCCAGAAGTTCTTCGGTAATTCTTCTAGGAATTTCTGCTAGAGCTTCCCGGGAAACTCTGCAGGAGGTCGTTGACATTTTTTTTTAATTCTTCATAGAGTTCTTTGAGATTTTTCCACGAGATTTTTCCTCAGGAATTTCTCCTGGAGTATGTCGGGGATACCTCCAAGCAGGGTGCAAAATGTTCATAGTCATTGACTGAAAACAACACGAATTTGAATGATTCTGCACTGAATATTCAAAACAAACAAATTCATTTTCGCTCTCTCTCTTCACACAGTCAGTCAATTCGTAGTCATTGAATATGAAACCGATCGAGAAACATCTTCTTAATTACCGACGTTTATGGCAACGATTCCTTCCAAAAACACTCCACAACAATCAAATGGGAAAAGATCTGTGTAAAGCACCGTTAAATGTAATCGAAACGTTAAAATTTTATCAGCAATTTAACACTTTGTAAGATGTGAATATTCATTGACTTTCATTCAGTTGACAAACGAGTATCGAGCAGCTGAATATGAATATGCAGGCAAGTGAATGAAAATTGCCGCACAGTGAACTTCAGCTCGTCTGCTCGAAAATTTTGCGCCCTTCCTCCAAGTGTTCCTCGGAAATTCGTAAAGGTGTTCTTCGGAAACAACTCCAAGAAAACTTTGAGACTTTTTTCAAGGAGCTTCTCAATACTTTCTCAAGGAGGTTCTTGATAAGTCCTCTAGGAGTTCTTAAGGAATTTATTCTGGAAACCCTTCAGGAGCTATTCGAAAATCACGGCAGGAGTTTCTTGGGAAGTCATCCAGGAGTTCCTCAGAAATTTCTCAAAAAGATTGTCGAGAAATCCCCCAGAAATTTCTCCAGAGCTCATCGAGTTCTTTTTCCAGGAGTTCCTTGGCAATTTCTCTAGGAATTTCCCCTGAAATTTTCCAGGGATTGCTGCCGGAGTATTTCGATAATTTCTTTAAGATTTCCTCAGGAACTTCTCCGAAAAATCCGCGGGAATTTTTTCTGGACTTGTTCAGGATTTCCTATAAAAGTTCTTTGGGAATTCCTCCTGGAGTTTTTCGAGATTTTCCCAAAGAGTTCCTTGGGAATTTCTCTAGAACTTCCTCAGAAATTCCCGAGAATAAATTTCAGAAATTCTTCCGGAATTCGCTTAAAACTTCTGAAGGAACTCCTTGAAGAATTCTCGAGGCTACTCCTGGAGGAATTCCTGAGGAAGTTTTGGAGGATTTTCCGAAGAAATCCTGGAGAAATTCTCGAGATACCCTTGAACGGATTTCCGAGAAGCGTCGAGAGGAATTCCCGAATGATTCCTGAAGGATTCCCGAGGAACTCTTGAAGGAACTTCCGAGAAACTCGAGGAAAAATTCCCGGGGTCTTTGAGAGAAATTCCCTAGGACATAGTTTCCCAAACTGTGGGTCGCGACCCCCCAGGGGGGTCGTCGGCCTTCATCCAGGGGGTCGCGAGGGACAGTTGAATATTTAACTGTAACAGACAGCAAATGAGGGAATTTCTATGGTGGGTCGCAAAAAGTACGTCTGTTGGCAAAGCGGGGTCGCGAACCCGAAAAGTTTGGGAACCTATGCCCTAGGAACATTTGATAAAATTTCCTAGAAAATCCTGCAGCAATTTTTGAGAAACTACTTCAGGAAATTCCGTTGAACTTCTTAAGGAATTCCTTGAAACCTCCTGCAAGAATTCCCAGGGAATTAGAGGAATTCCCAAAGAACTTTTAGAGGGATTCTCGAGAAACTTCTGAAGAAATTTCGAGAGACTCCTGAAGGAATTCTCGAGAAACTTCTGGAGGTATTCCTGAGAAACTCTCTTGGAGAAACGTTCAAGAAACTCTAAATGAAATTTCACCTAAAGCTCCTGACTGGATTCCCAAGGGAAATCTGAAGGAATTCCTGGAGAAATTTCCGGAGAACTCTTGGAGGAATTCCCGACGAGTTTGTGCAGAAATTTTCGAGAAACTCCTGTAGGAAATATCGGCGAGCTTCTGGAGGGATTTTATCTGGAATTCTGTTTAACAGGCTTAAGGAATCCTCCATCAGTGAATATCAGGTTGGATCTCATGAGAACCGAACAATGACGGATCAGATGTTCACCCTGCAGCAGAATGTTGATAAATTTTGGAAGTATTACTTGCAGGACCATCATCTGTTTATTGATTTCAAGTCGACGTACAATCCAGTAAACAGAAACGAGTTAGGACAGATTATGATAGAACATGGTTTACATGTGAAGCTGATTAGACAGATTCGTGCGACGCATCGGTTCTCGACATCCCTGGGCATAGTGTATCAATATCTTTTGCTTCAAAATATACCATTTCATGCAAAGTTAGGCAAAGAAAAAGCCCATCAATTAATAACTGTGGAAGTGTTCAAAGAAAGAACACTAAGCTGGAGAGAGGCAGGCCAAGTTCCAGTGGGAACGAACATTCACAAAAGAAGAAGAAGAAGAAGATGTATTAATTGAGAGTCGTATGTACTGTAATTGAAAGTCTTACTGAATTGATATTTCGTTCCGAGTACCATACTTATATTTCCTCCCGTAGGCATCATCCCTATCAAAAGAAACAATAAGTTCATTTCTCAACCACATCAATCAATAATCAATAAAACCATATCAAGCAATAAAGTTCAACCCATGTTGCTTAATTTCCTTGTTGGGTCATCGATTGATATCACCTGAACCCGAACAACATGAAAACGGCGAAACAATGCCAGAATCAGCACTGCCTACCACGTCCCAACAAACACGGTAATTATGGCCAAATTTACCCGCATCCAGATGAGCATCACGCTCCGAGCTTGTTGATTTACCACCCAAAGTCTGGCGTGTCTTCTTGACTCTTGTTGCTGGTTGCCAAGTAAGCGATTCGCCTTCCAACATGGTCCCTCGTTACCTCCGAGACCTTTCTGATTAATCACATTTCTGATACCACACAAGAAGACGATGCGATGATGCGACGGCAAGCGCAGCCGCTTCGTGCCAAAGAGCCAAACATTTTCCCCGGCTCTTCGTCTCCGTCCTGTTGTTGTTTTTTGGGTTCCGTCTGTTTGTTTTGTGTATTTTGAATAATTTTCAGTCGATTTTCTTTCCGCGCACCACGCTGAAGCAGCTTGTTGCAAAATCACAACGCTCTTCGCACTGTTGTGTGATGTTATAAAATATGGTCATTTTTCGTTCCGTAAAGTTGGGTCGCGGAAAAGTTTTATTGAGGGTCATGACGGCTCAGCCTTAACAACAAAATAAAGAAAGCCGCCAGAAATTTAACCTGACCAAGGCGATGCAATGCGAGCCCAGGATGAAGATCTTTCAATTCTGTCCTCTGTAATGGCTTTGGAATGGAAGGTTTCTTCGGCAGCGGAGAAGTAATTGTAACATCATACAACTGGGCCTCAAACTGATGAGTCGAAAATCTGGAAGAAGCTATACCTAGGATGGTCGCCCCATTACGGTGAATAGGGGACCATAAACCAACTGCTCTTGAAATCACAATCAGAAAACAGACGAGCATCAATTTTGGCCTACAATGACACCACTGTCCGTCAGTCTTTGGTCAACACGACAGTCTTCAAATTGTCCCCTTATTTCACGGGACTTCATTCTGAGATGGCTAGCGGGTTTTGTGCAACTCCCTGCAGATGAAAGTTTTCGTCTTGAGCCTCAACATTACATACCGTGCCTCCGTGACGCTGCCTGATGGACTGCCAGATCATGATGTTGGGTACACACTGGGTGAGCTGAGCTGGGCAGGTCCATCTTGGGCGTCCGTTGCGACGATCAGTCAACCTCGGCAAGAGGATGTCATTATGCGTAGGTAGGTACCAACAGCGAGTTTAAACACCGTCCCGATCACACGCAAATCATCTTGACTTTGTGGCAATTGCAATGACCGACACCGACGACCGATTGAACGAAGACTGTCCCGTAGGTAGGCGAAAGACGAGAGTCACTTCCTTTCGGTGGCAGTATGCATGATCGGTTGATCGTCAATGCATATCGTCGGTCGGAGATGGGGCATTGGATCCGGTTGATGGCTTTTTCATTTGGAATAGAAGCTAGTAGATTTTGTAACAATTATGCATGGATGTAACGACTTAACGGTACAATGAGTGTTCTATTTGAGCATGGAAGGGAAACAATCTTTCATGTTTTGTCTTCCGCATTTTGCTGATGTTAGACTACGTGGGTGACTGCTTTATGAATTTTCATGCAGACGATCATTCTCTAACATGCATGAATCAATAATTGCATCAATTATACAAGGACCTCTAGAATGGGCTCTAGGAAAGACTATAATGATGGAGCCCAAATGCTTAAAGTTGTTGCGCTGCTGTTCAGCAAGATTTGTAAGAATAACACGAACGATAAAAGGCTGGCAATGTGATTCGGACCTCTTGAAGGGTTCTTCAATGAAGCCAGGAAGGAGCCTCAGTCGTTTGCTGACAGGGTCTGCTTTAACTAACTTACTGGGCCCCTCCGGACAGTAAACCGGGGGTTGGCGTAAGGCCCTGCGAGTTGGACGAAAAAATGCATGCTCGATTCCCGTTCCGGTTACTTTTCTCGACTTCCCTATTGCATGGCATAGTGTATCATTGTAATTGGGTTTTTAAATTAAGAAAAATGTATTGATTTTTTGATTTCATGCGAAAGAGCAGCTTTTTTCTGAGCCACTATGACTTTTTCAGATTCTTAGTACTTTATTTTGGTATAAGCAGTCACAAAGAGATTTTTTTAAATCGCCTTTTGACAGCTGGGCAACTGCTTGACAGCTCCGCCCAGTACAAAATGCAACGAGAGGTAATTCGACAAATCTCTCCCATACAAACTTGAAACTGATTTTTGAATAGGTTCCCGGGCACCAAAATTCATGAAAATTTGGATTTCGGCTCAGTTTGGCATGCAGATTCTGAATATGGAATTATCTCAACACCGCTAAGGAAGCCAATTGCCCCATAATATACAAATTCATGCAAGAGCAGGTGAAGGAAGCCCTTCAATTATTAACTGTGAAAGAGCTCAAATAACACTAAGTTGAAGATAAGCAGACCAAGTTGCAGTGGGAACACAGAGCCACAAAAAGGAAGAAGAGTTTGTGGAAATTATTCAAGCCGGCTTCGTTGACGGCCGCTCTTCAACGAACAAGATCTCCGGCGTACTTTCTCAATAGCTTGAATCTACCAATGGTCTCTTATTCCTAAGGTGGACATTCCCAGTCATGGGGCTTCGCACGGTGGAGCTCGTTGTTGAAGTTTGATGTCTTCCATCTGCGAGGGTTTGGCCTGCCCGCCCAACCTCATGCACAACCGAATATGGGTTCACGGGGGGTACGCAGTGTGCAACCGCTATGATGACAATATCCGTTTCCCACATACACATCCATTTTTGGGATGCCCAGAGTGATCTAGACTTAACCGGTTTCCTGCATTGCGATTTATTAACGAATGCTCTCTTAGAGGCCACATCGGACCTCTAGTTAGTTCTTTGCTGTTTTCGAATTAACAGAAACAGATCACTTGCAGTCTTGTGCCTTACAGCGTTTCGAAGAATCCACATTACCTACACTATCACAGTAGTCACTTAGTACCGGTGCCGCGAAGTCATAACGAGCACTTCCACATCCGTGACCTCATCCAGGTTTTACACTGGAGAGTCATTTCAGCCGTTTCGAGTCCTTTTGAGCTCAAAGATCATTTCACCGGTACGAGCACGTCTATAACCGCTTACGTCGATTCCCAGATCCGTGAGCATAGCATCGCTCCTCATTGCTTTCAGGATCAAGACCTCAGCTCACTTGTAATTGCAAGTTTTGGGAGTTGCGTATCTTTCTTACTGGCCACTAATCTTTCATGATATCTTCAGGGTGTCTACTACCTGGAAAAAACCTGGAAAACCGGGAATCCTCAGGTAATTTTATTTAACAGTGAAAAACCTGGAATACTCAGGGAAAATCTTCACAGCAAAAAAATTCTTGTGATATCACATCATTTTCGGTGCACATCAGTCACGTCGTAAAAGTGATGTACATATTACATCCCTTCTACGCAGCAAATTAGCTGCCGTAGCTTGACAGAGGGTCTAGCAGTCGCTAGAACCGGAACGATAGATGATTCATATATAAATAAAATATTGGCATGGATTCGTCCACTGATCCGTTGATTGTGAGGCATATCCCTTACCTCTCGGCTATTTCACCGAGTTGGAAGGTGAGTGATAAATATGATACTGTTTCTAGGTATCTGCTGGAATGGGTTTGTTGACACTTTCCGGTGGCAACTAGGGTGTACATGGTGAGTGTGATAATTGTTGGAAAACGGTGTAACCGAGTGAATTTACGTTCAAAATTGGATACGTCGCTAGAAATTACGCGCCTGGATATTACAAAATTATTTGCTGTGTTGAATACTCAGGGGAATTTTACATCGATAAAAAATAAAACATTGGTTGGTATGAATAACAAGTATGTAGTGAATCTTACTACTTGTAGATCCACTCAGAAGTACGATCCACAGAGTATACTACATTGAATAAATCTGGTAGCTGAAATTCATCTACTGTTACAAGGATTTTTTTCAGAACTACCATCAGGGTCAGAGTGCTTTCTGAAACTTCTTTAGAAATACCCCGCACAGGATTCCTTCCGTATTTTCCAAGCCATTTTTTTAATTACTTCCGGAGATTCGTCCGGATCCCTACTGGAATTTTTCCCGGTTTCGAATAGTTCTTTCCTGGATTCTTCCTTGAGAATCTTCTGAGATTCCTGAATTCCTACCGATTCATGTTGGGGGGTTTTCACGGAGATCCTATCTTCCAAAGGTTTTTTCCAAAGGTTTTATTGCTCCCAGAGTCCCTCGTGGGATTTTCCCAGGGGCGACACTAGTTTAGCTAAGCCGAAATATCCTAAAAAACCAGGAAAACCCACAAAAGATTTACCGAGGTTTTTGTCTATATTCGGCTTGACAAAATTAGTGTCGTCCCTCCCCTGGATTTTCCTTAAATTTTGCCCAAAGAAATTTTCGCGAGATTTCTTCCGAGATCTCCACAAGAGTTTCTCTCAAGATATCGCAGGTATTTTCACAGATTTGCTCCAGAAGTTCTCGGGATTCCCATTGAAGAATTTCTGCGATTTCTTCCAGTCAGTGTTTGTCATGAGAATTCATCAGTACATCTCTCCTAGATTTCTGCTAAAGTTGCTGCAGGAGTTATTGCTGGGCTTTCTTCAAATTTTCTTCCTGTTGGACAGGAGTCTTCTGAAGTTTCTTCTACAATTTCTTATAGATGAGCTTTCTGGCCCTGGATTTCTACAGGAGTTTAGCTGGGATATTTCCCAAAAGAGCGGTTTTTTTTTTTAGGTTTCACCAGCAATTGCTCTCGGAGTTTCTCCCGGTACTCCTCTCAGAAGATTCCTTCGAGCGTTGGCCCTGGGATGCCTCACGGGGCTTTACAGAATTCATACTGGACTTTTTCCTAATTTTTTGTGCCTTTTTGGGATTTCTGCAGAAGCTCTTGATGATATTTCTTATGGAGTTCTTCCCTTGATTTCTTTCGGCGCTTTTCCAGGCTTTTCCTCGTAGTTGTTTACCGCATTTCTTGCCACATGAGATTTTTTTTACAGCTCTTATCGAAATTATTTATAGAGATTTTTTCAAAAATCTCTACCGGAAGTCGTTCCTACTTCAGGAGTTCTTTGAGGAATTTATCCGAAAGAAGGAATTTTTGGAAGAAATCCTGAGAAAAACTCAGAAAATGAATTCTGGGAGTAGGGTAGTGGACGTATTTTGGCCCGGGGCAGGTATTTTGACTTACCTTGGGGATTTCATTACACATGTGTCATATGATCTCTACAAAATCCTGGCAAATTATTATTGGAACTTCCAAAAAAAACTTTGCCAAAATTTCCAGTAAAAATTTGCCAATAATTTTGATATTATATGATAAATATAATAAAATTCCCAAGGTGGGCCAAAATACCTGCCCCGGGCCAAAATACGTCCACTACCCTAATCCTGGCAGGAAATATTAAGAAAATCAAGCAGAAACCCTAAACAACAATGAAGAGAAACCCTAAGAGGAATTGCGGGCGAAATCCCGCGAAGATATAAAAAAACAACGGAAAAGTCTCTAGAAGAAATCCCTGGAAGAACTACAGCAAGAACCTCGTTAAAATCCTGAGAAAAACTTAAAAAGCTCACCCGGAAAAGCACTAAGAGTATTTTCTGAAGGAATTTTGCATATGTTTCGAAACGATCTCCGACAACAATCTGGCGAGAAACTCGGAAAAACCTTTTAAAAAAATCCTAGCAAAGACCCCGTGATAGTATATGTATAGTTATTGAAAAATATTCAAATCTAACTAAAATTTGGGGTTATTTGTCAAAACTGTCCCTGGAAAACTCAGGGAATTTTATTTTGTCTTCAGAGTAGACCAAGCCCGTGCACAAGTGGGGGGGGGGGGTGGTTTGGGTGTTAAACCCCCCCCCCCTCCCCCCATTTCCGACACTTCATATACTAGGCGCCTCCCCGCCTTTTGCCGAAATTGGCAAAAACCCCTCCCTTGGCGCCACTTCTGTGCACGGGCCTGGAGTAGACACCCTGATCTTCTTTGTATGTTCCTTTCGCCTGTCCGACGCGTATCAACCTTGTTAATTTCGTCTGAAAACAATGCAATGATCTGACTCTATCTGCCGCAGCTTATTTCTGTATACTAAATCGTGCGTTTCTTTAAAATTCATGAACAGTTGGTGAGTTTGCAAGTTATGCTCCAAAAATCGGTTTCAAATCATCAACCTTGTATGGAAAGTCGAAAAAAATTTGCGCTCTACTTCTACACCAAAAATGTTCATCAGCTTACCGAGCTCAAAAATGCTGTAAACTAGTGTTATTTATTAGAAAGACCAGCCCTTGGCTGATTCGTCTCTACACAGCCTTACTATTTTTTAGATCATCAAGGGCATTCTTAACCTTATTCAATTTTGGTGGTTCACTGCTTAAGCGTTATCCACTATCTTCATCTTGCTCCTGGGTGCATTTACATCGTTATCGTATACGGTTCAACAAATCTTCGAAGTACTCCTTCCACCTGCTGTCACCATTTGCTTTGTCTGTTAGCAAATTTATGTCCCGGTCATTGCACATGGCAGCGGCAGGCACTGACGCTATTGAAAGTTGCATGAAACCTCCGCATATCCTTCCTATTCATGCTTTCCTGCAATTTAGGAATCACACTCTCTTCGAGTAGCCGTTTCCTACTGCGCTGGTTTCGTTTATCTTCTACTTTTGCCACTTTGTGATACTTCCGATGATCGGATACCAGCCACTAGCACACAACTTCTGACGACATTGTTTTCTTTCGTCACTCGTTGACACTCCTCCCTCATCGAACCAACCATTGCGTGGCATCGCTGATCGAAGCCTATCACCTCTTGCCACTATTTCATGGATAAAGTCCCATAACCAGTTGAAATCGCCAGATTTGCTGGTCTCTCATATCTGCTGGGACCCCGCTGCCTGTGTCGCGCTGAAGGGGCTGCTCCTTTAGTTATAGCTGGTACAGCATACCTATATGGATTCCAGAACTAATGCTGTTCGAGTCGCGCCTCCTTGGCAGAGTTTGGAATTTCATCGCGAACCACTGAACGGTCTATACTCAGCTTGTGCTACACTCGTGATTGTAGCCGTTCGTGAACCAACATGCTCGGGAACGCTTTCCGAAATACTAGGCTCATTCTCTTTCCCGGTTCGATACGAGAGCGCAATCAAGAGAGAGGATACTCAGCCACATTAATGAAAGCGAAGCATTCGGCAACAATGTTTTTTGTCAGAATAGTGTCCTAACTCTTGATTTTTATGGCAACGCAACCTGAATACAATTAAACTAAGTGGTATGTTACGTTTTGAGAGCGAAAATGCGATAAATAATGATAAAAATAACGTATGTTCACAGTTGTTCCAAGCCAACGATGAGAGAGGTTCAGTAAGTGTTACATTTAGTGATGACCGCTCCTCGTCGCAGCTTTTGTATATCGGAGCATCATCTTTGTATTCGTTCGTGAACCATGCAACTCGACGAGAGAACAAATTCGCGCGTGGCAACTGAAACAGAACCAACAAAGGGGAAGAAAAACTGCCGAGTGGTTCATTTATCACTTCGGCGTCCAAACACTGCTCCTTGGTGAACAGACGTTCGGGATACACATATGTACTTCTTCAATCTAAGTCAGAAGCACAACAGTGCCCAGGCTAAACTACCAACTAGGACAACTCTTAGCTGGCAGTCTTTGTCATTGGCTGACGCGTTAATGCATGAGGGTCAGAGCTATGTTGGATGCTTCTTTCAGATGATCGACAGCTCAGACGCCAAATGACATTGTGTACGCCAAATGGGGTATGCCTATCTCGGATATTCGGATCCTGTTCGGAATTCTTTCCAAATGTCTGAAGAACGGATATTTGTCTGGCAACGGATATTTCACGGGAGAATTCGCAGATAATAATAGTAAGAGCAGCTGGAACTTCAAACTGAATAGCATTATTTGGAAGAGACCATAACCTCACTTTGATCAAGTAAGGAAACTCATTGGAGTTCTATTTTAGTCTCAATTGTGAACAAAACTGACACAAATCACTTATCGATACCGCATGCTGCTTCAATTGAAATCACTCTCTCTCTCTGGTTCAATTGTGATGAATGAGATCAACTTTCATCAATGAAGCAAACAACCATCTAAAGCTTTGAGCACATCCGACATACCCGTTGACAGATTAGTGTCTGCGCGCGGATGTTTTTTGCTGGAGCTGTGCACCGCGTTGCCGTTTACCGCTGCTGCCTTCGACCAGCAGCCGACCGGAATCGGTTGCAAAATAATGACTTAATTGAAGTGTGCAGGCTGCTGGCAACGGCCGACAGCACAAAGACAAGAGCCGCGCAGAAAGCATTCCACAAATAACACAGTTCTTTGGAAAATTGTTCCAGTCAATTACGACGGCCGATTGCTGTCACATCTCGTAAGTTGATACGCGCTACTTATAACATACCTACCTACCTTTCAAACTGCCAACGATCTGGGTCCTTTCAAGTCGCGGTGATGATGTCGGCATGGAACGTGCCGAAGAATGATCTGCAAGAAGAGAAAGGAATGACAATATGCTTTAAATAAAGTGGGTAATTGATTGAAGAATTTGGAATGTTTCTCTTGGGGCTCATTTGAATTTGATTTTTAGTTACTTACTTATCTAGTTCAGATTTTGGTATTTTATTGTTTCAGAGTATCAGTGTTTAACTTAGTCGTTTGAATATAATTGAATTTGTTAATTCGGTATAGCCCACAACATACATTTGTTTATTTTTCAGTTCGAATGAAGTTGAGCAACGAGTGTGAAATGCCTCATCGAGCTAAAGTATATCAGAGGTATCAAGATATTGGAATATTCGATCGATGCAGTTCAGGTTGCTCTGTGGCATTCAATCCCTAGCTTGCTGTCATAAAAGGCTTCCAAAGTTCAAAAATTCCGAAAGGCAGGGTATATCACGAGAATGCCACACAACAACCAGGAGTGTGGAAAGCATTCTGAGCAGAACAGGTGAGGGTCGAGACCGCATATTTTCAACTCAGTTGTACCTTACAGTTTCTCTCTCTCTTCTTGGCGTAACATCCTCACTGGGACAAAGCCTGCTTCTCAGCTTAGTGTTCTATGAGCACTTCCACAGTTATTAACTGAGAGCTTCCTCTGCCAATGACCATTTTGCATGTGTATATCGTGTGGCAGGCACGAAGACACTCTATACCCAAGGAAGTCAAAGAAAATTTCCTTTACGAAAAGATCCTGGACCGACCGGGAATCGAACCGGTCACCCTCAGCATGGTCAACCTTACAGTTTATGTAATGTAATAACCAATGAAATGAAAGATCTGTTTCCTCGAGAAAGTTCATTTCACACCTGTTTCTTCATATAAAGTCGACTTCATCCTGATTTGCAATCTCGTAAAAAAGTAACCATCCGTCTGGCTTAAGCATGTTCAGTCGATTGGCGTCAAAGCGCCAATAAACGGATGAAAGTTATTACTTTTAAACAACGGGGCAACATTTTAACTGTCGCCAATAAGTTTTATTGTTTATTCGAACGAGGCAGCTCGGTTGACGTTTAAGAGCGAGTGAGTGCTTTGCCGTCCATCACGGCGGGTGGGCTACAGTGAATAAACGGGTGGTGAAATTATTGCGCCATGCACAATTCAGAGAGAGAAATCAGCTGTAAGGAATTTCAAATGCTCTTGTTAATAATAAAACACAAGAAATATAAACTGAACGGGGTCTCCAGTTAGCCAAGTGGTTAAGGCTATGGATCGCCACTCCGGAGACGGCGGGTTCGATTCCCGTTCCGGTCGGGAAAATTTTCTCGACTCCCTGGGCATAGTGTATCTTTGTACTTGCCTTACAATATACAAATTCATGCAATGGCAGGCAAAGAAAGCCCTTCAATTAATAACTGTGGAAGTGCTCAAAGAACACTAAGTTGAAGCGAGGCAGGCCAAGTCCCAGTTGGGACGTCGAGCCATTAAGAAGAAGAAGAAACTGAAGAATTCTGATGACCTGATGAATTGATTGATATTTTAATTTTTACAAGAGAAAACTAGACTAGACGCATCAAAAAGTAATCACAAACAAGAGACGTTTCTGTATCTGTATCAACATATTATAGCCCTAGCCCTAGGCCAGTTCATCTTGGGACCCACGGATTGTGTATCATAATTGCATACGAAATTTAGCGAAAAAAAACAGCTCTCATTCAGATGAAAATTGGTCATGATTGTACAAAATACTCGAATGCACCTGTTTTTGTTTTAGAGCTACACTCAAAGTACATTTAGATTGGATCCATTCAGGTAAAATCTATTTAGGCTCCTCCATTTAGACGTTACCTAAATGGAATCTGATTGTGTTCAGAGCAGTTGGAGTGTTTTAGATTAAGGATAAGGTTGGTTTAAGGGAATGAAGTTGCAAGTGGAGTGCAAGGTTTCCTTCTTTCTTGAGCACATTGAATCGTTTAAGAAACGCTTTGAAGCGCCGCTGAAATATCTCTGAAGCTTACTTAAGAGCTGTGATCCCAAATGTATTTTTAGAAGCTGTAGGCTTCCTTAACTCCCCTCAAAATCCCTTGTAACACTCCTGAGACCCTCCGGAACCCCCTAAAACGCCTGTGTGACGCCTCTAAAATCCGTCAAACATCGAGTGAAGCTTCCTAAAACGCCCTCGAAGTCCCCCCATAGCCCCCTCGGACCCCATATAACGCACCTGAGACCCTCAGAAACCACCGAAATCGCCTACGTAACGCCTGAGTAACGCCTTTGAAGCTCGCCAAAAATCATCAGAAACTGACTGAAATGCCTTCGAAATTTCCCAAAAACCCCCTCGGACCCCTTGTAACGCACCTGCGACCCTCAGAAACTCCCAAAAACACATACGTAACGCCCGGGTAACGCCTATGAGACTTGCTAAAAACCATCAGAGGCTGACTGAAATGCTTTCGAAATCCCCCAAAACCCACCTCGGACCCCATGTAACGCACCTGAGACCCTAAGAAATCCCCAAAAGCACCTACGTGTAACGCCTGAGTAACGCCTCTGAAACTCGCCTAAAATCATCTGAAGCTGTCTGAAATGCCTTCGAAATCAGGGTATGCGGTGTGGGATTTTTTCAAAGCGATACGAAACGAAACGGTATGTGAAATTTTTGATGCGATGCGGTACGAAACGAAACGAAATTCAAAAATGTTTCGTTTGATCGATACGAAATCTGAATTCACTCGGTATTTTTCGAAACGAAACGAAATTTTCGTAAAAATTCCGCGGAATTTTGCAGTTGCATAAATTTGGTGCAAATTGATGCTGCGAGTTTGTATTTTTTTCTACCGGTGCACATTGGAGTAAATCATATCAAAACCTGATCATAAGTGAAAAAACTCAAAATGAAGTACATAATTGGGTTTTTCGTTGTGTTTTTGCCAAGTGTAGTTATCGTGTAATCATTAGACAGGTAAGCAGTGTCCAAATGTTTTGTTTACGCTTATCAGAAGAGGTTTAGTAAAGCTTAATTTTAGCCGTTTTCTTTGATATGACTCGCAGCGCGTGCTAGTTTTGACCGTACAAAGTGATTAAAATTGATAGTCAATCAATTCAACGATGCAGCTTGTTAAAGAAGGTTAATTTTGATGATTAACCTGGGCTTGTTAGGGGAATATCTGTAAATAAAAGAAAATCGGGTTAAGTACGGTTCCTTTGAATTCCACTAAGAATTTGCATCCTTTGACAGATACGTATTTCGACCTCAACTGTAAGGTCGTCTTCAGTGTCTTGTACTTGACTCGTCGAGTCGAGTCAAGTCAAGTACAAGACACTGAAGACGACCTTACAGTTGAGGTCGAAATACGTATCTGTC
The DNA here is from genome assembly GCF_035046485.1 of Aedes albopictus. Lineage (NCBI taxonomy): Eukaryota > Metazoa > Arthropoda > Insecta > Diptera > Culicidae > Aedes > Aedes albopictus. Next base: position 286,499,395 of record NC_085138.1, read on the forward strand.
AAAGGATGCAAATTCTTAGTGGAATTCAAAGGAACCGTAGGTTAATGTTGTTATTCTGTTAATTTGAAACAAACAAATTGACGTTAAGTTTACATACAATATATGAAAATATTGAAAAAAATATTTGATGGAATCCTTTATCGTACATTCAAAATGATATAAGTTGATTTTTCGGCTGTTTCCGGGAAATCTGCTTTTAGTGTATGATAAAACTATTGTTCCTCTTTCAAATGCAGAAAGAAAACCTTCCAGATGTTTCCAATTTCCAAAGTTGCAACACTTTGAAAAAATCGAGATAATTATATTATTATATGATATTATTTCCCTAAAAACACTATTTCGCCCTCTGAACGTATTTTTGCTGAAAACCAGAATTCAAAAAAAAGAGGTTTGAAATCGGTCAACTGGTTCAAAAGCTGTGATTTTTTGAAAAAAAATGGTTTCGAAAAATCTTGATTTTTTTAATTATAAAATGGGTTACCCTAATAACGAAATAAAAAAAATACGGGCTTATTATTTTCGATAAACTACAAAACCACCAAGTGTCACGATGTTCGGAGCCACACTATATCGATTTTCTATGGGATGTTTGTATTATTAAAAAAAATCTTGTTGAAGTCGGTTAGATTGGTTGTTTCTCACTGCTAGGTGAATTTATTGTTATAAAATTCATTGAAAACTATGAAATACGTTTCATTACTAATTTGGGTTGTATTTGGGTTGCGAAAATAAGTTAAAATAATTTTGATCAGTTTTGATGTACTAGGTGCTCCACTCAACGGTGGGATGAATTTTGTTTCCCTTAACCCTCTAATACCCACATTTTTTATTTTGATTTAAATATCATTTTTCGTCGTCTAAAATCGATTTAAACATGTTTTGCAAGATGATTCTTTTTAATTCTCGATTTCGTGAAATTCAGTTTTTGATTTTTCTAATTTTTATTTTTGAACATCCCCAAACTTTAATATTTTTCCTGGAAGCCTATTTGGGATACGGATTTTTTGAGATGAAAACATTTTGAGATTTTATGATTATTGTTGAAATATTTTTATTTTAATTTTTTTTATAGAAAATTTTATTTTCCGTGTAATTTCAAGGAAAATAATTTTAGAGTGTATTCGATTCCCTCAAACTATTAAACAAGGATAGAATGATTTGGGAAAAAAATAAAATATGTTAATTGTAGCGATTCAGTACAAAATAAGCAATGACTTCTAAAAGGTGACTAAAGCATAAATTTTTCAATTATTTTTTAAAAATTTAAATACGCTTTAAAATACATCAAAAACCATTTTCAGATATACAAAACAGTCCTAAATATCAGCCAAAAATATAAAAAAAAAATATTTTCCACCAAACAAAAATTACAAAAATGCTCAAACTATACCCCGTCTAAAGGCGGGGTTGGGTATTAGAGGGTTAATACTCTCATCCCCTAGACTTCATTTACCCTAGTTGGGCATTCATTTACCCTAGATCATTTGGGCAAGGGGACCAGTTTACTTGAAATTTTGTACGTGACTAGATATTGTACACATCTCACTGCATACGACTAATCAAGTCAATCGGTTCAAAGTTGACTGTGTTAGCGCGCAAAATGCCCTTAAGGCCGCACGGGACGACGTGTAATTTTTCCTATCTTCCCTCTCTTTCCAACAATTTGCCTCACGATTTTGAAGATGCAAATATCAATTTCCAGTGCACTGATGTAGCTGAAACTTTAGTCGATTGTACACCGCAAGTGAGCAAATGAACGATCAAATTTCTAGCCAATAATATCAAGTAGAAGTTGAGATTTGCATCTTACAAACAAAAGAGCAAAGGCGGACGATTCAACCATCGTCCCGTCCGGCCTTAATAAGGTCTTCCTGCCCAAATTGTCCCAGATCCTATTTTTTACAATTTAGATACATATATTGGAATCTTCAACAATTACATTGCTAACCTAACAAGATTGCTCCAACCACTTGATAAATACGTAGCACCATTACGATGATGATGTTATGAAATGCTCGAACTACAAATGAGACACCTTGAAGATGGTACCAAACGGTACCTCTACAAGATGTGAAGTGCAAAGAAATCAATTGCTTCATTAAATGAAATTAAAAAAAAACGCTACGTTTCACCTAATATCCAAGTATTATTTGTTCAGTAGTTCAGACACCAACAGTTCTATGACACCCCAATCATAAAACGGTTAACCAGAACTATCCGCTAAAGGAGACTCCAATGCGAGTCGAAATGTTGGAAAAATCTAAAATTTTCGTTTTAATTCCCCAAGCCTGCAGTGCCGGAATTAAAAGCTCTATAAGATACTCTAGTGCCGATTGTTTATTATAGTTCTGAAGCATATGATAAGAAACATAAACTAGATGGTCGCAGTGGTTTAATCCCAACAAAAAAAAAATTTAGCTCTATGAATAGCGTAACTTATTGAGAAAGCCTGTAATCTAAAATCTTCAAAGAAGTTGATAGATGCTTGAATTTCTCAGAAAATACCCGGTAAAACTAGTGTGTGTTCCACCTTCAGGTCTTTCGATTTGGGACTTCAGGTCCCAAAATAAACTAGCCTAGAACTTATTTTGCTACATAAAATGAAAAAAAAGAATAAAAAATAGCAAAGATTTTATAATTACGCATATTTGAAAAAGTTCACTACACGCAAAAAAATCCGTTCCGATATACGTGTACTCCCAATCACGGCAACGGGACAAACGGGAACTATGCAAAGCAACGATAACAACAATAAGAAATGTACACAGTGAACAAGATTTTACGTTTTCTAGAACGCCCGTATTGACAGCTGGAACTAGTTCCAGTTCACGGTGTATATTTGCTTGTTCTCATATTTTCGTTTGTTTGTTCACGTTTATCAGAACGGTTTTCTGAGCGTGTAGTCCACAGTTTGTTGGCGAATAACCTGATGAAATCAAGCTAACAAACGTCATTTTACCGAATTAACTAGGGGTATTCACTTAAAAGCATAAACTGCTGGTTAAAGATTATCCTGATTAAACGTCGCGATCACCAAGGCAATCTTTGATTATTTCATTCACATGCCGTTTTTTTTATTATCCAGTTCCAACCTGGGTTGGAACTGGATCAGATCACAGTTTCAACCCCAACCCGACTTCGGTTTCGCTTGTACTAAAGTTTGTTTGACATTGTTTGTTTACATATTTTCCGCCAATCCAGTTCCAACCCAGGTTAAAAAAGAAAAACAGCAACAGTTTCATGAAGTGTTTCAAATAGCAGAAAGTTGAGGTTTAAGGACTGTTTGCAGTTCAGAAGGAATTTTTCGGCCTATCTTGATGCATGAGAAATTCTTTGTTTGAATCGCTTAAGAAACAGTTTTTCTTCGATCGCAGTACGCAGTTCTGAAGGAATGACAATTCAAAAGGCAGTCTCTGTAGAACGTTTCTTCCAGGAATCGCTCTAGAACTTCCTCGAATCCTAAACAAGAAATTGGACTCTACGCAACAACTTAAACTGTTTAGTGAGTTCCCTTAACATATAAGTTGGCTGGGCGCATAGCGGAGTCATCATTCGTCGTGTTCGGAATTTTCAAATCATACCTGAAAGTCTTTAAAGAAATTCATCAAAAAATATCGGAATGAATCCCTGCAGATGCACTTGAAAAAATTTAAGAATACCATACCGCTACGAACTCCTACATCAATGTCTTCAGAACCCGAACATATTTTGGAAATTACCCTAAAAAAAGGAAGATTTAGAATTCCTTTAAAAGGGGAATATAATGTACTGAACGAAAATTACTTATGCTTCCATTTGAAGTCCTTTCCTCGCCTTAATGGTGAATCTTTTCTAAGAGTTCCAGTGGAAATTTAAACTATTTCAAAAGGGTTTAACCAGAAACTTTTCCATGGAACAAACCTTCTACCGAATGTGTGTTAATCGATTTCTCCTGGGATTTACAATATTTTCATAGAGATATCTCAAAAGAGAGCTTCCATGTTTTCTTAAAATTTTTACTAGTAAATCCCACGTCCTATATCAATTAATCCTGTTCTTCTCCATTACTCATCTAAAAATTCTTATCGAGAATCTAAAATGTTTTTTTTCTTTTGGTTCCATCAGGAAATTTAACCAAAGTATTACTTATGGTCCCGTGTTGAAAGCATCCTTCCAAGTAACACAATTGCCTTGCCACAGAAAAGTCACGGCGGCACAGGTTTTTGTTGCGCAGAAGTCACTGTGACTTACCTCTAGCAAGTAAGTGTTAATTTGTTAGAAATAAGTCACAGTTACTTCTGCGCAATAAAAACCTGCGCCACCGTGACTCTTCTGTGACAAATGTGTTACTTGGGCTTTTTAAAAATATCTTTATAGTAGGTCCTAGATAAGAGGTATGTTCGAGATTTGTATTGTCTTTATTATAGATACTTGCAGCCTGGCCCTGGTTTGTTTCTTGATATTCGAAATAATTTTTTAACATTTTTCAGCATAAGCAAGATTTCCGATAGATGATATGGACATTTATACTATGTACTTATTTTCGAAATTAATTGAACATTCCGCGGAATTCCGTTTTATTTCGTCAAATTATATTTTTTGAAGGTGAAATTTTTAGAATTTGACGAAACGAAACGAAATTCAAAATTATAAATTTCGCCTAGCTGAGTATCGTGGAATTCCGCGGAATTTCGTTTCGAGGTGTATTTGGCGAAATATTTCGGTATACCGCATACCCTTACGAAATCCCCCAAAAAACTTCTCGGACCCCATGTAACGCACCTGAGACCCTCAGAAACCCCCAAAATCACTTACGTAACGCCTGAGTAACGCCTCTGAAACTCACTTCTGAAAATTTTGAAAAATTTTCTAAATCTGAAGAATATTTTGATTTGCTCAAAATCGACAAAATGGTCACTTACATATGATTGTTCTGGTCGATCTCGGAGTAGCAACTACGAATTGTACGGTCATCGTAACTGTGTAGATTCTGGGATTCTATGGGTTCTGGGGGTTAAACCTTCCTAATGCATCACGTTGGGAACAGCTCGCTGTCGTAGTACACAGTTTGGTTACAAATTACCCTAATGCACAAGTAGGGTTAAAGAAGCTTCAGGAGCGTTCCAGGGGTGTCCCAGGGGTCTCAGGCGATCTCAAGCCCATTCCATGACGTTTTAGGGGTATTCTAGGGGTTTAGGGCTGCCCGTGTAGCTGCCGGCTTAGAATAGCACTACGGACCACCTGTTCCGGGGGTAAAAGTCCACCAAACAGGTAACCCCAATCCAAGGTGTCAGACGACCCGTGCTGAGGAATGAATGGTTGAGGGGGTTTAAAAGATGCTCGATCTTTAACGGAGCCCGTAGCGTGGGTAGATCGTCTTTTTGGGTTGCGTTACGGTGATAGATCTACCAAACCGAAATCTAGTGTCGTCCTATTTTTCAATTTTGGAATATGTGTTCTGGTAATTCAAGGAATTATAGTATTTAGTCCTTACTACTGGTGTTTTGGTGACTTCCAGTTTTTGAATAAAACTGAGTTTACCAACTTTACTTTGCATATAGTTAAAAACCTCGCCATCTGAGGCTAAACTCAATGCAAAGGAAATCAAATTGGGTTAGGGATCCATGTATGTACTAACTCTTCGAAGACTAGAAAGTGCTAGTACGCAAGGAACATACTAGAATCCTTATTACTGAACACATGTTCCATTATTGGAATGATATTGCTGCTAATGTTTAAACCCGGGTCCTATACTTCCTACTGGGGAGAATTTAGCAGTAAAACAAGGGTGATGCTAGGTTTCCGATGCATGGCCAATATCAGTACTCTTGTTTTGTTTTCTAAGAAAACAAAACAAAAACTGTATCAAAATCGATACTTTATTGCCCCTCAATGGCAATTGAGTAATGCGACATGCACTACATTAAGGATAAGGGCAATGTCACAATAGATCTAAAAACTGGTCGCAGTGACAAACCCGAACAGGAATAAAAAAAAGGGGTCTAGGGCATTTCAAAACCGTTTCAGATAGTTTCAGGTGCGTTTCAGAGAACCGCAAAGAGTTTCAGTGATGTTTCAGGTGGTTTACGGGATATTCAAACGGTTTCCAGGGGTTTCTGGTGCATTCCATGGAGTTTTAAGGAGTTTCAAGTGCGTTCTAGGGGTTTTGATTATGTCAAAACCATTCTAGGGGGTTTAAGTGGCGTTTCAGAAAGTTTCAAGGGGTCTTAGGAGCGTTCCAGCTGGTTCCAAGAGCGTTCTAGAAAGCTTCAAAGAATTCAAGGGGCGTTTAAGAGAATTTCAAAGTCGTTCCAGAAGGTTTAAGGGACGTTCCAATGAAATTCAAGGAGTCTCAGAGCGCTCCATGTGATTTCAGGTGGTTTCAGGTATCTTTTAGGTGGAATCACGGGCGTACCACGAGGTCTCAAGGGGCTGCAAGGCTTTTCCAGGAGGTTTCAGAGGTGTTGCAGAGAGTCACAAAAGAATCTCAGGGGATTCCAAGGGTGTTCCAGTAGGGTTCAGGATAGGTTCACTGAATTTTAGGAAGTCTCAGGGAGTATCTGAGGCGTTCCGGATGTTTCAGGAGTTTTAGGAGATTTTGAGACCGCTCTAGGGTGTTACAGGGTCATTTCTAAGCATTTCAAGGGGTTTGAAGTGCGTTACATGTAGATTCAGGGGCGTTCCAAACGTTCTCATGGAGTTTCAAGGTCATTACAGAGGGTTTCAGGCGATTCACAGAGTTTCAGGAAGTCTCAGCGAATATCTGGGGCGTTCCAGGGGTGTCTCAGAAGTTTCAGGAGATTTCGATACCGTTAGAAATGGGCTGCAGAGACATTCCAGAGAAATTCAAGGAGCTTTTCTCAGGTGGTTTTAGGGACGTTCCAAATGGCCTAATGGAGTTTCAAGATCGTAGTGGTGTCATCGAGGCTTCTCCAAGATACTCACTGAGTAGCCAACTCTTTACGTGGGACAAATTTTATTTCATTTTCCTCGAAAGCGCCCTCGAAAGTATAAGAAAAATTACCTGTTTTTTTTTAAATTAAGTTTTGTGTTTCCATACATGTAAGAAAATACCTTCTCAGCGAAATTAGAAATTGTTTCCTTCTGTTTTGACCCCATAAAGCCTTTCCTTGGGTACGAGCTTGGCACCGGAAAAAAATATTTCTAATTATTTTGCTCTTTTCTGGAAGATTTTCTCAAAGAATCGCTGAAAGCATTTCTGAAGAAATCTTCTGATAAAATATGGAGGTTTATTCAAGGAAACCCAAGGTAGCTTTTCTAGAGAAAGTTCTGAAGGACCGAAGAACTTTAAAAAATAAATCCGTGATAGACTTTCCGAAATGAATTCCTGGAGAATTTCCCGATGGAATCCATGTCTACTCCTTTGGAAATTCTTACAAAGATCTTACAGATTTTTTTTTCAGAAATTCTTTTAGAAATTTCCATGAAAAATAAATGTGTCTTAGTCAAAAATCTTCTATAGATTTGTTTTAAAATTAATCCGTGGAATCAAGATATGTTTCAAAAATGTACCCGATGTTTTGTTCAAAAATTTTTCTAGAGATTCTTTAAGATATACCCTGATAAATTTCTACAAAAAATTTTTCCAAAAATTCTTTTACGTAGATCTCTACGGCTTCCTACTGTAACCCCATCAGGAATTGCTTCAAAAATTCTTCTAGTTATTTGCTTAAGCAAATTTCGGAAACTTCTCCAGGGATCACTTTAGAATATTCTTAAGGAATTTCTTTAGAAATACTTTCAAAGATTTTTTTCTTCCTCCAGTGCTTTGTTCATAAAAAATTCCCAGATATTCCTTATCTAAGATTTCTTCAAAAATTCTCTCAGGGTGTCTTTTGGAAATTCCGAAATACGTGGAATATTTTTATCTCTAGAGATTTCTTCAAAGTTTTGTAGATTTTTTTTAGGAATTTCAGCAACGGGTTTCTTCAGAAGTCCTTCGCGGAGTTTTTCTTGTACTCCCCCAATTCTAATCATGTTTTTTTCTGGAATTCTATGTGTGAGTCCTTCAATGATTCCTGTAGAAACTCCTACAAGATTATTTTTTACATTGCTGTTGTTGTTTCACTATAAATATATCCTGAGATGTCTTTAGAGATTACATGGAAATTTTTTTTTCTAATATTCCTCCTGAAATTTTTTCAGGATTTTTTCCAGAAGTTAAACAAAACTACTGAAGAATTTTCGGTGGAATCCCTGAAGGAATTTCTAAGAAATCCTTAGAGAATTGTTTGAATAAATTCCTTCAAAAGCTTCTGGAAGGAGATGCCTTTGGAAGCTCTGAGAAGAATTTCTTGGATTTTTTTGGCGGAGTTCCTGCAGGAACTTCCAGAAGAACCTCTTGAGAATTTCTGGACAAATTTCCTAATGAATGCCCAAGAAAACCCCTGAATAAATCGGCACCAACATTTCAAAAGGGCGTAACTGCTTTTGCAACCAATACCTTCTCACAGAGCTGTGGGTCGTATTTCATTCATCTCACGCAATTCACATCCATTAATCGAAATAGGAGGATTTTATGTTTCTATTTGTGCTAGTGGATTGCTCGAGAGGGATAGGATACGCTCCACAGCTTTGTGAGAAGGCATTGGCTGTAAATGCAGTTACGCCCTTTTGAAATGTTGGTGCCGAAATGGAGTAATACATGAGAAACATCTGTAGAAAATCAAGGTATAAGTTCTAAAAATAGAATTTTAAATAAGAATTTTAAATTTCTAAAGAAATACCTAAAAGAAATTTCTGAAAGAATCTCCGAATCTTTGTGAATCAATTCTTTTGGTATTCCATCATGTGGAGGAACTTTTGAAGGGATTCCTGAAGAAAATCCTTCATTTATTTTTAGAAATTGCTGTTGTTGTTCCATTAGAAATATCTCCTGAGATGTCTTATGAGATACATGGAGGATTTGATCTAATATTCCTACTGGAATTTTTCCACGATTTATTCCAGAAGTTGCACAAAACTACTGTATAATTCTTGGAGGAATCCCTGAAAGAATTTCTAAGAAATCCCTAGAGTATTGGCTGAAGAAATTCCTTAAAAAAACTTCTGAAGGGAGTGCCTTTGAAAACTTTGAAAAGAATTTCTTGGAATGTATTTTTTTATTATTTTATTATTTGGAGGAGTTCTGCAGGAACTTCCAGAAGAATCTCTTGAAAATTTCTAGACAGCTTTTCAGACAGATGCCCAAGAAAATCCCTGAATAAATGGAGTATTTACATACGAAACCTATGGAGAAATTCGAGGTGTAACTTCTGAAAAGTTTTCATTATTAAAGTTTTAAATTTCTGAAGAAAAATCCTACAGAAATTTCTGAGAGAATTTCCGAATCTTTGTGGAACAATTCTCTTGGAATTGCATTTTTTTTTTTGAAGGAACGTTTAAATGAATTCCTGATGAAACTCCTGGAGGAGCTCCATAAAGTACTTTCGGAGGAATCCCAAAGAAAAACTCCAGAAAAATTCTGACAATATTTTGGAAGCCATTCCTTTAGAAATGTTTGAAGAAATACATGAAGTAATTGTGGAAACGACCGAATAATTGGCAAAATTATTTTTCTAAGATTGTCTTTTTGGTCCGGGTAAATTATAAAAGGCAATCCGTGAAGGAATTTCCTATAAAATCCTCTAATGCATAGCAGGAGGAATTTCGGTTTCTGAGGAAAACTGTGGATCAGTTTCAAGACGAATCTTTAGAGAAATTTCTTGAGAAACTCCTGCTGAAGTCCTAGCAAAAATTCCTGAGGGGATTCCAGAAAGAATCTCTGGAGGAATCTCTGGTAAAACTTATAATAACATTCATGATCAGGGATGCATTCCGTAGGGATCATGGAAGGGATACTAAGAAGAATCTTTAGATGATTTTTGCCAAAATGATTCTAAGAAATTTTGCAGTTTTGTTTCTGTAAACATTCCAGATAATTTTAGTAGATCATGAAAGAATCCTCAGAAGATTTTCTGACGGTGTCGTGAAGAATTACTAGAAATTTTAGGAACAAATCTTGCTAAACTTAAAGAAGAAATTCCAGCAACAATGTCCTTTTCGCGATAATTATAGGAAAGTTTCGTGAAATAATAATGCATGGTTTTCCCGGAATAATTCTTAATTTGATGCGATAGTGAAATCATTCTATTGGGGGCGTACAAGTATAGGGGCACTGGCATTTAGAAACCTTGAGTAACCAGCTCTGATATTACAATGATAGCAATGGTCGTTACAAGGGGTTTAGTGGCATTTTGACAACAGAAGTTTTCACAATCCAAAAAAATCGAATATCCCACAAATTTGGAATATCGATTAAAAAGACGACAAGGCTTTTGCAGGTTTCACCGCTTTTTGTCTGTTTTCGGGTTTTTTATATTTCAGTTTGGGAAAACTAGTGTCACTTCCGTGACTCCGTCACTTCCGTGACTAGCACACAGTTCTCAGTTCGAAATAGAAGTCACAATACATAATGCCTTAACTATCGTCCACAATTTGTCATTTAGAACACAATTTTAACGAAAAACATATGATAAACGTACACATTATGTATAATATTGCCAAAACTGCCCACATTTCCATATGTGAAATCTACACTTCCGACCAGTGCTGAAAAATTCATTTCATCATATCTAAATTCAATCACCTAGAGCTCATTTTAGAAGCTGAACCTGGGAATATGCTACATGAAAAACTTGTACGGCTAGACCAGTTCTGTAGGAAGTCACGGAAAAAACGATATTTTTCGAATGTTTAAGGTAAATGTCACGGACTACCTTTGAAAAATGCCAAATGATATTCACCGTGATCGTTTTTTCCGTGACTTTCATGCAGTACTAGTTTAGCCGCACAAGTTTTTCATATATCATATTCTCAGGTTCAGATTCTAAAATGAGCTGTAGGTGATTGAATTTAGATAGATGAAATGATTTTTTCAGCACTGCTTCCGACCCTATTCAACGAAAAAAAAAAACCTTTGTTTAACATTCTAAACATCGCAATTAACTCAATATTCCACATTCCTCAAAAGTTTATGTTTTGCCCATAACAATCAATCTCATATACAACACCTGACTTTGAACACCTTGATGGCCATCATCCGACACTTTTGCAAGCGTCACAACCATTCCAAACGTCTTTATTCCGCGTATCTCTGTCATCCTTCATCCATCAGCATCTAGCACACTATAGAACCAATCGCTCAAAGAGCGCGATCCATGTCCTGTTTGACAGCGGGCCATAAATTTCCCGTCGACGGACAACTTCGACGGCCGCCCGGCCTGTGTGTATCCAGTTACTATACGTTCTTAAACAACCGAAAATAATATCCTTAAGTGGGAATAAACTATCATTCTCCCATCATCCGGCGATGCGATGGAGCGAAGTCCCACACAGTCAGACCACATGTGGTTCGTCGTCTTCGTTCATCGCTCAGACCTCCACTCGCTGACTGGTTGTGGCTGTGGGTTCCGATATGGATTCCCGCGGATGAGGCTGAGGCTGCCCGCGTCGTCGTCATGGGTATTCAAACATTTTTACGATGCTCGTAAAATAAAATTTGATACATATTTCTCGTTTTCTACTTTGAGTTGCGTCGCGGCTTGTTGCACGAGCTTGACGTGGTCTTGGTGTTTGGTTCGAATTTATGGATTGCCGTTTGTACTCTTCACCATTTCTTCGGCAGATCCCAATAACACACGCCACCTATCGATTTCAACTGAACACGCTGTTCTTTGATTGTTTCTTACCACGCAGGATATGCCTAAGTTACCTTTTAATGAAGATTCAGTTTTGAGATGTAACTGTTTGATATTGTTGATTTGGCACTAATTGGTGTCGGATGTAACTCCATTGACTTCCGCTGTCATTCCTAGGGGCTAAACATGACGTCGCATCAGAGGTAGTGCGCTAAATAGAGCATCAGATCTACATACTATACAGCGCACTGCTTCCGACATTATGTTGAACGCATAGTTAAGGCATCGGAAGACAATGAAAATACTCCCGACAACAATTTAGTGCTAAATCCGCAATACTGACAATGCACAATGGTCCACGAACCAGATTTGCGAGGAAAGATGCATGCAGCGCCTTCAAATGATTGTTTAGACAAATATGGTCTTCTACAAAGTTGTTGCTAATAACAAGGCCCTCTTTTCAATGTACATGAAAATTAGGGTGGTCCATATTTTCACAGAAATTGGAAATCAAACTTTTTTATTTGCAAGAATAACTATATACATTCTTCGAAAAAGTTGGAGATCTATCAATTTTGAGCAAGTTTGCTGAAGACACTTTTTATGTAGCTTCATAATTAACCGATCTAGAGATATATTTCTGAAGGGTGATTCAACAAAAACAGGTTTTCTGGTTTTAACTTTTTCAGTTTCAATTTCTCATCAAAGTCGCCCAAGAAACACTTGTAGAGCATTTGAAAACGCGTCGTTTCGTGCGCTGAGACGATCATTATCTCTTTTGGTTTAAAAGTTATGAGTGTTTTTCTTTAAAAATCATAGTTTATTCAAAAGGCGATATTACGGGTTGGGGTGTACCAAAAATACTTGAAAAGTGCCTACGGAATGACGTAGCAACATTCTCAGCGCCCGAAAATGTGCGTTTTTGGAAGCTCTAAAAGTGGTTCTTTAACGACTTTGATGAGACAATTGAAACAAAAAAGTTAGAGCGATAAAACGATTTGTTCTAGCTTCACCCTATGAAAACTATGGGAAAATGCTCGAAATTTGGACAAAACAGTTTTTTCGCTTTATCTTTTTTGTTTCAAATTTCTTATCAAAGTTGTCAAAGGGATCGCAGCAGTCTGTGAACGCGCGCGGACGCATCAAATTTTTCTGCTGTCATTTTTTTTGTACCTTTTAATTTTTGATTTGTTCGATTCTTTTAAACTATTTATTTATAGAAAATGTATTGTGATTTCGTGAACTTATTTAGTGCTACAAAAAGTGTAACATGTAACCACAGTTTTAAACCATGATTTGTATACAACATGTAAAAGTTCAGTCACGCGCGGTTCGAGAGGTACCAAAGTTTGTCGTGAAATCCATTGTCTCCGAGTTCTAACGAGGACTAAAGCTATCGTCATCCATCGCGGTATCCAGTGGAGAACCGTGCATATTTTCTAACCCGTAAACATGTCGTTCAAAAGTGGCATTAAAGTGGTTTCTTTCATTTTTCGGGCCGAGATCCCCCGCCGCAAATGAGCTGTATCTCAAGTGTGTCGTATGTATTGCGAGGGAATCGAAAGGGATGCAATTTTTCTGAGAGCATACGAGATCAGTGTAATCGAGAATTTGTGAATGCAGCTTGTTAGTGCTCAATTTGCCAAGATATGTTGGCGTGGATTAATCGTTTACGAAAAATAACATTAGGAGAGATACATATATCTATAACTCCTCGCAAGAAGCAAATAGTACATCAACGGAAGCTCCACATCGAACTACAAACCAAATGGGTGAGACCTCTCCAATATATACTGTATAACATTCAATGCACTTTTAAAATATATTTCAACCATACATATTATATTTCGCTATTATCATACTGAATTCCTGACCATTCCTGTACCAAAATCATTTTCCTTTCTATTTTCGAGGGCGTCGGTGAGTCGCTGGCATCTCGATAAATAGTTATCCCTTCCCTACTATCCTTTCCCGTCCATACTATCCCTTCCTATCCACACAACGTATTTCTTATCGTTTCAGAGAGCGATCAATGGCGCTTAAGCCTAGGCTTGTTAGCCAGGACACATGGTCCAAATGCCTGTGCCCCATCCCGGAATCACAAAGGCCCATGGAGTGACAAAATTTCTTAGCTATGTCACTCCCAACGTTGGTGTTAAAATATACTAAAACACTTTCACTCCAACACATCTACATGATTAAATCAAATACACTTACACAATCTGAATCTTGCCTCATCACTCGCTTATAGTGATTCCCCATTCATTCCATTCCAAATATCCAACTCCTTGACACTTATGGGGGCGTCGGTGAGTCGCTGACCTCACCTAAAGTAGGTGTCATATCATCACATCCTTTCCTATCCTCGTAACGGAGAAGATGGGCGTGGCCGGCAATGGAAGTTCTCATGTCTTTTTTACTTCAACCTCTGATTGGATAGCTGTTCCTTCCCAAATAGCATTCCATAAGCAATTAGAATAAGAGTATTAAAGATATAACATGACAACTTTCAGTATGCAATCTACGAATTACTCCGTTACCACGCAACGCAACGCAACGCAACGCAAATTTCTTATCAAAGTTGTCAAAGAACCATTTTTAGAGCTTCCAAAAATGCACATTTTCGTGCGCTGAGAATGTTGCTACGTCATTCCGTTCAAAAGATATTGATTTTGAATTTCTACTCCAGGACTTTTACCAGGAATAACTGTTTATTCATACAAAAATTCATCAAGGGATTCCTTCAGAAATTCCTCCAAAGTGCCTTCCACAAATTCTTCGCGGTATTCCATCACCAATTCCTACAGGAGTTCTTCCCGAAATTCCTCATAGGGGTTCCTCCAAAAATTCTTGAAGGGATTCGTTTTGGAATTCCTCCAGAAATTGTCCAAGGGATTCCACTACGAATCCTTCCGTGGACTTTTCCAGGACTAAACAAAGAATTCATCTAGGGATTTCTCCTGGAATTTCTCTAGGGATTTCACCATGAAATCCTGCAGGATTTAATCCCAGAAATCCGCCTGGAAATGCTACAGGGACTCTACCAGGAATTTTGCCTAGCATTCCTCCAGAAATTCCTCAGGGGATTCCTTCGGGAATTCCTACAAGGGTTCCTCCATAACTTCATTCAATGTTTCTTCCAGGAATTCCTCCTGGGATATTTCCAGAGAATCCTCCAGAAATTTTTCCAGTGTTTCCCCTAGAAATAACTCCAGGAATTCCGCAATTGATACAATAAAAAAAAATCCTTTAGGAATTCCATCACAAATTCCGTCAGAAATTCTTTCTGGGGCTTCTTAAGCAATTCATCAAATGATTCTTCCTAGGCTTCCGCTTGGAATTCTTCTGCTGATTCTTGGAGCTGATTCAGGAATTCCTCAACTAATTTCTCCAAAGATGTCTCCATAAATTTTTCGCGTGACAGCTCCAAGAAATTATTTAGAGAATCCTCAAAGGATCACTCCAAATCTCCTTAATTCCCCCACGAAATTTTCCAGGAATTCTCCAGGGATTTCATCAGTCAGGTTATTTTCAGGAATAAATCTATAAATTTCTCCAGGAATAACAGAAATTTCTGTAGGAATTGTTCCGGGAAATACTCCAGGAAATTCTCTAAGGAATCCTACAAAAATTACTCCAGGCATTGTTCCGGGAAATATTTTAGGAATTCCTCAAGGAAAAATTCCAGGAATTCCTTCCGGAAATGTATTTTTCTATAAATTTTTCCAGGAAATCCTCTAAAAATTACTATAGTGAGTCCTCCAAGAATTCCTCCAGGAATTACTCCAGGCATTGTTCCGGGAAATACTTTAGGAATTCCTTCCGGAAATATTCCAGGAATTCCTCTCGGAAATATACCAGTAATTCCTCTGGGAAAATTTCAGGAATTCCTCCAGGAAATATTTTGAGAATGCCTCCCAAAATTACTACATGAATTTAAGCAGGAAATACTCCAGGATATTCTCCAGGAATCTCTCTTAAAATGCCTCCAGGAAAAAAAATAAAAAAAATAACTTTAAGAATTCCTTCAGGAGTTCCTCCAGGATTTCCCTCAGGAAATCTTCCAGGAATTCCTTTAAAAATTCCCCCACGAAACCCAATGAAAAATTTTTTTTAAATTACCACATGAGTTCTTCCTGAAAATCCTCCAGGAATTCCTCCCGAATTTATTTTAGATTTTTTTCCAAAAAAATCTTGAAGAAATGCCTAAAAGTATTCTTGTAGGAATTCGTGGAGATATTTCTGAGAGAATTCTTCAAGGTATTCCTGGAGAAATTCCTAGAAAGATTCTTTGTGGAGTTCATAAATGAAGCCTTGAAGGTCATCCTGAAGAAATTTTTGGAAGGGAATTCTGGAACGGATTGTTGGAGGAATTCTTCTGGCGGATTTCCCGAAGGAATTCTTGGAGAAATTCCTGATGGATTCTTGTAGGCAATACTGGAGCAATTTCTGAAGGTTTTCCTGTAAGAATTCTTGAAGATATTTATTGAAAATCCCTGGAGGTATTCCTAGAAGAATATTTAAAGAATCCCTGGCCAAATTCCTTCTTAGGGGAATTTTTGACAGAAGTATTGAAGCAGGTCTTGGAGGAATTCTTGTAAGAGTTCCTGTATGAATTCTTGGAAGAATTTCTGGAGACATTCGTGGACAGATTGTTGGAGGAATTCTTAGCAGAAGTCTTGGAGGAATATCTGGAGATTCTTAGAAAAAAAACCCTGGAGGATTTTTTTTAGGAATTCTTGGACAAATCCCTAGTGAGATTCTTGGAAGAAGTTTTGGAGCAGTTCCCGAAGAAATCCCTAAAATAATTCTCGGAAGAATCCCTGAAGTTGCCTCAGGAGTTTTTTCTTGAGGTTTCCTGAAGAATCTTGGAAGTATTCATGAAAGAATTTGTGCAGGATTTTCTGGATGAATTCTTCAAGGAATTTCTTGAAAAAATCCCTGGAGGTATTTCTGGCCAAATTCCTGATGGGAATTTTGGAGGAATTGTTGGAAAAAGTCTTAGAGGGATCCCTGATGAAATTCTTGGGGAAATTTCTTTTGGAACTAATAGAGGAATTCCTGGAGAGGTTCTAGGAGAAATTACTTAAGGAATGTTTGGTGGAGCTCCTTGATGAAAACTTCAAACTTTGTTGATTTCCTGAAGATATTATGATAGGAATTTCTGGAGGACTTCCTGAAGGAATTTCCGGAGTAATTTCTGGGGGAATTTCTGGAGGATTTCCGGGTAGAATTCCAAGAAGAATTTATTAAGGAATTCTTGGAGGAATTTCTGAAGAAAATCCTGGAAGAATTCCTGAAGGAGTTTCTTCCATTGCCAACCAGAAAAAAGTTCTTCTCTTCGAAGAAAAAGTGCGATGGAATTCGCCTACAGGAATTCTTCCAGGATTTACAGTATGCGGCAGGAAAAAATGCGAAAGTGTTTTTCAACTTCAAACCTCATTTTCGTCTATTTGACATAAACCTATCTATGTTTCAACGTTCCATGATCTATAATAGGCTAGTTTTCTGAAAAGTTAATTAAAAAATTTCCCATTTTGGTCACTAACCTTTACAGGGCGGCACCTGAAGATGAAGACAACCAGAATTTTCAAACCGCAGAAAATCGCACAGCTCGCTAAATTTCGCATCTGATAAAACAAAATTTTTGATTTTCTCTACAATATCATCAAATATATGTACTTATTTCATCTAGTATGTGAAACTACATGTCTCTGGATCAGTGTGGTCTGGTTGTTCATCGAATTTGAGCTAATTTTGTTACTGTTATAGTCATTTTGTTTAATGACCATTGGGCGCGCAGTTTATTGATATCCGCTAATTAGGCCTACATTATCACATGTTAAACATCAAATGTGTTCATTTTTATTTTTCAGTGCTAGAATATAGACATTGACTGATACACTGTCATGAAAAAATAGTCATATATATCCCATATTTAGCGTGTAATAGTGCCTTGAACTTTTCGCATTTTTTCCTGCCGCACCCTGTACTCCAGATTTTTTTTTTCTTGAAGAAATTCTTGAAGAAATTCCTGGAAGTAGTCTTGTAGAATTTTTTAGAGATGTTCCTGAAAGAATTTTTTTGAAAGTATCCCTGAAGAAGTTTTTGAAAGGGAATTCTGAAACGGATTGTTGAAGGGGTTCTTGGCGGATGTCTTCCTGGAGAATTTCCCGAAGGAATTCGTGGAAGAATTCCGGGGGATTCTTGTAGGCATTACTGAAGGAATTTCTGAAGGATTTCCTGGAAGAACTCCGGAAGATATTTATCAAAAATTCTTTGGAGGTATTGCTAGAAGAGTTTATAAAGGAATCCCTGGCCAAATTCCTTGAGGAACTCTTGGGGATTTTTTGACAGAAGCATTGAAGCAGGTCTTGGAGAAAATCCTTGATAGAGTTCCGGTAGGAATTCTTGAAAGAATTTCTGGAGAAACTCGTAAACGGATTGTTGGAGGAATTTTTAGTAGAAGTCTTGGAGGAATATCTGGAGAAATTCTTAGAAAAGATCTGGAAGAATTCTTGGAGAAATACCTAGTGAGGTTCTTGGTAAATGTTTGGGAAATTTTTAAGGAAATTCCTGAAGGAATTCTCGGATGCTTTCTTAGAGTAACCTCATGAGTATTTTTCGAGTTTTTTTTTTTGAGGAATTTCTAAAAGTTTTTTGAAGGATCCTGGAGGTATTTATTCATGGGGGAATTTCAAGAGCAATTCTCGAAAAAACAAAATTCTTTGAAAACATCTGGGGTAATTCCTAGAAAAAAATCTTCGAGGAATTCCTGGAGAAGCTCTTGGATAACTGAATTTGTTTTACGAATATTTGGAGGAATTTCTGGAGAAATAACTGAAACAAACCTCGGAGGAATCCCTGGAGTAATTCTTGGAAGAATTTCTGGAGAACTTCTTGCAGGTTTCTGGAGAAATTCCTCGACAGGTTCTTGGAGGATTTTTTGAGAAAATTCTTGGAGAAATTCCTGGAGGAATTCTTGGAGGTATTCTTGGAGGAAATCCTGGAGGAATGCTTGGAGAAGTTATTGGCAGAAGTCTTGGAGGACTTCCTGGAGAACTCATGGAGAATCTTGGAGAAATACCTAGAGGGATTCTTTTAAAAAAATTTGGCAAAAGTTTTAGAGGAATATCTGGTGAAATTCTTGGGGAAATTCTTGAAGTAATATCTAAAGAAATTCCTGAAGGATTTCTTGTAGGATTTTTTGGCAGAATTCTTAGGGGCATTCCTGGAAGAATTTTCGAGCAATTTCTTAAGAAATTCGTGAAAGGAATCCTTGGAGGAATTATTGGCAGAAATTCGTGGGGAAATATTGAAGGGATTCTTTGAGGAATTCTTGGTGACAGTCTTGGAGGAGTTCCTGAAGGATTTGTTGAAGGAACTTTTGGAGAAATACTTGGAGGAATTCCTGGAGATTTTTTTTGGAGTAATACCTGGCTGAATTTCTGGAGGAATTCTTGGAAGATGTCTGAACAAATGCTTAGAGGAATTCCTGAGGGAATTCTCGCAGGAATTCCCACAGAGGTTCCTGTAGGCATTTGTGGAGAATTTTAAATCATTTATTTTATTTATTTCCAAGCTATGTCCGGATCTCACCATATTAGGCATGGTTGTCCAGTACCGAAAGTATCGGTACCAAAGTGCACTAAGTAGCGGCATATCGGTACAACAAATTTTTCGGTATTTTGTACCGGTATTTCGGTATCGATACGGTACTACATCCCTAATCGTTGCTGTTATAAGTCTGGTAAGCTTCCTGGGATAGCTGAACCACAAAATATAGGAAGCACAAAATTCAACTTATTAGAGGTGTTCTGGCAACACGGACAACGACAGCCGTCACCGTGATGTACAGAATGCATACGAAATCGTAGCGTGTGTTGCTATAATGTGAATGCCTAAATTTAATAATTTTTGCACAGCTTTTTCGCTTATATATTGAATTCTTGCGTTATAAACAGACATTGTTTACCTTGCCGTGAATCGATTATGCAGTGGTCGTGGAGTTATATTGTTAACTTATTAAATTGAATTGGTAATACTGCTACTGAACTTGATTGGTTAGGTTTCGCTAATAGTAAATTTGTTAATCTATAGATCAGATCTGCTATCCGGCAAAGGACCTACATAGTATATTATTAACCTTATCGTGCGCGAAACTATTAGGTATGCTGTTACGTTTGTAAAGTAGTTGGGACGTAGGGTGCCTGTACCAGTTATCGCACTACCTAAGGAAAACTACTTCTACAAAAATAAGAAGACCGACGAATGTCGGCGATATGTCAAATGATAGATTTGTTTTCATACTTTACAGGAAAAATATAAGATCTGAGCCAAACCCACTTTTACTATTTATTACGGCGTGTGCCAATGATAGGAACCCTGTACCAGTTATGGACATACTTTTTAATTTCGGTTCCACTTCGCACTATTTACATGCATTCCTTATGGGATATGCCATAACTGGTACACTATGGCGAAATAGGGTGCAAGGAAGCCGAAATTTTAAGGAAAATGATTTATTTCTATCATAATTTGAGCAAAATGTAAAATTTGAATGAGTGCAATCATCTTTTATGAACGTGATCGATTGTTCACATATTTTTTCTTGATGGTTTGCATCGTTAAAGGTTGAAAATCAACTTTGGCGAATTCGAGGTACTATAGCCATAACTGGTACACTGAGCCTATGCAATATAGTTTTAAGAATTTTCCATGAATTGGAGAATGCAATTCATGGAAAATTCTTCGATTGTTGAATGGAGTGTATTTCGTTTGCATTTAGTCGTATTTTTGTATCGTATGCTATACTCTGGCTTGTGAAACTGTCCCTAAATTTAATGTGCAGTTGTAGCGCTTCAAACATTTCAGGAGCGATCCAGTACAAAACAAGCAAGCCGCCCCCTAACACGGACATCAAATTGTAGACGGTCTTATGTTGTTGCCCAAATCAGGATGCCCCTTTACGATTAGGAATTTCTAGACCAAACACAAGCTATGTAAGCATTCAACGCTGCGAACGAGAAGGCAACCCACCAGAAGAAATACAATTCTAGGATGACTGATGGACCAAGAACAATAACGAAACCTCGTCATCCTGGGATTGGACTTCGTTATCTATTTAGATAACTGAGCACAATTAATGTTATTTGTTGCATGCTTGTGTTTTGTGCATTTGTAATGTTTCATTTTATTTTTCGTATCTAGTTCCCAAACGTGGGGCCCGATATGGAAAATAAAATGCGCATTTGTAGGGTTCTGTAAGAAGTGGTCCAAATTGTGATATCAATCGGGAGCACAATGCATTTGTAGTGTTCCGCAAAACTTTTATTCGTTACATTGGCGCCCAACGTGGGGCCAATACACAAAAGAAAATGCTACAATTGTAAGGTTTCAATGTTTTCCCTACATTGGCGCCCAACGTGCGGCGTTGTGCATTTACAAGGTTCCAATGTTTTATTTGTTACAATGCAATGAATTAAAATCCCAGTTAATATTATAGGACTGAATTATAACGATAGATTACAGTTCAGGTGATCGCCGACCCAACGTATAAGCATCGTTTGGCCAGAGTTCTGAGCCGGAGAAAACTAAATGTATGCAACCTGATTCCCTAAACCTAAACCTAAATAAAACGACTATTTTTTTCTAGCTTTGAGCTGCGCTAACTAAACGCTGCTGAGAATTTCTTTTTCCTCCACCGAACAAGAGGTGTTATATAATTTATTATTTTTTATTCATATGTTCATCAGTGCAAAATATAATTTTAACATCTAGAAGTTGCAATAAAAATGTATGCAAACCTGACCATTAGCTGTCAACTGTCCATTTAACAGGTGGCATAACTTACAACTCAAATGTCCAAAAGTGAAGGTAAGTTTATGTGACTGTAAGACTCAATGTCATAAGAAACTATACTTCTACAGACACCTTTAACTTCATATCAATGGTGTCCATGACTATTGCGTTTTCCATTCGATTTATCATCATACACTATTATACTCCTCAGTTCATGTGGGCCACTTGAACGATCGTTTTCTTGAACATTTGGTGCTGAAGAGGGCTTGAGTTTTTTTTTCTTTATTCGAAGTTTGAAGTACCTTCCAAACGGATCGAGGCCAAGCATGGAGTCACACCAAAATTGAGAATATAAATATCCAGCTCAAGTGAGTGTTCTCCGTCGGATAGCTCAACACGGAGCTCTTGGCTGGAAACTGTTGCACACGTCATAAAAAGATACTGTCACTGTCAGGGGAGAATAAAAACCTAAAAAAATGATTGTGGAATGCAAATATGACTCAAAATCAATCACCCCAGTTGAAACAGAAGACCACGAAAAATGTGCGCCATGCAAAAATCAACATTGCACAAAAAATGAATGATGGATTATTCCTCGAACGTAAACAATAAATCAATAACACCCGAGGACTGACAGGCACGATTTCTTATCATGTGGCGCAAACTGTTGCAAGAGCGAATTCAACGTGTGACTTCGACACTGACTGTTACTTCTTCAGTCTGTCTGTTCCGAAAAAAAAAATGCCTGTTAGACACTGAAACCTATCCGCATCCAGAAGAATCGAACACGACTCACACGCTGCTGCCGCGCCGGTTCTCCGAGGTGACTTTGACATATTGAGATCAGCCATTGGAAACGATTTTGAATGCAAACACTTGGGTTTGGATGAGGAAACGTTGTTCCCGGAATCAAGCCTAAGACGCAGAATGATGGGCAAAGAAGCATCATCGGGGCTGTACCTAATCTTGGTTCAGTAGCACCCGGCAATGATAAGAACAGTCATTTTGAGCTTTTCGAAAATAATTGTTGAACACTTGATTGACATATCAAGGCGCCATTTGGTTGATAGCGCGTGTTGCACCCGGTGAACGGGGGCAATTGATCCACCAAAGTGGAGTGATTTTTTGTGATGAAATTCGAAGAAAATATTCAACATTCGGGATTAACTTGAAACCATGTTATGGAAGATGAAATGAACGAGATTAGGGTCAGAATTGAATTGAGCAATTGGAATCATAAAACTGATCGGCTATTAGCCAGCTATTCAACACCGCATTAGAAGGTTTACTGTAACAAGCCGAACTCAGTAATCGTGGAACGATTGTGACATACATATCGAGAGACATTCACCTACAGTTCATTTCAGAAGCTGAACCTGACAATATGGTATAGCAACAACTTGTGTGGCTAGACCAGTTCTCCAAGAAAGTCACGGAAAAATATCTCTATCTTCAATATATAAGGAAAATGCCACTATTTTTGAAAAATGTCATTATTAATATCAAACTACATTTTTCGAAGATAGTCGGTCACATTGACCTTAAATATTTGAGATTGAGCGTTTTTTCCGTGAGTTTCTTGTAGAACTGGTCTAGCCGAAAAGATTTCCATGAACTGTATTGTCAGGTTGAACTTCAAAAATGAGCTGTAGGTGATTGAATCTAGATATGTCGAAATGACATTTTCAGCACTGCTGAGCCCTTTTGGAATTTGGTGTATCATTTTACGATGCTAGTTCATTAGTAAAGCACATTGTCACAAGATAAAACATTTCGACTAATCACTATTGTTTATCGATACGAAAGCAGTCATAGCATTAAAAACCGGATAACTCCTACGGATCACTCAACCACACGATGATCCTCGAAAGCGACACTTTATCACTTTATTTTCGCACATCAGTCCGAATCAAGAACGAGTGTCTGCCTTGACTTTGCCGGCTGTTGCTGCTTGCTGCTGCTGCTATTGATGTCGTCTTGTGTGTCACTCATCGTTAAACGTCGAGTAGGTAGGTTGATGCTGGATCTCCGTCCCAGGACAGGACCGATCTCGCGTTGCGCACTGCAGAGCGCAGCGTGATTTGTTGAGATGATTTAATCAGATCCTCGCCGCTGTCGTTCCCTGTCCCAACCGGTCTCGACCCCCCGTTCATGAAACAACAAGCCGGTGCGGTGCGTCGTCACTGATCCGGACAGCCAGATACCGGACCAATTGTTTATTTCATTGTGGAACATCAAGTTTCTCGAATGACTTATGAGCTGGAAGATCCATCGGACCAAGTGGCACAAAAACCAAACAAAGATTGGACGACGGTGACGGCTGCCATGGCACAGCCATTTTCGAGAGGCAGTGGTTTTCAATGGGAGTGAGCTAACTCATTATGGAACTTCAACATAATTAAGAAGAAAGTTTACTTACATTCAGCAATATTACATGACTTCAATTTGTGACAGCTAAGCTCCTCCTTCGGTTACGCCCAACGCCCTTCTTCAAATCAGGCTTTATCTGGTTCACCTATTTTCCGTTGCGTTACAAAACCCATCTTCTTGTACCAATATGTACCGTAAAATGGGGTATCTTTGATAATGCGGGTAACTTTGATAGTGCGACAGGCATGGTATAGTTTGTCTTATAACTATGACTCCTTCAACCAGTTAATAAAAATAACAAACGCTGATTAAAACTATAAATAATGAAAGTCCTTCTTAAACATATTTTCATTAAAACCGAGTTTAAATTTAACTTCTTGGGCAAACAAAATTGATGATATTTTTGTCATTTGTGAACCCCTTCAATCAATCAGCTGTACAGCTCTGTTTCAATTATTTTTTCAATGAATGGCCTCTTATTCTCGGTAGATCTATCATAGTAGATTTCAAATCTGGGCTTGAATCTCTTAACGAAGTGCGTTATTACAAAATGAACTCCATTGTATAAATTGGGACATAAATCTCCATACACCAATAAACGCCTAAAAGTATGCAATGCCTTTTTAATTTCATGCAGTTAATTCTGCTGTGTTCTATGTAAATTGGTTTATAAAACATTTAGAAACAACCCAAAAAAAGAGTATCCAACATGATCAGCATGTAATCCGTTAAAAATATATTTTTACAATGATAATGATTTTTGATAGCTAAACTCACCGTGTTTTTCACTCAGTACTTCTTAAACTCATTTTTATATATAGAATTTTGTAAAAAATCCATATTTTGCTTTAAAAATTCAATCTCATATTTTCCACATAGATTCTCTAATCATGTTCATACTCTTAAGATTTCAATCTGTGATGATTTTTTAGGATTTGATGTGTTTTTCAGGGCACTATCAAAGTTACCCCGAAATGAAAATGCGATTCTCGCGCATATGAAAAATTAAATGTCATCAAATATATTTAAAACTATCCGATCTTTCAATTGCAATTGATAACTGATACCCTAGTACTTGTTTTAAAAATATAAAACTAGAAGCAATACTGTGACATAAAAAAATACTAAGAAAATTTGCTGAAAAACTATCAAAGTTACCCCGTTTTACGGTACCATCTTTGCAGAGTACTCGCATAATTTAATCCATCGTTCATTTCGCTGCTCATCAGTAGGTGCTTGCTTCAGCCGTCACCTAAACCGGAGGCAGGTACAGTGTAGTTTCGGAATAGCTTGAGGCCACCAGTACGCCGGTAGTGTCCTATTCATAGGGTGAACTTGCCTAGGCAAGGTCGCTCTGCCTGAAACACCGCTATTAACTCGTCCCCATTTAGACCGACTAAGTTACTACGAGGGCTTGGCCTTGGCCTTAGCCTTTCCTCTACCCGCAGCCTGTTGATGTTTTAGTCGAAACTGCAAATTACCATGTGGTCACTGTGAGTGTAGGCATCATCTACTTTCCTGTTCGAATTACTTGTTAGGTCACGACTACAAGCACTGCTGCAGCTTAACCGTGGCGCTCTGCGTGTCTACCGGGCCTTATCGGAATGGGACTGAGGCGCTCGGTGCATCTACTTTATACTTATGCCTAAGGGCGACTGCGAGTTCCTCTGCATAGGTTATCTCGTGCAGGATTTGTTGTTGTAGTTGACACTGTAGCGAACCGCCAGGTGATCGCTGTGAGTGTAACTATCGTCTACACTCCAGTGCGAACTATTTGTTAGGCCAGGACTACAAAAGGCAACGGCATGAATCGACTCCGCACCGTTTCGACTAAAGGTACTCTTGGTACATATTAACATTAGCCAGGTCGACATATTGTATGGCCAGCGTCTCTATCAGGATCTGAACCCGATGGTTCGTGAAATGGTTTGCCCCTTTCACGACCCAGCCATTAAAGTCATCTGCTATTACCACCGCCCTTTGCCCTGTCACACGGTCGTCATGCAGGCCAACATCTGCGTGAACTGTTCAATCAGCCACCGCGGAAGCGCATAACAGCTACAGAAGAAGACCCCATTTGCTTTGGCGACCACGAAGCCCTCATAGGTAGTAGACACCTACTCCTGAACAGGGTATTTAAATGTTGTCCATATCGGCGCCATTTTTCTGGACCCATGCAAGACCCAATTGCCGTTGCCGGTGGGTACTCGGTATGGCAATACCGGTACAAATCAGACAAATGGGTGGACTCGTGCAGCCTTGTGCCTTTTGGCCTTCGGTGCCGCATCTCTTACACAATTTGCTTTTGCAGTCCCATGACTAGTGTTCTGGTTCCAGGCACCTGAAGTAAACCTCCGGTGGCTCATGAAAGATCAGATGGCTTACTGACCAGCCCACCTTGATTCTTCCTACTTTAACGGACTTATTCACGTACGCCACGCCACAGGTAGCTATATCAAGGCTACACGTGTCCCTGCCGGCCCCTTCCGTAGTCTAACGGCTGTGGTGGCTATTTGCACATCGCGCTGTTGCCGCAGTGTCGTGTCGAGCTCTTCCGCTTCGGTGACGTCGTCTAGGTTTTTCACCTTCAGAATCGCCTCTTGTGTAACAGCCCTCACGTCTACCCCTTCGCCAAGGACAGCTTCTGCAAAGCTTTTGTAGGTACCCTTGCGTTCACTCAATTTCTTGGGTTTGTGGACACATAAGAACTATTTACACCTACGAGACGCGACAACGAGAACGGACACAACACGTTTTGTTCTTACTAACGATTAAAAAGGATTAATAATTACCTTTTTTGCCGACCGGTTTCGGGCTCGACGCAGCCCATCAACGGGACGATGTCCGACTAATTACTATTGGTTGCTCACATGACACACATATTCATACTGTATACAGTACACGTCGAGAAGAGATGAAATTTACTGCATTTTCAGCTTCGTCAAATGGAAGAGGGATGATTGTATGGGAGCATCATCCTCATTCATCAATGGGGAGTTGGCAGTAGCTATGTGCATTGATTCCCAAGCATTGAGGTGAGATGTTTTTCTTACAGTTTTTAACAGCTTAGCTTGTTCCCAATTAACAGTGTGATTTTCGGCCAAAGCATGTACTGCCACACTCGATTCGTTCAGCCTAATTCCTATGTTCCCGCAGGCGAACTTCCAATTTGCGGCGAGTTTGTCCGATGTACACTGCTGGACAATCTTTGTAGGGTATTTGGTAGATTCCAGATTTTTCTTTGGTGGGAATCTTATCCTTGAGATTGCACAGCAAGTCCTTCAGTGTGTTTCGACTTTTGTACACTACGTGGAAATAATTTGGGAGAGAAAGGGAGGCTAATCCTTCGGACTTCTTCTTTCTCGGGTTCTAGTGTTGTAGTATTCCTTCTATGTTTCTTTCTTTCATGTTTGCGAAGAATTTTGTCAACGAAGTCTTTGCCGTACCCGTTCAGCTCCGCCGCTTTGTGGATTCTACTCCTTTCTTCGATGAAGTCTTCTTTTTCATCGGTACGTTGAAAAAACGATGGGTCATGGAGTGGAACGCTGCTTGTTTCTGTGCACCGAAATGGTTTGAGTCCGACGTTATGTAGCGATCGGTGTATGTTGGTTTACGGTAGATTGCAAACTTTAATCTATTATCATCTTTCCTAGTGATCATTAGATCTAGAAAGGGCAGGTTTCCGTCTATTTCTTTCTCTACTGTGAAATTTATCGTGGCGTGTTGAGAGTTAAGGACAAACGTCATGAAATCCCGCTTCAACAATGCATCAAAATTTCAAATGCACAAATCTTAAGAAGCAAGCTTCAAACAACAATGCATTTCATTATTCTATTCTTGCTCACTTGTAATTAGTTTAAAATAAGAAACTCAGGTGCGTCGGTTTTGTTTACGAAGAGATTTGTGCCCCCGAAATCGCGAGTAGGTGCCAAAGTCGGCCATTGTGGCGGCCATTTTGGGATTCTAACAAGTCTGTCCTAAAGCAAATCAAGGATCTGTTCCAGGTAGCGTTCTTTTACTGCCGCAAAAATGTCAACTACGTATCTTCTCCATACTCGGGGGAAATGTTTTTCTTTTTTCAGTTCTACCTCAAAATCGCTCATAAATATATCAACCAAAAATGGGGAAAGCTTGTTGCTTTTACTGAGACCAAACGTTTGCTTATAGAACTTACCTCTGAATGAGAAGAAGTTCTGATTCATGCAGGTTTTGGCCACTAGGAGATAGGCTTCAATTTGGTTCGGAGAAAAACGACAGTGTTCTAAATGTCTTTGGAAGCTGGTCAATGCATCGGCTACTGAACCGTTCGGGAAGAGCGCCGTAACATCGAACGACACCAGAACTTCACCCCGTCTAACTTCGAAATCCTTCAGTTGTTCTACCAACTCAATAGAGTTTTTAACGCCTTCACCATGCACTATTGGATACTGTTTTATTTCATCCATCAACCACGCTGCCATTTTCTCGGTGGGTGTACAGATGTTGGACGAAATTGGACGCGTTGCCACCGGATTTTTATGAATTTTGGGGAGACAATACAGCGATGCAACTTTCGGATTCGGAACGAGAAACTTCCGCTTCAATTTATCTTCACCCATTAGGCATGCAACCTTCTGGCGAACTTAATTGGCCTCTTCTATCATCATATTAAGAGGATCCTTAGGTTTTCCGTTCTTGTACCTGCACTCCTCGTATGGACCCGAACTAATCATTTCAGAACCCGGGCATCATAATCCGGTTTATCCATAATAACAACAGTATTGCCCTTGTCCGCTCTCGAATAAACGACATTTCGAGCCCTCAATTGTCGGATTGCACACCACGTCTAAAAGCTCATTTCCTTCTCGCTATTTCGTCCCTCTGCCGTCTTTAAAATGCAATGCTCAACGTCATGACGAATTGCTGACTTAGATGTCAGACTGTTGAACTGGATGGCACTTTGAATATTATTTACAGTATCTGCAACTGGTGCACCGGACGGAGCGACAGCAAAATTCAAACTCTTATTCAACAAGTCCAACTCCTTGCGTTCCTTATCGCGCTTCAGCTCTAGGATCATCTCACCCGTACGAGTACGTCTGATACTGCGCACGTCGGCTCCCAGATCCACGAGCTTGGCGTCGCTTCGCATCGCCTTGAAGACGTCCGAGTACTTAGACTGGTCGATCTTGATGAGCGCGTCGCCTTTCTCGTGCTTGGCACTTACTCTTTTATGCCTCCTTGGTTTAGCGTCCCTGATTTCCGCGACCTGCAGCTTTTTCCTCGTCTTCTTCCACTCGACCTGCGTCCAAGGGATGTCCTAGTCTGTGGTTGCTGAGGGCCTAACAAGGATCGCAACCCCCTGTGCTCTTCCATCTGGGACGGGCCAGCCTTTTCAGGCCCATCCTTCCCAGCTTCCCAGACGCCTGGCTGGGGTACAACTTGCCGGCATTACTGCCGACATTCGGGGTTAGTATTTTCTTAGCTTTGCGGGCACCACCATACAGCTACTAACCTGATGGCTGTCTCACCCGATTCTGCGAGTGCTTATCACAAACAGTTGCATCCGCCACACCTATTGGACTTCCTGCAAAAGCTAAGACCTCCGTCTGGGTAGACTTCGTAAGCTTTACTTTCGCCAGTTCAGCCACTGCTGCAGTCTTTACGAGTCTCACGTGATCCTGCTTGGCATCGTCCATCGATCCATGATCTTGTCAAGTTGCTGCTCAGCCACCTCGATCGCGGACAGCCCTTCTCGCTTTTGTTTAATGGCCCTCATCAATCACGCTCCTCTGGCGGGCCTGCCGGGGCGTCGATCGGAGCTCCCAGGCTGGAGCTGCGTGCGCAGCTTCCCGAACCTACTTCCTTGCACCGCCAACCCCTTGCGAAGGGGTTAGACTCGCCACTACCGTTTGTTGGTGATTATAATTTGACTTCATTATTTAATCCCACGAGTTGCACGGGAGAGGAGGTTCACCACGCAACAGCCCTGCATTAACGCGGTAGCGGTAAGGGACGAAATACTGACGGTGTGGGAGGGGGGGTGGTGGGTTGGTTCAGGTACCCACAGGCTTCATTAACGATCGAGCATCTTTTTTACCCCCTCGACCACTTATTTCTTGGCACGGGTCGCCAAGAATTGGGCTTAGTAGTCCTATTATTAGCCGGCTACTACGCAGCTGACTCGTTGAGGGGGGGGGGGGATCGTCAAGCCCCTGGACTACCATCCTTGCTTCCCTCAATGTTACCCTAATGCAGCTATATACTTGGATACACACTGCTGTCGGAGGGCTGCGAGCTCTTGGGCATCGGTAGTCCCGTCCAGTATTTTACACAGAAAAGTCGCCTCTCACCCACACCTTATCATCCGAGACCTGCCTTGTGGGTGGTGCCTTGTTGGCCGCCTCCTTCTTTAGAACCAATATATTTTTTCCTGTCCTTGTTTGCCTTTTCACATCACCCTGCGATGAGAAACGATTTGTGCCCTTCATGGCCCTCAATACCACTTCGATCTTGAACATTGACGGAGCCAGTTTTTTCTTTTTTCCCGCTCACTCTCCTAAACACGCAAGCGAAAGAGCGTGATAAAAGAGGAGGCAATCTGCCCCCTCTTCCATTTCTCTTTTTTTCGTGCTCCATCAATGAGCTTGAAGACCAGCGCGTCGCTCCACTCTCACTTTGAGGAAGCCTTTTTCCCAATGGCACTCCTTCTCTTTGTAAGACTGGCTCTTGGTCTTCTTGAGGTTGCCTTCTTGGGGTTGCCTTCTGGGGGCTTGGTTTCCGTCTTACGAGTCTGAACGGTTCTCATTCTTCGGCGCTTCTTGCCTCCAGCGGCCGTGCCTCTCCGTCAGGATTCGGCCATGCAGCTCGAGCCGTGGAGCGGTTTGCACCGCACAGTCTACACCCCCCCCTCCCCCTCCCTTTTTTAATGATCCGACGAACTGCATGGTATTGTGAGCCGTTTCAACAAAGAAGAAGCTGTGTTTTTGAGTGGACGTCTCTTTTTTGCGCGCATCGACACGCTCCGCTCTTCGTCCTGAAAGAAATGCTCCTTGATGGCCAAAAGCCTAGGACTTGCGGAGTTCGAGCAGACCTTGCTTACGGTCCTTGCTGATGTTATTCCGCCTGCTGGTGTATCCGATCATCACACTGAGTTGCTTAGCGATTAAATGGCAGACAATTAAACGTTCCATAATAAATACAAAATTTCCCATAAATAATTCGAAAAGTCCCAGTGAAGAAACAGGGGTGTAAGCAGTAATAAATAACAAAAGTTTCATAAACAAATAGAAAAATGCATAAATAAATCAAAAGTTTCCATAAATAATTGATTTTTGAGCAATTAAAAAAGTCAAAAATGCAATGAATAATTCAACTGTTGCAATAAAAAAAGCCAATTTTCCCACCAAATAACTTCGAATTTTCCATAAATAAATCCGATTATTCCATAATAAATTAGAAAATTCACAATAAAAAAATATCGAAAAAGCAATAAAAAATTCAAAAAATGCAATAAAAAATGACGAAATTACCCATGAAAAACAAATGCAGGAAAGTATGATACAGTGAAATGCTGAATCGCACTTATATGACTGAAACGACTGAAAGGCTTGCGTAACTATGATTGCACATTACCGAGCAATTGCTTGCTGTCCGAACTCGCTATCGCTCGTCGGACCTAAAAAAGGGATAACATCTATGTTTGCATTATACCGGGCAAATTCTTGAATCTGTGGTTTGCCTAGAACCGAATCGATGCAGTTGCGGTGCATCGGATATCGGAAACTTCGGCGGCCTTCTGCCGCCTCAGTTCCTCAATCCTCTATGCGGCTTCGCCGCATGATCTATGTAATTTTTGGCTCAAAATGCATTTACGTTTATTGCTCGTTTTTTAATATTTATTGAAAATTTATTTTTTTGTTATTGCATTTTTTGAATTTTTTATTGCTTTTTTGATATTTTTTTATTGTGATTTTTTAAATTTATTATGGAAAAATCGAATTTATTTATGGAAAATTCGAAGTTTTTTGGTGGGAAAATTGGCTTTTTTTATTGCAACAGTTGAATTATTCATTGCATTTTTGACGTTTTTAATTGCTCAAAAATCAATTATTTATGGAAACTTTTGATTTATTTATGCATTTTTCTATTTGTTTATGGAACTTTTGTTATTTATTACTGCTTACACCCCTGTTTCTTCACTGGGACTTTTGGAATTATTTATGACGAATGATCACTTTCTTATGAGTCGTTTATATTTTAGCCGCGATTAAATATCACCATCTAGTAGTCCGTTCCTGCTGTAGTTCAGCACCCGCGTGAGGTCTGCGCCACTTATCTGCGCTTCCTCTACTGGCGCTGAACCGCTTCGTGCCGCTTCAGGATTCGTATCGCTGAATAAAGGTGCTGAATCCACATAAGTGTGCGGATATTGTTCGCTTAGGTAAGAATGCTAGGCTACCACCTGGTCGATGGTATAATAAGGTTATCGTTAAAAGTTCACAGCTGAAACTCTGTCCAATACATCCTTCATGGCTAAGTTGGTGAATCCGTGGTTCTTCAGAAAACGCCGCCGAGATTCGAATGCACTTGAGATCAGAGGGTTTGCCCGAAATCCCTACGCAATTTTGTACCCCGTCCATCGTTGCTTTTATCAATCTTGTGAGCTTCCCGGGAAAGCACGTCCTTAGACCAGGCCCACTCATGGGCTCCATCAAGCGTTTTAACGTTAAGTAGAGCCCCGAACAAAGAAGCGAACCGCACCGGTCGCTGCTAAGTAGGGCTCGAAAGCGAAAAGTTTACGTACGGTTCGTAGCAGGGCTTAGAATATAGAGACACGCAAAGTACGGTCTCTATCCGTAGGCTCGTGCGCTCTCTCGCGTTTAGCTCTCTGGGTAGCGTAAAGAGGAGACGAAAGAACATGAGTATGGATTTGTTGCCAGGTATATAGTTTCTAGAGAATGATTTTCTTGTTTTGTATAGGTAGGAATTTATTTTAGTTTGCATCAAATAGGCTCAGTGTACCAATTATGGCTATAGTACCTCAAATTCGCCATAGTTGATTTTCAACATTTAAAGATACAAATCAACAAGAAACAAATCGTGAACAACAGATCACGACCACAAAAGCTGATTGCAATCATTCAAACTTCACAATTTGCTCAAATTATGGTAGAAATAACTTTTCGGCCTCCTTGCACCCTATTTCGCCATAGTGTACCAGTTATGGCAAATCCCATAAGGAATGCATGTAAATAGTGCGAAGTGGAACCCAAAATAACAAATGTGTCCATAACTGGTACAGGGTTCCTATCATTGGCACACGCCGTAATAATTACTAAAAGTAGTTTTGGCTCCGTTTTTATATTTTTCCTGTAAAGTTTGAAAACTAATTAATCATTTGACTTATTGTTTACATTCGTCGGTCTTCTTCTTATTTTTGTAGAAATAGTTTTTCTTAGGTGGTGCGATAACCGGTACAGGCACCCTATTTAAAATTTTTATTTTTACTTGCTTTGAAATTCTCAACCAAATAATATCATAGATCGTTACACGAATAACACAACAAATTGTCTGACATACAATTGTGATAGAGTGGCAATACAAACGCAGAAAAATAATAGGTTTAAATTGACAAGCTTTGCTTAAGTATGTTATGAATAAAGTTTTCCCTTCTTCGCCAATTTTAGGATCATGCATATCGAAAATGTATCGATTTTCTCTTAAAAATAGTTACGATTGCTCATAATCGCACCTTTAGTTTTTGTTTCGAAGCTAATATTTGAAGAAATGTATAGTGATTCAGTGAGTTTTGCTGTTTTAACACGTACATGTTTTAGCCGGGGTTTCTACGCAGCAAGTCAAGTTTAGTTCCGCACATTTAGAAAAATGTCCAAATAAATAACTCGCGAAGTTCGTTCCGTCGCAGATTGCGGTGAGAAGATGTGCGTATTTTCTTACCCGAAAAGATACCATTTGACGGTAATAAGTGACCACAAGGTTTTCTTTCTTCATTTTCCGGGCTGAGATCCCCCGCTTTGAAAGAGCTGTGCCTCGCGTTTCGTTTTGTCGTGTATATTTCAAAAAGGCAAAGGAGTTTTGGTTTGATTGCTGTTTTTGAAAATGGTGGTCGTCAGTGGGTGGTTTATTAAATATAAATTTGAAAATATAAATTAAATAAACGAGACATTAGGAAGAAAGTGTGCGAAATGGGTAACTTCACCTTTGTAGAAACAATAGGGCAAAGCAGAAAAAAAATCTGCGAAGACCTCATGTGAATAACACCGATCATACAGAATAGATCTATAAAAACAACCCAACAATTGGGGAGATCTTTCCAATATTACACATTTATTCATAGCTCTATTATACACATTTCCATATATTCAAAACATATTCATCAACATGTAATCTGAATCGTTTGGTACAATATGTCCACGCATCCTTCCTCCCCTGTAAATTCGAGATGTACCTTGCCGAAATCAAATATTCTGTACTCCAAGTATTTTGAAGAATTATCTTTGCGCGTAAATACAACGCAGTAGACCAGGCCGCTTTGATGCATGTGTCATATTTCTGATATGCTGCAAGCATCAGTATTGACAAGAAAAGTAACCCGATTGCTTTCCAGGGTGATTCCGCGTATGTATGAGATTAGATAAGAGTAGTTACAATTTTTCAAAGATGCTTTGACTGTACCTAACTCAACTCAGATATCATAGAAACACTTCAGTTATTTCTTTTTGTAAAAAAAACTTAAATCATACCGATAAGAATCTTAAAAAATGTAGTCGAGCTGCCAAGTTTCATCAATTAAAATAGGCGGTGTGCAAAACTGCCATATTGTAGGTTCCTCGTTATAGAAAAAGCAAGGTGTTGGATGTTAAAATACAACAATTATTGTTGTATGAAGTGCCAAAAAGGAGAGTGGGCTTATTATGTACTTTGACAAATACGCAGTCTACATCAAGCGCATAGAATCTGCTTCCAACAAAATATTCATATACCAGCATCCAAAAGATCGCAATATATATTAAGGTTTCCGATTGATGCTTTGTAACTAAAAGGTTGTGACTGAGTATAGAATTAATTGATGTTTAAATACACGTTAATGAAAAAAAGTTGCGCAAACTTATCGCAGACTGTTAGAAGACAGCTTCTACTATGACCAGGATTCAAGAATCTTGACCTACGCGAAGTTGTAAAGGAGACAACTACGTTATAAATATGCTGGAAATGCAAGGGGTATAATTATTCAATAAACTTAATTATTTAAAATATGCTCATAATCTCAAATTCAGCCAAATTTCTTGTGAGAAAGTCAACATGGATATTGAAGAGATGGATATTATTTTATATAAAAATTCAACCTACAAGTCATACAGTAAGCAACAAACATATAATTAAAAAAAAAAGATTGCTTGAATTCTGGGATTAAATACAATCATAAATTATTAAGAAAATGATTTTTTTAAACGCACCAAAACTGGTACAAATCTCCAAGGAAATTATTTATTTGAGTTCATTTTTTACTAACAGTTTTAAGTCTTATCAAAAACCCCATCTTTCAAAATATGAGCACAGATTATTTTACCGAATAAGATTTGCAATAACACCATAGAAATACACAAATTATTGTGATGATTTACCGAAGTGCAAAATCCGATGGTACGGATAGAATAGAGACCACCGGTGCGCAAAGGCGACCGATCATTATTTTACTCACATGGAAACGAACGACCGGTGCGAAAATGGGTGGATAACGAAATCGTTAACGACGTGCTGTTGCGTGTGTAGTATGAAGCCCACGGGTGGGCTTGGTCTTAGTCAGTAGGAAAAGTAAGAAGCGACATAAGTATGCGCCTTGTGCTGCAAACAGTAATGGTGACCTCTGCATCTCTACAATGCAATAATAACAGTATCAAAAATATATTAGTAAGGAGATTGACTTTGACATAAGAATGAGCCGTGGCGATATGCATGAAACAGATTGAAAACCGCTGCGGTAAAGTCAAGAGTCATCTCTGATTGGAGTTGATAGTGCTTAATAAATGTGCGCTCTTGGTACGTACGGAGGTAACTTATACCCACACGTTTGTTCGCCCGTCCATCCGTGCTAGTTCTGGTCCGGTGCGGCGGTGAAGGAGGTGCTACTCGGATGCAGTGCGGTGGGTGCTGCCCGACTGTTACCAAGTGACTCTCCATCATCATCGTATTGCCGAAATAAAAAAAAAACAGAACTTAGGGAAATGGGAGATGCAAGATACACGGACCGACCGGAGAAGTGGACCACTTCATCCTCGTCAGTTTTCCGTGCAATTGTGGGTTAAGTGTAGTTAAATGCCTCTTTTATGGGGCTTAAAATAATCCTGGATTTTCTGGCAAGTAACGATAGCTAGCGTAGCGCAAAGCCGGCTGAATAGCAACGGATAATTGCATTTCGGTCTTCAGGATGGGCAAAGCATAACGGAAGTTGCACGTAAATAATGCGATGGGTGGTGCGGTGGAGACGGGTTGGGGGAGGACTCCGGCAAGGATAAAGTTCCATCTCGAGAGCTGCAGACGATGCAAATGCTATGCGAAGTGATGCAAATTGGAGTTTCGGTAAACTTTTAGAAGATTATCATCGGATGAGGACAGGTGTTCGGCGAATGCGAGGGGCGAGAGGCGAGTTGGAGAAGACGCTCTTTCAGTGAGTTTCGCCAGTAGTGGATGATGCTTGAATCTATTTGAGGTTTCAATAGGATGATCCAGCACAAGGTGTGGTTTGAAATAAATTTCAACGCAGCTGAATAGAGACAATGAGTTGCAAATGAAAATAAAATAAAAGCAACTTTCATAGAAATGTTGCACCTCTGTTTCAGTTCATGCTTGAGTTCATGTCTGCTTTTGACATCAAATTTGTAACATTTTAACGAACAAATTCACTCATTTGAGCTGTATGTATATGCTTTTTTATTTCGCTCAAAAGTTTTGGAAAATTATTATTGAGGTACTATAATTACATTTTTACAATTACGTTTCGAAGACGACAACTTTTCACTAAGCAAAAAATTAAATAGTATACTCTTAACCTTCATTACCAAGATTTGGGAGGAGGAAGTATTACCTGAGGAATGAATGGAAGGTATCGTGTGTCCCCATCTACCAAAAGGGCGACAAGTTGGATTGCGGGAACTACCGCGCGATCACACTACTGAGCGCTGCCTACAAGATACTCTCTCAAATTTTATGCCGCCGTCTATCACCGATTGCAAGAGAGTTCGTGGGGTAATATCAGGCTGAATTTATGGGTGAACGCGCTACAATGGACCAGATGTTCTCCATCCGCCAGGTGTTGCAGAAATGCCGCGAATACAACGTGTCCACACACCACTTTTTCATCGATTTCTAATCGGGGTATGATACAATGGATCGAGAACAGCTATGGCAGATTATGTACGACTACGGATTCCCGGATAACGATGGATCGAGTGATGTGCGTAGTTCGAGTAACATGGACACTTTTGAGCCCCTTCGAATCTCGCAGAGGGTTACGGCAAGGTGATATCCGTGCTTGTTGTTCAACATTGCTTTAGAGGGTGTAATTACCCAGCTAACACGAAGTCTTATATGATGTTGTATAGGATGCTAAAGTGGAGGCCATATGCGTACATCCCAAGTAACACACTTGTCACCGAAGAGTCACGGCGGCGCAGGTTTTTGTTGCGCAGAAGTCACTGTGACTTACTTCTAACAAATAAACACTCACTTGCTAGAAGTAAGTCACAGTGACTTTTGCGCAACATAAACCTGCGCCGCCGTGACTCTTCGGTGACAAGTGTGTTACTTGGGATGCTTCCATTTAACCGTGTGTTAAGTGTACGCATATCGCCTCCACTTTTGCATCCTATGCATCGCCATATCGCCAGAGATTCTTCCAAAAGGATTTAAATATGCCTCCAGGAGGTCTATCAGGGATTCCTCTGCAAAATTCGTCTGCGATTCCTACAGGAGTTTCTTCAGGTATTAATCTAGCAGTTTTTTTTTTTCGGAGATTGCTATAGAAGTATCTTCATAAATTCCTCTCAAAATTTCTACAAAGATCCTTCTAAACTTCCAATCTGGGATTTCTAAGTAGTTCCTTCAGGAATTCAGGAGATCCTTTAAGGAGGATTCAGGAATGCCTACAGGAGATTCATCAGGGATTCACCCATAAGTTTCTGCAGGGATTCCTACACGAGGTACTTCAAAAATTAATCTAGGAGTTCCTTCATGAAATCCTTTTGTAGTTCCTTTAGGAATTCCTAAAGCAGTTCCTTCAGAGATTGCTCCAGGAGTTCCTTCAGGAATTCCATTGCGATTCCAATCAGAGAAAACTCCAGCAGTTCCTTCAGGGGTTTCTTTATGAGGTCCTTCAGGTATCGCTCCGGTAGTTGCTTCAGATATAGTTTCAGAATAATCCAGGAATGTCTCAGGGATTATCACAAGAGTCCCTTCAAGGATTTCTCTAGAATTTTTTTCAGTTTTTTTTCTAGGATTACTTCTGAAATTCATTCGAAATGCCTCATGGAGATTTTTCACAGATTTTTCCAGGAGTTCTGTTTGGAATTTGTGTGAAAGTTTCTTTAGGTGGGGTAAGAAATCAAACTTTGAACTAGTCAAATTGTAATCTTAATTTGAACCATTTCGAAATTCATTAAAACGACGTACTTTTTATGCAAATATTGTCCCGAAAAAGATGTTAAACAGCTTTCCGTAGTATACCCTGATAACATGGACTTTAAAAGCATTGAAAAAAGCGTTTTTGTCATGGAAAACAAACAATTGAAAAATCACTGTGATTTCACCCATTTCCCCCCATAGAAAGCACATTTTCGGTGCACTCGTACAGCTCATGCATTGTATCACACGAAATATGTGAACACGTAAAATGAAAGCAAAGAATAAAAATAGAAATAGATATTCTTATTCTTTAATGAAAGCTTATTTATCGTAGAATCGACCAACCGAATAATATTCCGCATTATTTGTCATAAAATTATCAAATTTAAGTAATTCTTACACGGATAATGTAATCTTAAGTTGAACTAGTAAACGGGGGCAAGCTTCCAGTATTGGCCTGCAGACTGCGCTAGTGGTTGTTTTGTTTACTCTTGGGGGATAAAAAATTCCAAATTTAATTTCCAAGTTCCTGAAGAGTGCTTAGTTGGAATTCCACTGCCTAATGAAAAATAGTTATGGGAATAAGCAGATCCATGTGTTTTTCTATTGTTCAGCACGAAATTGGCTGTTGTGGGAGATGCTCGAGCTGCTGCCGCCAGTAGTTTAAATTAAGATTAAAAATGGTTCAAATAATGATTACGATGGCTCAAATTAAGATTGAAATCAATGTTGACGAATAATCGAATTTTTCAATGAAACTCGGTGCAAATACAAACTTTTTACCTCTTAACAGAAAGCTTATACCCGTGGCTTTCATTTACATAAGATTTTGCCGTAGTAAATTATTTCCATGTGGGAGAAAAAATCACTCAAAATTTGCGCTACTTCGGAAAGCCGCAATTTGGTTCAACTTTTGACTACATACCCTATTCTGATATTAATGCAAAAGTTCCTTAGAGGAGTGCTACAGTAAAGTAGTTCGTTAGTAGTTACCTCTATACATAGAGGTATAGCTCAAAATTGTGACGTGCTGGAGCAAATCTGAGCCCGGATTCGGATTCAGCGGCCCAAAATCTGTCAGAGACACATAAGTTTGCTCTTGAGACAAAAAAAATGTTGCGCTGTGTAATAGGTCCAGACGTTTCTTCAGGGATTTTTCCAGTAGCTCTAGCAGGATTCAGGGATGTTCCCCAGGAGCTTCATTAGGAATATCATCCGAAATTCCCTTAGATATTCCAACAGTAGTTCCATCAGAGATTTTTTTTTTTCAGGAGTTCTTTTAGAGATTAGTCAAAGAGTTAATCCAGGGATTCCTTCTGAAGTTCCTTTCGGAGCCCCATCTGGCATAACTCTAGGAGTTCGTTTGGAGATTTCTCCAGGAGTTTCAGGGATTCGTGCAGATGTTCCTTCAGAGATATCTCCAGGAGTTCAGAGATTTTTATAGCAGGATTCAAGGGGGACCTCCAGAAGAATTCAGGGATACCCCCAGAAGTTTCTTCAGGGATTAGTCCACGAGTTGCTTCTAAGATTGCCCCAGAAGTATCTCTAGGTATTCCTCCAGAAGTTTCTTTATGGATTTCTCCAGCAGTTTTTTCGGAGATTTTTTAAGGAAGATTCAGGGATACCTCCAGGAGTTACATCAAGAATTTCTTCAGAAAATTCTTGAGACATTGCCACAGAAGTTTCTTCAAGGATGTCTTTATGACTATGATCAGGCATATCTCCAGGATTTCCTTGAAGGATCTCTCATGGATTTCTACGAGAAGAGCTGCTCCAGGATTTTTTTTTTCAGGAAATCCTCCAGGCTGTCCTTCTTGAATTCCTCCGGGAATTCTTTCGGGGATTCCTCCTGGAAATTTGTGGGCTTCGTGGCCGTGCGGTTAGCGGCGGCAGTCATCTAGGCGTACCGTAAGCCTCGGAGTGCGGGTTCGATTCTCGCTCCAGTCGGTGGAAACTTTTCGTCAAACGAAAAATTCATCACTGGGCCACTGGGTGTTCTGTGATGTCCGTTATCTAATGTAAGTAATGTGTTCAGTCTGTGCAGCCTCCGGCTGAAGACGGTGTGAATTGTCTTTTTAAATCGTTCGAGGATTCCTACTGGATATCGCTCGATGATTCTTTCTCCAAATCCTTCAGGGATTCCTCCTGGAAATCCTATGGGGATTCCTCTTCGAATTCCTTTGAATATACCTATTGAAACTTCTTTGGGCATTCCTGCAAGAATTCTTCCGAACATTTCCTGGAATTCCCTTGGGAATTCCTTCAAGAGTTCTTTCTGGAATTCCTTCGGGGATACTTGCTGGCATTTCCTCGGAGATTCCTTCTGGAATTTCTTCGTTGACTTTTCCTCTGGAATTTCTTCAGAGATTCCTCCAGGAAAACCTTCGGGGATTTTTCCTGGTATTTCTTTAAAGATTCTTCCAGGAAATCTTTTAGGGATTTCATTTAAAATTCTTTAGGGGATTCTTGCTGTACCTTGTTTGGGGATTCCTGCCGTTTTTTGGGATACCTGCTGTTGTTCTTTCGGGGACTCCTGCTGAATTTCTTTCGTGGATTCTTCTTGAAAATTCTTCCAAGATTTCTCCGACAATTCCTATGGGGATTTCTGCTGGTATTTTTTCAGAGATTTCAGCTGGAATTCATTCGGGGATTCCGTCGGAGATACTTCATGGAAATCCTTCGGGGATTTATCTAGAAATTTCATCGGTGATTTCTTCTGGAAATCCTTTGGTGATTTCTCTTCGAATTTTTCTGGGGATTCCTGCTGGAATTCTTTTGGGGATTTATTCGGGGATCTTTCCTGGAAATCCATAGCGGATTCCTTTTGCAACTCCTCCGAGTATTCCTCTTTAAATTCCTTCTGGGGCTTCTCCTAAATATCCTTTGAAGATTCCTCTTGCAGTTCCTTCCATATTTGTTTCTTTCAATTCTTGAGCATTTCTTCGAATCCGCTCTTCTAATTTCTTTGGGGTTCCGCAGGAATGCCTTTGAAGACTTTTGCTGGAATTCATTCGAGGATTCTTCCTAGAATTCTTTTGGGGATTCTCTCTAGAATTGCTAAAGCGATACCTCCTGGAATTGCTTCGGGATTTCTTCCTGGTATTCCTCGTTAAATTCCTTCAAAATGCCAATCAGGGGTTTCTCTAGAAGTTTCTGCAGGAATCCCGCTAAAAGAGATTCTTGGTCTACCAGGTATTTCTGCAGAAATTCATTCAAGGTTTGATACAGCAGTTCCTTCAGGAATTCTTTCACGAGTTCTGTCAGGAATCCGCTCTACAGTTCCTTCAAAGTTCTTCACAGAATTCCTTCGGGGATTCCTAAACGTTAACATTGCGACCTTATTATTAAATTTGGTATCTTTTGACGCTTTTCAGGAAACAAAACCAAAACGGTATCAAATTCGATACTCTATTGCCCTCTAATGGCAATGGAGCGTACTGACAACGTATTTGCTTCACCATGTTGACTTTATGATCAAATTTCAATCACACCGATTCACGCCGCCGCTGCCGGCCAAAAATGACCCTCATACAGCCGCCGAGTAAAATATAGTTGGCGCACATGTCTTTCAACACAACCTCTCTTTTCGAAACACCTGGAGATCACCACAGCTGACAGAAACGCAAAACGTCCACGTTCTTATTTATGGATGGTACTTCTCCGATATTGCCGACGACAGCACCAACCGTGGTGCTAACATCGACCCCGACCGCTACCTTATGATGGTAAAACCGCTCTAGAGGACTGCTGGAGTACAGTGACAGCAACCATTACCGATTGAG
This sequence comes from Aedes albopictus, assembly GCF_035046485.1. Classification (NCBI taxonomy): domain Eukaryota; kingdom Metazoa; phylum Arthropoda; class Insecta; order Diptera; family Culicidae; genus Aedes; species Aedes albopictus. The sequence goes on from NC_085138.1 coordinate 286,541,648, forward strand.
TCAAGAGCACCATCGGGTACGTGCAGCGGAGACGAAGGAACTATTGATTCGACGATGAGTGTAAAATGATTTTGGAAGAGAAGAACGCAGCGCGGGCGGTAATGCTGCAGCAAGAAACCCGGCAGAACGTGGAACGCTACAAACACAAGCGGAGCAGATCCACTGGAGCTGAGATACTCAACGTTTACGGATGTTCTCATGAAGTTTTAAGGTGAACTGATCTGGCGCGACTCTAAGAGGATTGATGAGTAATTCGTAAATATATTCGACAGGACGTGTTGACTGAACAGAGTTGTTCTAGCTATTTTCATTACTGTTAAAAAATCTTTCGTAGGTTCTGGAGGACTTTACCTATAACCGCTTTGAAAAGTTTCGATAGAACTTGAAATCACGGCATTCGCATCTTAACATTCGCACATTTTCAGTTCCTAACGTATTTCGCTTTAGGTATAATCAATTGCACTTCTTCTTAAATGCAAGCACTTCAGAAAAATGTCTAGAGCATCCCCTGTTGTTGCTCTATGCATCGAGCAACACAACTTCATGGCGAAACAAAAATCAGCAGCACATTACTTTTCTCGGCATGGCAACGAGAGCACATAAAATGGCAATAACTTATATGAAGTCACTTTTCGCCAGTTTTCTCTAGGTGGTAAGTTTTTCCCTTCCATTTCGGGGGAAAGCTACGGCTATGTTTCGTTTTTGTTCATCGCTTTCTGGAAATCCCATGAAAGGTGCCAGACAGCACCCGAGTGGAATGCAGCAAATGCTCTTCGACACAGCAGAAGAAGGGGAAAAACAGAAAGAAAACTACCAAACTTAAGTGGAAAGCATCGAAAGCATAAAGAAAACTTTTCATCACGCGAAAGCACGAAGCAAAGAAAAACTGAAGGAAAATTTTATTTTCCGCTGAGTCAGCGTAGTCGTAGCCAGTTCAGGGTCTTATTTCACTCCTTTATCCATCGCACTCGTGGTATATCATCGTTTCCATCGCCACCGCCACCATCATCATCATCATCATCATCATCACTTGTAGTCTTGGCAGAAGTAGCAGCAGCAGCATCAGAACGAATAAGCATGAGTTGACGAAATTTATCGACTCCCACTTCCGGTTCGCAGATTTTCCATCAGATTTTTTTGCTTCTTCCGCAACAGCAATCGTTCCGCTTTGGGCTGGAGTTATATTGCTTCAAGCGTCATCCCTTGTCATTAGCCTTGGCTGCTGGGGAAGACGGAAGACTTCTGCCTGATTGTAAGTGTGGGAGCTCAGTGAGATAAAAGAAATCACAATCAATATTTGCTGAAGTATGCTGCATTGGTTTTGGCACTTGCTTTGGGGCAAGAATTGTTCTCGGTATTGGAGACTGGGGTTGAGATAATCGATTTTCAATTAGTCATTTCCTACTTGGAAAGTGTTGACTTAAATTTGATGACATGCACTATGTTTGCGACTGTTTTATTCTGAGTAGTGCCAGAAGCTCGATGTATGGATTAGAGAATAGATGAAGACCACAACTTAGAGTGACCTCAAGCACTGCTTAATAAACCTAAAATGGTTGGTTCGATGATGAGTGCCAGAAAGTGACAAATGAGAAAAAAGTTGAAAGTGGTGAAAGAAAGTGCAAACAGCCTAGAAAACAAAATCACTGAAGAAATAAACAGTAGTATGTTAGTAGAGAATGCCATTATTGGGGCACAATACAATAAGGAATAAAACGATGTGCGGAAACTTTATAGAACTGTCAATGGCGAACGAAGCACAGCTGGGGCTTAAGGTCATCCTCAAAAACAACCGGCTTTTCGGGCCCGTATGAAGTTGATCATCAATATTAACTTCTTTTCCCGATCAGCCTAGATAGCTGTGTAGTGTCGGTAGCGGTTAGTTCAACTGGCTAAGAATAGCACTACGGACCGCCTGTTCCAGTGGTAGGAGTCCACTAATCAGGTGACCCCTACTTCAAGGTGTTATGCGGCTTTACGCTTACCGTGCCTAGGAATGAATTGTTGGGGGGTCTTATAAAAACCTAATCGCAAACGGAGCCTGTGGAGTACCAGGGCACCCTCCACAGTATTTGCCATTACTGTGCTAACCGGAGCAATAGCGCGGTGGACCTTGTGTTTCTCCGAGACAATCAGCTGCCCTTCTTCAATAAGGGCTGAATAAGGGCGGGATTATGAAGATGTTATAATTTAGTTAAATTGTTACCTATATGGTTTCGCATTATGCGTTTCACACAGTGTATTCTGTGCATCCTCGCCTTTGGCGCACTCAAATCGATACCGATTTGGCTTTATTGTTGATGTTCTTTTTTGTGCTGTGATTGTTAAGAGTTTAACCTTGCCTAGTTTGAGTAGTGGCTACGGTTAGGATAGCTCAGACCAATCTTCAGCACAAAAGAACAGCAACGATCAATCTTTGTAGACTTATGCAAAATAGTACAGCCCAAGTGGCGTTAGTCCAAGAACCTTACTTTCGTAAGGGGAATTTCTGTCTAGGAAATCTTGTGAATCCGGTGTTTGCTACTTTCAGTAAAAATGAAATGGCACACTCACGTGTCATGCCTCGAACATGTGTGCTTGTCAGCAACGCAATCGTTGCTACACTCATCTCTGAACTAACTACTAGAAATGTATGTGCTATCATAATCCATGTATCTGTTGGAAACCTCAACAGAAAGTACGTTTATTGTTCGGTTTATTCACCGCATGATGAACCATCCCCTACGGATGCTTTCAAGCAAGTCATTGCATACTGCACTTCAAAAGGCCTTCCGCTAATTGTTGGTAGTGATGCTAATGCTCACCATATAATCTGGGGCAGCTCAGACTTCAATTTGAGAGGCTCCAGTTTGATGGAATACTTAAGAAGTACAGATCTTGGATTACTTAAAATAGGCAACCGCCCAACCTTCATGGTATCTGGTAGAGAGGAAGTGTTAGACATAACGCTTTGCTCTAGCAGAATTAGTCACGTCACGAGCTGATCAATTGGCATGTGTCAGATGAAGAATCTTTATCTGATCATCGCTACATCTTGTTTGAACATGGGAATGTTACTTCGCAAACTTTGCGTTTCAGGAATCCCCGGTCAACCAACTGAGATCTCTTTACTGATTTGGTTGCAGCCGAATTTCATGGATACTCACCATCAATTGATACTCCAAGTGATTTAGATGATGCGTTTGATACTACAACGGCCTTCATCATGGAAGCTTTTGAAGAAGCTTGCCCTCTGCGGTCTGTGAAAACCACAGGAGGAACCCCTTGGTAGAACTCTGATCTGGCGAAGCTCAGGAAACAATGTAGAAAGAGTTGGAACAGACGACGTTCGGCTGGATCGGAGGCTTTCAGGTCGGCTCGCATGGCCTACCAGAAAGCTCTTCGGTCTGCTGAACGATCCGGCAGGAAAAACGTGTGTACAAATGTTTCCAGTCTGAGTGAAGCCAGTCGATTGAACAAAATCTTTGCAAAATCTAAGGATTTTCAAGTGAACAAACTTCGTTTGCCAAATGGTGATTTTACTTCTTCTGATGAGGAAGTTTTGGGATGTTTATTCAGTACACACTTCCCCGGATGTGTGGATATTACATCTTCGGATGAACCTGATGTCTTTTCTTGTAGTTATGATTCTTTAGCTTCGGCTCGGAGTATCATAACTTTGGAATCGATTGAATGGGCACTAAATAGCTTTGCTCCTTCTAAATCTCCTGGGGCAGATGGGATTTATCCTATTTTGCTTCAGAAGGGATTTGATCATTTCAAACATGTTTTGAAACAACTACTTGTTTGCAGTTTTGCTATAGGGTATATTCCCAAATCCTGGCGGGATATTACTGTAAAGTTTATTCCGGAAGTGGGTCGCGCGTCGTATGAAGAAGCAAAGAGCTTCAGACCTATCAGTTTGACCTCATCGGAGTTCGACACACCGTCTCATTCGTTTATTATAGCGCGCGCGCTCGAAGTACAACGAGTATTTTACCTTGTTTTTTCGCGGTCGCTTTAATCGAATCATACACCGGTCGACGCGGAAAGTGCTTTTTTGTATAGTGGACAGTGAAGTTTTGACGGAAATAGGAAGAAAAACGGTTGAGAAAAGTGATTTTCATGTGGGCACTAGGTGCCAAAAAGTGCAAACAATCAACTATAACAGAACGCCTCTCAGGCGGTTTCATTCACCGTTTCGATGGTAAGAGCCGCGGTACACCCAAAGAGCAACCTTTGAAGAAAAATAAAAGTTCCGAAAAGTTTGGATTATTTTTTGGAATTTCCCAAAATTAAAAAAGTGATTGGTGGAAAACTGGGGAGCATAACAGTGCGTTCTGAAAGTGTGTGCCTACAGTGAGGCACGAAATTTTGCGAACACCTGAAATAATCACGGGAACAACGGGACAACGGAGAGTAGAGTGTTTTTGGTAGGGAGGAAGGGGCACGTTAGTCGTGCCGGTGCTTTGCCGTATTCGGGTGTCTCCCTCACCCTACGCGTGTGAGAAAACCTTCTTTCCCTTTAACTTTTCCGCGAGTGAATATTTTCCCGGAATCCCAGTCCCTCGGAACATTGATCTGAGGTTTCGTCAAACGAGTTTCGTCTCCCGCCGGCATGGCGCTGGCGGCCAACTTCCCGCCCCTCATCGGGGACCCAGGGGGCCCTGGAGGAGGCGGTGCACCTTCGAACTGGGTTAACGGTGAGTACACTGGGGCTAGATATCCGTCCTTCATGGACCCGGAAGGCACATCAGGTCAACTCCAATACCTTCGAATGGCGGCTGTCTACGGAAACATACCGCATGATCCTTTTCTCCTCCGGATGTCGGTCGAGAGTGCCATAGGCGGCAAAATCGACGGAGCCTTCAAGGAGAACAGAGGAATGGCATACGTCCTCAAAGTTAGAAGCCCGGATCAATTCAGGCGTCTACTTGCGATGAGCAAGCTAGCCGATGGAACGGAAATCAAGACCATCGAGCATCCTACGATGAACCAGCGTATGTGCGTTGTCTCCAACGCCGATGTCACTAGCCTCTCGGACGACTACCTGACCGCGCAGTTGGCTCCACAAGGAATCAAAGCTGTTCGCCGAATTCGCAGGAAAAACACAAGCGGCGACTGGGAAAACACACCGACGATCATCCTCACGATTTCAGGAACGGTAATCCCTCCGCACGTCGATTTCGGTTGGTCGCGGTGTCGGACACGCAATTACTATCCGTCTCCGATGCTATGCTTCCACTGTTGGGAGTATGGCCACACCGGAAAGCGGTGCCAACAGCCAGCTCAAGTCTGTGGAAGATGTTCCAGAAACCATACCACCGGATCCAACAACCCAGAAGGGGTCTCTATCGAACGTGCTAACGCAAGCCAAACCGACACCTCAATACAGACCTCCGAGCAGCCCATGCAGCAGTGCACCGAGGCTGCTTACTGCAAGCACTGTGAGACAAACGACCATCCGGTTTCAAGCCGGAAATGCCCGATGTACCTTCGCGAGGTGGACATTCAGAGAATTCGAATTGATGAAGGAGTGTCTTATCCCCAAGCTCGCCGGATCTTCGAGACCCGGACAAATTCGGCAAGCAGCCGAACGACCTACTCGGGAGCCGTGAATGCTAGCAAAGATGACGAGATTAATGCTTTGAAAAAGGACAACGCCCGACTCGAAGCCAACTCCAAAGCCATGGAGAAACGCCTCCATGAGATGGAGAAAGCGCTAAAGATTGGTAGTATAAGCGAGCGAATCGAAGTTACACGAAACCACGGCACCATCGAGGATCTCGTTCAACAAGTGGCCAGGCTCACGACAACCGTCGAACGCTTGGAGAAGGCTCTGGCCAACCGAAATGCAGAAATTGCTAAGAAGGACGCTGAACTGATGAAGCTACGCGCTTCTCAACCCAAGAGAGTTCAAACCCCGATTTCGCTCCTCGACGAATCTTCTTCAGACGAGCATACTGCTACCAGCCAACTCTTCCTCAACCCCACCGTAGTCGAGCAAGTAGCGGAATGGTGCGAAATCGATAAAAATGATCCGCTGAACATAACAGGCGAGACTACTGACCACGAAATGGATGGAGCAAGTGTAAACTCCAGTGAAAACCTGCAATCGATTCTTGCCACTGCAAGCGACTCGTCCATCACCGGGAAACGACCACTGGAAAAAACAGGATCCACAACGGATTCCTCCTCCGGCCCTTCAAAAGCCAAGCGGAACTCTAAGTCCCGCAAAGGCAAGGGTGGCGGCAGTAATTAAGGCCGCTCCGAAATTTTACCTACACTCAGTCCTCCAAAACGGCCTACGCACTATTAGTTTAACTGTTTTCCAACATATTCTCACCGAATATCTCATCTGAAGATGACCTGAACAACGAGCTGACTGAGTGTAGTACCAACCTACCCGAAATGACCAACACCACTAACGAACTGGAAGGAAGAAGATTGGTAACAGGGGCTTTGGACAGCCAGGGCCCCATCAGTGCGGACGTTACACCCCAACCGGAACTGTTGCCTCCGGGACGCACAAGGGACTTCCTACCCATTCCCCGGTTTTTCCCAGAAAACCACCCGTGTAGTCAGGACCCCGTCGGTGCGGAAGTTCTGGCCGTACCGAAACCGGCGGACAACCTCTGGCGCTCGGCATGGTCTGGAAGAGGGACGCACAAAGGACCTCGGCCCTGTTCCCCTAAGGACTACGAGGGATTCAAGCTACAATATCCGTCAAAGGAAACCAAGGCTATTCCAGCATCTTTGCTGTGGGAGCAGCTTGGAACGCTTAATTCTCCAAAGGACGACGTGGGAGCCAAGATCCTTCCAGGAAGACACCCCCGTAGACCCTGTCCTAAAACGAATTCGCTCATTAATTCCAAGCACATGCGTGAGCCGAACCAAAACCCGGGAGCTGAATACCAAGCTCGATCCGAAAATGCAACGTCCGAGTATCCAAGGGATCTTAACCTTAACCTAGGCTGTAAATCCCACCTCAGATCGACGGACACTCACTGTGAGATGTCTGGGCATCCCGGACACATCAAGCCGGGCTGTAAGTCCCAACAACAATCATCGGAAGACCCTACGCTTTTATCTCCACTTGGACCAGCTGCTTGGAATGCGCAACTCTACGACGAGCTTCACCGTGCACGCTATGGACATCACGCCGTGATCGTAGCCGGAAGATCTAACGAATATCACAAACATCCTCACCGGGATTCGAACCACCTGAATCCAGCAGTACCTGCACAACTCTGTCCAGCTGAATCAGCCCTCCACGAGGATCAACGACACCACCACCAATCCCCCATCGGGAAAAAATCAGCCTACCCGAAACACGGCCACGTTTCTGAACAGGGCCCTCTTGGGCACCCCGGACGGCCCCGCCCGGGCGGTAAGCCCCATTTGCGTCCAACGATCAACACCTTCAAGCAACCTACCACTCTCGCTGTTCAGTGGAACATAAACGGTTTCCACCACAACCTGCCGGATTTGGAAATTCTGGTCCACGAGTTTCAACCGGTTGCCCTGGCCATCCAGGAAATACACCGCGCCACCCCGGCGACTATGAACAGCACCCTAGGCAAAAAATACAGGTGGTTCACTAAAACCGGCGCAAACATCTACCACTCGGTAGCGGTCGGCGTGTCTACGGACATCGCAGCTGAAGAGATTGATCTCGATACTGATCTCCCAATTGTCGCGGTCAGCCTTCCCTGGCCCTTTCCCGTTTCGGTTATCTCCGCCTATCTCCCGAACGGGAAGCTCCCGAACCTAAGGGATCAACTAGAAGCAGTTCTACACAAGATCCCCAGCCCTATGGTGATGCTTGGCGACGTCAATGGGCACCATCGAGCATGGGGCAGTCGAACTAACAATGCCAGAGGAAAATGTATCATCGACATCGCATGCAACAACAATCTTGCAATTCTGAATGATGGCACCCCCACCTTCATTCGCGGACAGGCAGAGACGGCTATTGACGTCTCTCTCGCCTCCGCCTCCATCATCAGCCGCCTCCGCTGGTGCGTGGAAACGGACAACCAGGGAAGCGATCACCATCCAATCATTTTAAGACTCGACAAATCAGTTAGCCCGGAAACCTCTCGCCGGCCCCGCTGGCTTTATGACCAAGCCGACTGGGCCCAGTTCCAAACACCCCCAAGCCTCAATCACGGACTTTACTGCCATTATTACCCGATCGGCAGGAACATCTATTCCGAAGACTAGCCCAAACCCGGGCAGAAGAGCCCTCTACTGGTGGTCTCCCGCAACAAAGACGGCCACGAAAACCCGCAGAACGGCCCTGCGCGCCTTCAAAAGATCCCAGAAGAATCTGCCCGCCGAACACCCCGATCTCGAATTGGCCAAGAAACGCTACCAAACCGCCCGGAATGAATGCCGGCAATTCATTAGGGAAGCCAAGGAGAAAGGCTGGATCGACTTCCTCGATACAATCAACGAGGACCAGTCATCATTGGAGCTGTGGAGAAAAATCAACAGTATACAAGGCAAACGCCGAGTGAAAGGGTTCTCGCTCAAGATCGACGGCGTAACCACCCGTGACCCCCAGACGATCGCAGATGCTCTCGCGAAATACTTTCATGGAATATCAGCCATCGATAAATACCCGCCAGCCTTTTTAAAGCGCCATCCGAACCCACAGTTAACTATAGTAAATTTCCCAACTACCCTCGACCAAGGACAACCCTTCAACCAACCCTTCTCCATGACAGAGCTCGACTATGCCCTGAGCAGGGTCAAGGGTAAAACTGCGGGGCCAGACGAACTAGGGTACCCGATGCTAAAGCAACTTACATACAACGGAAAAAGCAAGCTACTCGAGTTAATTAACCAAGAATGGACTGCCGGTACACTACCGGAGGACTGGAAGCACAGCCTTGTAGTTCCCATACCCAAAAGCTCCGGACCAGCAAACAGTTCCTCCAGCTATCGCCCGATAGCACTCACCAGTTGTGCATGCAAAATTGCAGAACGGATGGCAAATCGTCGACTGATGGAGCACATCGAGTCCAACGGCCTACTAGGCTACCGTCAACACGCATTCCGGTCAGGATATGGTACCGGGACTTACCTAACGAACCTCGGTAGTATCGTTGACGACGCAATGAAGGCTCAGGAACACATAGAAATAGTATCCCTCGACCTTGCAAAGGCCTACAACCGAGCATGGGCCCCTAGCATTCTCAAGCAACTTGTGGAATGGGGAGTATCTGGTAACCTGTTGCGCTTTGTTCAGAATTTTCTCACAAATAGAACATTCGAGGTCGTGGTTGGAAACCACCGATCAAAGATCATGAAAGAAGAAACCGGAGTGCCTCAAGGGTCTGTGATTTCGGTCACCCTCTTCCTCGTAGCTATGAGCGGGGTCTTTCTGGTATTGCCAGAAGGGGTGCATATATTAGTATACGCAGACGACATCCTGCTCATAGTCACCGGAAAACACCCCCGGTTAATCCTCCGGAAGATGCAAGCTGCAGTGAATGCCATCACCAAATGGGCTGCCAATACGGGCTTCGACATCGCCCCCGAAAAAAGCTCAAGACTTCATATCTGCAACTCGACTCACCGCCCGCCAAAAACACCGATCACCGCCAACGGAAAGACGATCGCCTTGAGGAATACCCTTAAGGTCCTGGGAGTCACGCTTGATCGAACGCTCTCTTTCCGTAACCACTTTCTCGCTATTTAGGAGAGCTGTGCAAACCGTGTAAATTTGATCCGCAGCATATCCTCCAAACGGACGCGCAGCGACCGCGCCACGCGACTCCAAGTGGCCGATGCTGTGATCTGTAGCCGCCTCTTCTACGGAATCGAGATTACCAGTCGAGCACAGGACAACCTTGTTAAAACACTTGCGCCGATTTACAACAATACCATCCGAGCGATCTCTGGACTGCTACCCTCTACCCCTGCTGATTCAACTTGCGCAGAGCCGGCGTGTTACCTTTCCAGTACAAAGCTGCTATGACCCTCGGAAACCGCACCGTCAGCTATCTTGAAAGGACCAAGGAAGACGGGCAGACTTGCTTCCTCGAAGAGAATGCGAACTCTGCCCTTACCGCTGTTGCCAACATCCAGCTTCCACCGGTGGCCGGGCTCCATCGGATCGGACCCAGAAGCTGGTCGGCTAAAAGACCCCAGATAGCTAAAAACATCAAGACCCACTTCCGGAAGCAGTGCAATTCCACGGAGGTACAGACCGCGTTCAGAGAGGTCCTAAATAGGAAATTCAGTCCGCTACACTGACGGCTCCAAGCTGGCGGAGCGAGTTGGCCTCGGCATTTATAGTCGAACTACAGAAATGTACCACAGCCTCCCTATTCAGTGCTCCGTTTTTTCGGCCGAAGCAGCGGCCATATTTTTAGCCACCACGACACCCTGCGACAACCCGATGCTGGTCGTCAGCGACTCGGACAGCGTTTTGTCTGCAATTACAAATCCGAGCAACCGGCACCCGTTTATCCAGAAAATTCAGGAAGCCTTAGAAAACCCATCTACCAGAACCACATTCATGTGGGTCCTCGGTCATTGCGGCATCCTCGGCAACGAGCGGGCTGACATACTCGCCGGCATCGGCCGTAACAGCCCGACACTGACTAGAACAGTCCCCCGCGATGATATTAAGTCCTGGCTTAAGGAGCGACTGTGGACCGCCTGGTCTGGAGCATGGCGCCGTAACAGAGAACTATTCCTCCGAAAAATAAAAAACACCACGAGCACGTGGCAAGATCAACCTTCTCGCCGAGAGCAGGTTGTCCTCTCGCGACTGCGTACGGGACATACGCGTTTATCACATGACATGGGTAGCACAGGGGGCGGGTTCCACCGCCAGTGCGAAACATGCGGAACACGGAACACTGTCGAACATTTTCTCATCAACTGTCCCATCCTGGAGCACTTAAGAACGATCCACGAGATTACCAGCATCGACAGCACCCTTCAAAATGATACTGTGAAAGAACGCCAGCTGATAAATTTTTTGAAAGAAGCCGGCCTTTTTACGTTAATATGACCCCTGCAATGACCCTGGACTTGTAAAGGAATTCAAAACTACCGCATATCTTATCATCACGACCCTTGCTACGACGTTGGACTCGATACGGAACTTGCACACCATTTGACAGCCTAGCGACCAACACCGCAACGTAAACTCTGTTAAGATACAATGTAACTAAACCCCCCTCTCCCCCTTCCCACCACTCCACCCCCTACTTTATATACGGGGATGAACCAGCCTCGGGCTGAAATTCCCCATAATAAAAAAGTCAATAATAATAAATCAGTTTGACCTCTTTTCTTCTGAAATGCTTAGAACACATTGTCGATCATCACATCCGTGATGTTCATCTGGCCAATGTGCCTCTTCATGTGAACCAACATGCTTACCAATCTGGAAAGTCCACTGTGACTCTTTTACACAAAGTTGTTTACGATATCGAGAAGGCATTCGCTCAAAAGCAATCCTGCTTGGGTGTTTTCTTAGATATCGAGGGTGCCTTTGACAACGTGCCTTTCGATGCCATATTGGAAGCCGCACGGGGTCATGGTATATCTCCAATGATTTCCAATTTGATTCACCGAATGCTCAAAAACCAACACCTCTTCTCGACATTGCGTCAAGTGACGATTAGGAAATTGAGTGTTTGTGGATGCCCCCAAGAGGGAGTCTTATCACCACTTTTGTGGGATCTCGTAGCAGATACGCTATTGAGGCAACTCAATAAAAGCGGTTTTCCTAATTTTGGTTTTGCCGACGACTACCTAACATTGTTATTTGGTATGTGCATCAGCACCCTTTTCGACCTGATGAGAAACGCCCTTCAGGTAGTTGAGGTTTGGTGTTGCCAATATGGCCTTTCGGTAAATCCGAGTAAAACATCTATTGTTCTTTTCACGGAAAAGCGAAACCGTAATGGTGTTCGACCTTTACGTTTCTTTGATTCTGAAATCAATGTGACTGAACAGGTAAAGTACGTTGGAGTCATTCTTGATTCCAAGCTTTCCAGGACATTTCACGTTGAGTTCAGAATCAAGAAAACTTGTATGGCCTTCGGGCAATGCCGGTGAACCTTTGGTACAACTTGGGCTCATAAACCCAAGTATATCAAAAGGATTTACACAACTGTTGTTCGTCCAATATTGGCTTACGGATGTCTTGTGTGGTGGCAAAAGGGCGAAGTGAAAACGGTCCAATCTAAATTAGGCCATCTCCAAAGGATGTGCTTAATGGCGATGTCTGGAGCGTTCTCTTCAACTCCTACGGCAGCGCTCGAAGTGCTCTTTGACGTTGCCCCACTACACATTCATCTCAAACAAGAAGCACTTTCTTGCACTTACCGTCTATGGGTACTCGGTTTACTAGAGGAAACTCCTGTGAACCGCAGTTCAACAAACACCTCGTTGTTTCCACTTTTGGTGAATTGGACAAAGTTGTCCTTGCTCCAAGTGATCTTACAATTGCTTGTGTTTTCCATACAGGACATTTACCACGAAATTCCCATCTCGGGAAGAGTGGACATCTGGTTATCTGGAGAGAAGTATTTCAGACGGCATCGTATGTTACACTGATGGCTCCCTTCTCGAAGGTCGAGCAGGTGCTGGTGTTTATTCTCGTGAGCTAAGGCTGTATCAGTCTTATTCACTTGGTAGACACTGCACCGTTTTCAGGCCGAAATCTTTGCTCTTATGTGCGGTGTGCAATCGGCACTTCAGCAGCACGTAATGGGCAAAGTAATATACCTCTGTTCAGATAGCCAGGCTGCTATTAAAGCACTTGCTTTGGCCAATTCCAGGTCGAAGATAGTTATCGCTTGTCGACAGAGTTTAAAATTTTCATTTTCAATGAATGAAATTCATCGTGAATTATGAAGATTCTCAACTGTGGGATCAAAATAAAATTCATTTTGGTGAATGATTTTTTTCACCTATTCATTCATTTTTCTGTCACTGACAATTTTCACTGAGAAATATAACTGGACCGTAACTCCCGATTATACTTCCAATTACCTCAAAACTTGTGTATAATAGTTAATTAGAATATTAATTATGTTCTCTATTTGTCCATTGAGTCGGATTGTGCATCTGTTAACAGAAATTGGAAATTTTACGACGTGCGAAAAAATATTCGTGACAGAGAATTGAATGAAAAAAGAGAGGCATTCAGCTGACAATGAATGTGGCCAAAAACGAATGAAAAAATGAGAATGTCAATCTTCACTTTCAGTCTTCGATTTTTTCGACAAGTTGTCGAACTCAAATCAAGGAGGTGAATTCAGCAAACGCTGTTCACCTTGTATGGGTACCTGGCCATTCTTCCATCGCTGGAAAGGAATTGGCTGATGTGTTAGCTCGCACTGGAGCATCACATGACTTCATTGGCCCTGAGCCAGCTATTCCGGTATCCAAGTGTTGGGTGAAGCTTCAGATTGACACCTGGGCTGCCACTCAGCACAAACAATACTGGAATAGTTTGGAGTCATGTCGTCAAACAAAATTGTATTGTACTGAGCCATCTCTAGGGGTGGCAAAGTATCTAACAAATCTGTCAAAGCAGAATTGCAGCATGCTGGTCAAAGCACTGACTGGCCACTGCTGACTCGGTTATCACATGGCGAATATTCATCAAGCTGATTCATTTGCCTGTGATAACTGTGAATCCGATTATGGAACTTCGTATCATTTAATATGTAACTGTCCAGTTTTTGCGCAATTGCGCTTCCTGACTTCAGAAGCCTGAATCTTCAGGACGTTCTGCTGTTCTTGACCCGCTGTGGTAAAGAGCTATAGGCTTTCTTTACGCTTTATGCGTTATCACAGTGCCCTTCTCAGGGCGCTGTTTGAACCCATTGTGGTACGCTTATGCGTTATTACAGTGTCCTTTTCAGGACGCTATGTGAACCCATTGTGGTACGCTTTTGCGACTATGACGATCCTGTTCCCTTACCTGTCCTTTCCCATGTCCTATCCTTTTTCCTTTCGTTCTCCGTCAGGTAAATGATGAAGGCTCGTGTTCATGGCGATTGCACAAATTTCCCAAATGGAGGACAACGTGCATCTGGAGCCGACCTACTGATGCTTAATACCTGAAGATCATCCTCAAAAACAAGGGAAGTCCTGTTTATATTGATTTGTTATGTTACTGATCCGTCATTTCAATAAAACACATGTGTCAATCAATACTTCACCATTCAATTTGGTGAACATCTCTGTTTGAATTCAGAAAGGAAGACAACCATAGCTGCAAATAAAAACAGCTTGATTTTTCGCCACTGTTGGATCAAGACCAGCTGCCTTATAATGTCACAATTTAATTCAATCGATCCTCCAACAAGATGACCCTAATGCAGCGTGCAGTTGAAAAAAAAATCATCCCAATCCACATCCCAGCGCAAGATGCGACCAAAGTGTGTTGAACGTAATCGTTCTCTTGCTCGTCCTGTTTGTTTCAACATACTTCCATGGGTCGCTTGTTATTCCAGACGAAGACGGCTGTCGCTTTGCACCTACACTTGTACTTCTCACACTTTTGAATGCTCTCTGCTGGATGGTGTTGTTTGGGGATCATGCTGGGTACCAGAGCAGATGGTAAAAAAGGAATCGGATTAAACCCGATGCAACGTCTTCCGTCGCCGTCATCGTCGTCGTCGTTGGTGTCTCCGGGATCATGTTGAGGCGCCGGAAGAGTAAGTGCAGGATATGCAAG